>NC_140934.1:48428019-48608019 GCF_014529385.1 Adiantum capillus-veneris | reverse complement strand
GCCACTGGATTCAATTCAATAACGATGATCCACGTTTCATGCAAAAAAAGTGGACGATGGAAGTGTTGTTCCGAGGGGGAGGCTTGCTAATTTTTTGTGGGAAGACATACATGTTTCTTATAGGCATGCTTCTTTTTTAATGTCTTTTCGTTGGCTCTTGTGAACTCGATGCTCTTTAGTCCTTTGTTCTCTAAAACCTTTTTCAACATGCCACAAAAAATGAAAGCAACTTTGGGAAAGAGCATTTATAATAGAAATAATTGCTTTCTCTTCAACTTTTAAGGGACACATGTCAAGAAATTAAAATTGAATGACCTTCATCCATATGCATACTATGGCCTTTAGCAGGCAAAAAAGTAGAAAACATGGGTTAATTAAGTTCATCCCAAATTTTGGGGTTCAAAAAACCTAATAGTCTTTTTCTGTTGTTGCAAAACTCACAATTGTGAGTGATCGTATAATACAGTCACCAATAGATATACAAATCAACCTCAAGCTCATGCCCAACCTTGAGGGACAGAGGGTTACATTTGAGCTTAGCTACAAGTACCTACTATTGTAAACATCCTAATCCTTTACAAAGCAAGGCTCGACCGAATGGCAAAGGTCGCCCTAAGCCAATCATCCGAGTTATGCATTTTAGTTACCACATATATTGTCTTCTTGCTTTCTTGTACAATCTCTGAGAAGCTAGCCACATAGAGATTGCTATCAAAGACACGACAGTTCCTTGCCTTCCAGAGATTACTTATGAAACAATATCTGATAATTGAGTACAAATTAGAAGTGCAAAACTTCAAAACTGTTTGCCACCAAGGCACAAATCCCTCTTGAAAAACCCTATCTTCCACGTCCTTTGTATCTACCTTGGACCAACGGTCAAGTGATACCTTCCCACTTTGCCCATTGCCGTGGCGGTGAGGCTTTAGTGTTGTTCCTCCATAAGAATTTCTTAACTGGTTTCAAAACTCCTTCCACTTACATTTGGTTTTTTTGAGGAGCGGGGTGGTGAAGGCAACATAAGGGAGCATAAATTAATTGATCACTCTAACACAACTCTGGAAGGGAAGCAACACATACTCCTACCTTCTCATTTTCCTCTAAATTTGCTCAAGGACCCACTGGAACCTTTGAGCAAGGTCCACCCCTAAGGGGACCCCTAGATGCCTAAAAATCCCACCTTTAGACACAATCTCCCCTAACCAAACCGATGGGTCAAATGAGTCATTTTCCGTCAGGGATTTCATTCTAGACTTCTCAATACTACACTTCAACCCGGAAGCCATAGAAAATGTTTGCACAATCTCAAGGGCCTTCCTAAGCATCTGAGGGAAGGCTTCTAAGAAGAGGAGGGAGCCGTCTACAAACATCACGTCATATTGTAGGCTTGTGTACGTGAACCACGTCATGTTGTTCCAGGGATCCACCTCCCACATGTCCATCATAGCCTGTTTCTCACAGAGACCCGGCCATTTAGTTTTTTTAGAACCTACCAACGGACTGGTTGAGCCTGTTCTATCCTTGCTCTTATCCACCATATTAAAGTCACCAATCAATAGCCACTCTCCTTCAATAGGGGAATTCCTAAGGTGCATCCACAATCTAGCTCTATCCTTTACATTGCAAGGGCCATATATGTTGACTATAGTAATAGGCTGATCTACCCACATGATTCTCACTTCTAGGGCTCTCCTAGAGGGATGATTAAGGACCAATGTGGGCTCCAAGTCCTTGTCCACAATAGAGAGGACTCCACTAAACCTGTCCATTCCCGCTCCATAGAACACCAACATCTTTCCGAAGGCCTATTTTCTTTTGCTGCGAGCCTCTAGATGATATTCTTGGATGGACCAGCAATTAACTTCCTTCTCCTTCCTAACTTCCTCCCATAAGAGGGTATGCTTCTTTTGGGTCTTCAATCCTTTCACGTTCCATGACTAAATAGCTAGGACTTCCATCATTGGGAGATGGGAACAAACTCTTCAACATCTGCTGACCCCTGCCCGGTCTCCTCATTTGTGGCCCTAGAAAAATCTAGAGGTTCCGCAGGGTCATGGGATTTCTTTTCTTGAAGCAGTTCAAAGGGATTGTGGAGCGGGAGGCACCAATCAAACCTTTTAGTTGGGCCGGGGGTTGTTGAAATTAGGGTTGCAGAGAAAGACACACATCATGGAGAAGACGAAGGAAGCTCAAGGCACACAATAGAGAGTTTGTTACTTAGTGTGCAATGGAAAGATAGATAGCCCTAGAGTGATGGGCGTATATACAATGCACGGGGGAAAAAACCTCCTAAAGAGGGAAAAAATGCCATGGCAGTCCTAGTGTGTTCACACACATCACTGCCACATGTATATTCTAACTAATCCCCCCCTGGAGTGATGCGGTAAACGAGAGCTAGCACATGAGTAAAGGGAAGTTCCATGCCCTAAGGACATGATCAGTCCACAAAGGGGAGTAAGCCCAAAGCTTTGTGGAAAGCTTCGAGCTTCTTACGAGACAATGCCTTTGTGAAAAGATCTGCAAAGTTGTCCTGTGTTGGCACATAAGCCAAGCTGATCTCTCCTGCTGAGAGCCTCTCCCTGACATAGTGGATATGCACCTCAATGTGCTTTGTGCGAGCATGAAAAATTGGGTTCGTTGCAACTGCCAATGCGCTCTAACTGTTAGTGTAGATAGTGTTCGCAGTGTCCTTTCCAACACCCAAATCAGCCATAAGGCGTCTGAGCCATACACACTCAACCGTAGCTGTGAAGACTACCCTGCACTCAACCTCACAACTCAAAGTGGCCATTGTAGGTTGCTTCTTGCTCAACCATGATATACATGAACTGCCAAGCATGAAACAGAAACCACTCGTGGCCACTCGTGTGTCAAAACAACCAGCCCAATCTGAGTCCAAAAAAGCATTAAGTCTGGCGGCAATGATCCCCCCTTGGGATAAAACAAGCCAAGATGTAAAGTGCCACTAAGGTAGCAAAAAATCCTCTTGACAGCCTGCCAATGCTTAGATCTTAGGCTATGCATAAATCTGCTAACCTGTGAGACTGCAGACTGAATATCCAGCCTCGTGCTACATACATAAATGAGGCATCCAACAATAGTTTGGTAAAAAGTGACATCTGCACGATCACCAACATTCTGAGACTCAATTTTAAACTTGTTTCCATGGGAGTGGCAATAGGTTTTCAATCCTCAAGTCCAAAATTACATAGCAATGTCTCTATGTAGCTTTTTTGACACAAGGAAATACCACCATCACACTGCTTAAACTGTATGCCCAAGTAATGATGCAACAGCCCCAAATCTTTCATCTTGAAAGTAGAATTCAAATCAGCCTTAAATTCAGCAATATGTCTCTCATTTGGTCCAGTGATCAACAAATCATCTACATATACATCACCCTCATGCTTTACATACAATGTGCTTCTTGTTGGAGTGTTACAAAAGCCTCGTTTGACCAAATGAGTGTCGGCTTTCTCATACCAAGCACGAGGAGATGGCTTCAACCCATACAAAGCCTTCTTACACTTTGTCCTCTTGTCCTTTCTTGACAAAACCGCGAGGCTGGGTTACATAAACTTCCTCAAATATGTCACCATTCAAGAAAGCAGTAATAATGTTTAATTGATGTAGATCCCAACCAAAATTAGATGCCAATGCACATAGAAAATGCAAAGTAGTCATATGAAAAGTGGGAGCAAAAGTCTCTTCATAATCTATGCCTTTTTGTTGTGCATAACCCTTTGCAACAAGTCAAGCCTTATGGCGATCGATCTCACCATCCACCTTGCATTTCAACTCATAAACCCACTTCGTACCAATGGCCTTTTTGCCAGGAGGCAAATCACATAAAGTCCATGTGTCATTTTCTATAAGTGCATCATATTCTAATTGCATGGCAGCCATCAAATTTTTTGAATTCTGTGCTTCATCAAAAGACAGAGGCTCCTCAACATCATGTAAGCTAGACACAGCCAAAGCATAACAGTCTGATGCATAAGATGCATGGTGAGAGCCTGAACGAGTACGAATAGACAAAGGTGCATCCAATTTACTGTCACGCAAAGTGTGCACCAGCCATTTTGGCATACCTCTAGCCTGCTCATTTTCAGCCCTTTCCTCATCAAGTACATCATGTACATCTGCATCAGTAATAGACTGATCTGTAACATTTTCAGAAACCCCCATAGGCTGTACATTTTCCTCATTGGAATTTACATTTGCATTTCCACCACTGAAAAGAGGCAACAAAGTGTCATAAATATCCTCTGAGCTTACATTACTGTCTCTAGTACATGACAACATGGGCTGAACAGAATCTTCCACAAACACTACATTTCGTGAAACCAGAATACGCTTTGTTTGCGAATGATACAACCTGTAACCTTTGCTTTCAGCACTATAGCCGACAAAAATACATTCGACAGCCTTATCATCTAGTTTTCTGCACTGTGTTTGTGGCACCAAAGCATATGCCAAACAACCAAAACCACGCATGTGCTCAATAGAAGGCTTTCTAACATGCCATGCTTCATATGGAGTAATAGACTACAAAGCTTTCGTAGGACACCTGTTAAGTACATAAGTGGCACATATGATGGCCTCAAGCCAAAAAGAATGCAGCAAAGCTTGACTTTTGACCATACATCGTGCCTTT
Organism: Adiantum capillus-veneris; assembly: GCF_014529385.1. Taxonomy (NCBI): domain Eukaryota; kingdom Viridiplantae; phylum Streptophyta; class Polypodiopsida; order Polypodiales; family Pteridaceae; genus Adiantum; species Adiantum capillus-veneris. The sequence continues at coordinate 48,603,362 of NC_140934.1, read as the reverse complement.
TCCGTAAGAGACATGTTTTTCCTCTCAGCAACACCATTTTGCTGAGGTGTATAAGGCACTGTACATTGGTGTTTTATCCCACGACTAGCCAGAAATACATTTAATTAATGAGACATATACTCCCCCCCTTGATCGAAATGGAGGATGTCCACAGTACAATTCGAGACATTTTCAGCCATAGCCATAAATGTTTTGAAGCACATAAGAACTTCGGACTTCGCTTTAAGCGGAAATACCCATGCATGCCTGGAGTAATCATCAATGAAAGTCATGAAGTACAGGTAATTGCCCAAGGACGGAGTTTGCATGGGCCCACAAACATCACTATGCACAAGCTGCAACCTGCATGTGTCCCTAACTGAACCATCCTTTGGAAACTTTGAATACTGCATCTTATCCAAAATACAGCCTTCACAAACATGTTTGACAGGTGCTTCAAGAGGCGGCAAAGATGCAATCATATCAGTTTTTTGCAAACGCAGCAAACTGGCAAAATTCAGATGACCAAAACGTGCATGCCAAAGTTTTGCATATGAAATAGCCCTTGAATGTGCAACAACATTTGCAAAATTTTGTCCACACTTTTCATACAAAGTGAGCTTATACAACCCACGTCACAAAAGGCCAGATGCAACAATTTCATCACCAAAATTGAGATCATGAACTGTACATCTATCATCCACAAATTTGACTATAAGTCCAAGTCTAGCAAGTGCGGATATAGGAAAGAGATTCTTCTTGATTCCAAGTACATAAAGTGCATCAACAACTGTGAAAGAACTGCCATTAGTAGCAGTAAGCACAATCTTTCAAACTCTCTGAACCAGATAAGAGGTAGTGTTGGCACAAGTGACTGAATTCCCATGAGGGACACACTCAAGAGAGGTGAACAATTCACGATGTGAGGTAATGTGCTTTGTAGCACCACTATCAAAATACCACACATGTGAATCTGCAGCAACTGAGAAGCATGCATCATGGACAGCAAGATTGTAAGTGCACTCTGTGCTAAAATCCCATTCTGCATGAACATCAGCCTTACAGTCTCCTTTTACACAAGACTCAACAATGGCTGCATTTATAGTGGAACCAGCATTTGCAGTGGAACCATCCTCTTTCTTCTTAGCCTCTTTGGGCTTCAGCTTAGAACATTGCTTGATCAAGTGATCATTAGCTTTACAATAATGGCAACGCATCTTCTTTTTGCCCTTATCACCAGAATTGCCAGACGAAGTGCTGCCAGTAGAAGCATTAGGAACAGAAGTTTTGCCACTCGCAGCAGAACCATAAGAAGTGGCTGCATTGCTGTTACCACCCTTTCTTTGAGAAGCAATAAAAGCCTGTTTCACTGCACGCTGTCTAGTCCTGTTTTTTCTAGAAAGTGACTCTTGCAATAGAAATGTGCATAATGCATCAAACTTGACAACTTTTGGATTTCCTTGGGTCATAAGTCTCCAAGTACTAGCAAAAATTTGGTAAGAATCTGGTAAGGCATCAAGAACAGTCTACACAAGGGAACTGTCTGAAATGACTTCACCTGCAGAAATAAGTTGCTCATTGATATCCTTGACACTAGCAAGGAAAGTGTCCATATCATCTTCCTCATGCATAATCTTCGACTCGAGCTCTTTACGCAGCAAAGGAATTTTAGCCTCATTGTGGCTTGCATAAAGACCTTCTAGAATATCCCAAGCCTGTTTTGCAGATTTTGTTGAACGAATGTGAGGAACATTGGTGCACTTCACAGACAACACAATCAATGCATGAGCCTGCACATCCTTTACATCCCAACGAGCTTGTTTTGTCGTAGGCAAAACAACTCTAATAGCAGCAATCCTTGCAATAAGACCTGCAACATCCTCAACATCGCCTACATCCTCAGAACCAGACGTACATCAATGGCCTGCACAATATTCTAGACGCCCTTTGACACAAGAACGTGTTGCATCATGTAAGCCCACATAGGGTAATTGTCCCCATCCAACCTGTCCTCAGCAGCAAACATCTTGAAGACATCTGTAATGTTGTCAGCCATGGTAAATGCTGCACCTGATGTGAAAACTGCCCAAAAATAAGAGAAACGGAGTGAGAACAACATGTGATATATAGCACAAACCGTAGAAGACTGTAAGACACCTATTATGCAGAAATTGGCACTGACAGAAATTCGGCACAAATTGCCGAAATTGCATGTGCAGACCTGCATGTAGAGGAAACTGAGGCCGAAATGAGCCCGAATCAAAAATTTGAGCAAACTAAGCTCTATGAGCTCACCCGAAATAATTGTCGACCTGCGAACACTCGCCAAACCTCACTGTAATCGGAGAAAGTGAGTGAGCGTGTGTTGGAGCAGCTGGCGACTAAGCTCGGGAGGATGTAACTTGCTCTGACACCAATTATTGGAATTAGGGTTGCAGAGAAACACACACAGCTTGGAGAAGACGAAGGAAGCTCAAGGCACACAATAGAGAGTGTGTTACTTAGTGTGCAATGGAAAGATAGATAGCCCTACAGTGATGGGCGTATATACAATGCACGAGGGAAAAAACCTCCTAAAGAGGGAAAAAATGCCCCGGTGATCCTAGTGTGTTCGCACACATCACTACCACATGTATATGGTAACAGGGGTGTGGATAAGACTATCCCTTTCAAGGCACCATTAGCTTCCGGTGGTATACTTGCCACCACCTTTACCCTTTAGCCCTCTTCAATCCTGAGATCTTCACAACCAACGTAGTTGTTACTGTCAGAAGCTTAGGTTTCATTGCAAGAAAGGCAAACGGATTATCTTTGTGGAGGTGTTCGGGGCTTGCAATGTGAATCTCTGCACCTCTATAGTCTTCTCTTACAATTTGGGGACTTCATAGTCAGAAATCATAGCCTCATTTTCCTCCCCTATTCTTTTTCCTTCTTAGCTCTTTACCTGTTTCCCACCCTCTTCCATTGTTGTTTCCTTGACAAGGATATGATTAATATTCTCTGAATAGGGGCCTAGGATGTAGGTTTGGAGTTCACTTTAGTCCTCATGGGGCAATCCTTGTCAAAGTGCCCAAATTTGCTACACTCGAAGCCCGCCCCAAAGTAAGTCCCGAAGTTGAGCGGAACAGTAACAAGTCCAACTCCAACATTGATCACCATGATTTTTGGTGGTGTCTTAGACACATTCCATCCTATACACACTCAATTCGGGACCTTCATAGCCCCCTCCTATTAGGAACAAACAAGGGGGTGCCCAGTTGGCACGAAAGCATCCTGATATTATCCCAGAGCCAACTAGGCAGTCCTACAAACTCAACCTAGATAGGATGAATCCCCTAGAGGGACTCTGACAAGTCGAACATTGGCTCCCATGTTGAAACGCACACTGTTTTCCTATTAAATGTAAGGGGACCCTTACCAAAGATCTTTGAAATGTCGGATACCTCCTTGAATCTAATTGAGAAATACCCCTTAGCTAAGTAAGAAGTATTTTCAATTGCTCCTCCATGGCCAAGGATTTGCGGCCCCTAGATCCATTGCATCAGCTCAAATCTATTTGGGATTCTCCCATTGAAGTTGAACACAAGCGTTAGATGGGCTTGCATGGCTATATATTTTTCAATCGACGCTTGCAGAATCCTAACAATGACAACCTCCACAACCTCCACTTGCTATGGCAGCGATTTCTTTAGAGTGGTAAAGGCTCGATCCGCCAGCCTGTCTTCGACTATCCCACTGCATTCTGCTTGTGAGCAAGTTCTTTTGTTACCATTTGGCCTGGTATCTAGCTTCTTGTTAACTTCCTTAAGCTCTTGTTCAAGCCGAGACTTAACATTCTTTAGATTTTCATGGCTTGTATCACCTAAATTATCAGCAATTGTGACTTTAGTGCAAACCTTTGAGTCAAGACCCTTCAAGATGCTTGCAAAAGATATTCCTGGTCAGAGAGCTGCAAAACCCGTTGCCACCTTGGTTTTATCTGCATAGATGCCTTGAGTCTCACATGCCTTAAGGGTTTTCACCTCAAAATTTTACCCTTTATAATTTGAATCAACCATGCTTCCTTTTCCTTCAGCAAAACAAATCTTTTCAGTCGACCCCGCTTTATTAGCCAATGGGGCCAGACCCCTTGTCAAAGCACCACCCCCCATCAACAAGGCTTTGTTCGATGGTCATGATGTTGGCCCATCACCTTCATCCATCAAGATGCTTTCTTCATTCAGTGGGAGTTTCCTAGCCGTGAGCATGTGCGAGTATTCAACAATGTCCTCCTCCATGGGAAACGTGTCCACTTCCATTGCTAGCACCACGAGGAAGGGCCAAAAGTTCGAGCAGTAACCGTGCTCAACACGAGATCAAAATGGCAGCGAGGCGGTAAGGGCTAGAAGACCCAGGGGAATGTCTTCTAGAGCAGTAATAAAAACTGAGAACAATGCTGAAGATAGGTTCAAAATGTGCTTAAGATAAAAATTGCAAGCACCGAAGATAGGGCTAGTAGCATTAAAATAAAAAAGAGCGTTGATTATAAAACATCTCTGGCATGCACGATATACCATGCAAGGCTTAGATACTAAGCAGAGAAAAAAGCAACAAATGCTTGTGCTCCCTGCTTTCTTCGGAAGCAACGTCTTGTAAGCTTTGGGTACAAGCCCACACCGTGGTCTCAGGAAACCACCTCACCACTTCTATTGGGCTACAGATAGCACACCAGGACCCCACAAGCGATAACTAGGGCCTATGCCACCACCAACATAGAAGCCGCCACCAAGCTACACCATCGCATACATAGGTAGCCCCCACCATCGCACTTGCATCGTTGCTGTTGAATTTTTTAAAAATAAACCTAATACTCTTAACTATACACTTAACTTTCCAAAAGAACTTGAAAGCTCCACAAGTCGACTTTTACATAAAGAATTATTAAAAAAAAACCATAGTTTCAAAAATTCTTAAAGAGTTCCAATGCATATTGTACATGAAATATTATTTGCATGAGATAAACCCACTCTAGAAAAAAAATGAAACTTTGGGAAACAACATTTGAATGGCACGATGTCTTTGCCTTCAAGACTTTTAAAGCTTTCTCGAGGGATACGTGTCAAACAATTAGAAATGAATGACCTTCACCCATATCGATACTAAGGGTTTTAGCAGGCCAAAAAGCTTTAGAAAACAAAGAATTAAAAAGTGCATTCATAGGAGTTTGACCCATGATTTGAAGTATTGAGTCAATAAATGTCATAAAACATAATATCTAACCAACCCAAATAATTTTCTCATATTAAACTGATCATTTAATGTGGGAGAATAAACTGGGTGACAAGGGTTAGGATATAAACATGTGCTTATGGATCTATCTCAACATGGGGCCAAGGTAAAAGGGTCCAAATGAGAGATGGTTTGTCAAAGAGCAGTGCTACCTAATGGAGCTTAACGACCTTAGAGTTATCTTCATTAAAGACCTCCAAAGGTTAGTGTTAAAAATTCCTTAGACCTAGGACATTAAGCAAGTTGGGGATGACCTTGAGGTGGGAACCCTACCCAAGCTTGAGGTGCTTGCTGACTAAGGTGCTTAAGGTGTTTGTGGGAACCTTGCCCAAGCTTGAGGTGTTTGTCATGCTTAAATGACTAAGGTGCTTGAAGTGTTCAATTCAAACATGATCTCTCAAGAGGCATAAAAGCTTGTCATGCTTAAATGACTAAGGTGCTTGAAGTGTTCAATTCAAACATGATCTCTTAAGAAGCATAAAAGACACATGTCAAGATCCTCCCCATTTTTCCCTCATGATGTGATTGAATCCTATTGGATAGGCTTTAAAGGGGTCCAATGAGAATTTACATTTCTATCAAAGAGGGAAAAGAGGACACTTTTCCAAATGATATAATTAAATAATGAGAGAGAGAGAGAGAGAGAGAGAGAGAGAGAGAGAGAGAGAGACAGAGGTGGACCAAGCATGAGAGGGGGTATACACCCCCCCCCCCCCCCCCTCACTCACGCACACTCTCATTGTGTGAAGTGCAAAGTGCAAGAGCTCCATCTCCTTCTCCAAGCTTGTTGAGAAGTTGAGAGCCTCCACCAACACTCTTGGCTATGGAATGCAAATCCAACCAAGATCCATCCTCAATGCTTAAGCTTTATATCTTCTTCATCTACATTACTATGCTATTATGTTACGCTAAGCAAGAAGAGTGATGATAAGTGAGGAACTATTTTCTTATCCTATTGAATGCTTCTTCTTCCTCTTCCCTACCCTCATTCCTCGCTAGCTCTCTCCACCTTTGAAGGTGTTTGAGGCCTTGGGACTGAGGCCAGTGATGGTTAATGCTTTTACAAATTTTATGCTATGCTTGTGATGCTTGAAGCTTTATATCTTCATTGCATCACCTAGGTCACAAGGAACACAGAGATTGTATTATACCAAGTCTCTCTTGATGGGAGAATCTATAGTACAAACGCCTTTTGGAGGGGGGACCGACTCCAAGTAAATCAGGTCCTCATTTGTTATCATTTTCTCTAATACTCTCTCTAGCAAAAGTATTGTTATCATTTTCTCTAATACTCTCTAGCAAAAGTATCGTTCATGCCAAGTTAATTAAGTATAATGGTTGTGTTGCTACTGCTAATTAAGTTCACCCTCTATGTTATGAAAGTAGTCTTATAAAAATGCTCACCATAATTCTCTTAATTCTGCTATTCTCAATGTTCATAGGCCATTTCCATTACATTGGTATCAGAGATATTGTTTTTTCGTTTCTTACTTAAGAAGAGAGGTCCTCAAGTTGTCTATGAAAGGCTGGACATATTCATTGCAATAGCATAAGTGGGACATGGATCTATTATCTTGGTTGAGAAGGACTTAGTTCGAGGTACACCATCGGGAGCTATAGTCTTAATAATGGAGTCTCTTGGGGCTTGCCTTTGGCTTAACCATTATTGAGCTACGAGCAAAAGCTCAACAAGAACCATAATCAACCAAGAAATGTGAGAACCTCTCCACTAGTCTTTGTAATCAACAGACGCTAAACCACAGGTATGGCTGCTTGAGAACTAAATTTTTAAGGTAAAGAAGAGTAGAGACTAAGGTTTTTGAGGGTACCAAAGCACAAAGTAATCTATACATAAGTTTAATTAGCATGGCTGACAATAACCAAGAGAGTAGAATGAACATTGATAGATTTGATTTTGCACATGAAGGTGCTAATGATAATGCACCCATGTTTGTTAATTATCTTGTTACTAGGTTGCATCAAGCTATGGGGCAACCCTGCTTTGCAAGCCGAAGTTACCCAACAACTTTGTGCTTCTAGAATTTCCCCTCCTCTCCAAGAGGAGAGAGAGCTTAGGAGGTCTCTTGATGAAACTCCCAAAAGAAGACTCTCTCCCATAAGAGAGGAGGAATCCAAAGAACGAGAAAGAAATGAATCCCTAAGTTCCTCTGAAGATGTGGCTCCACAAAGATGGCGGTCTAGATGGTCACCAACTCCTCCCAAGAGGAAACGATTAACCCGTAGTCCTTCTCCTTGTTACTCCAAAAGGGAACAGAGGAAACAAAGGAAGAAAAAGGCAAGAAAGAGGTCACCCTCTTCTCGTTCTTCTTCACCTTCCTCCTTTTCGACGAAAGCAACAGCTATTCTCCTAGAGAATACAAGAGGAGAGGACATCGTAAAACTTACCCTGCATGGTGAAGGTCCCAAAAGCTAAAGAAATTTGAAGAGGGAGGAAAGAGTATCTCTTTTCTCACCTTGATGGCACCTTTGGTGCCGTCGACAAAGTATTGGCCTTCATCCAATAATTTGATGCGGCCTTTGGAGATGAGGGCTTCATGGAGTCCTCCAAGCTACACCATGTAGCTATGCACCTCTAGAAATATGCTCGTCAATGGTGGGCTAGCCTTCGTGGAAACATAAAAGCCCCAAAGACATGGAAATTCCTTGCAAGCGATGCAAAGGATAAAGTGCTTACCAAATGGTAAAGGTTGAAGCTGCTCTCCGATGAGTCTATCCAAAAATATGTGGACAAGTTTTGGGATTTATATCTCAAGGCTACTTCTTTCAAAAGATAGACTTTGCCAAGCAAAAGAAACAATTTTGTGTGGAATCACCTGAAGAAATGGCCAAGTATGTCAACTCTCAACGACCTAGTTCTATCACTGAAGTAATCCACCACACTATGGTTTCTTCGCGCATCAATTTCCAACAAGGGGCTAGAAGGAATGTCAAGCCCATGGAAAGCAAAGACAAAAGTGATACAAAGGGGAAAAACAATGCCCAAAATTCTTCCAAGGCAATTCCAACAACAACAATCGGTCCAAAGAGAAGGGAGTTTATAAAGGTAAAACTAAACTCTCTTCTGAAGAGCTAGAAGCTTTTTGTAAGGACCACAAATGCTTCAAGTGTGGGGAGCAAGGACATGGCTACCGTTCTTGCCCCCAAAAGAAATGCCCACAATGAGACTCCTATAGCTTCAACGATCGAAGCTCCGAAAGAGGATGCTCATTGCAAAGGATCACCTCTCTCCTATGTTTGGGGAAAGGTAAGGGAGCATGATGCATTCATCTTGTTTGACTCCGGATCTACTCACAACTTCATATCAACAATGGAGTTGTCCACTAAGTTGGGCATTCAAGCATTCAAGATGGGAGATATTGTAACTGCCGATGGAGCTTTCATGGGACAGCAAGCCCTCATTACTCCCTTGATTGGGAAGTTGAGGCTTCATGTCCAAAGCTACGTCGACAAAGAAGACTTTTTCATGTCTCCTCTCCAACATGAGGATGTTATCCTAGGGGCACCATGGTTCAACCGCATGGCTGCCAACATGAAGTTCGCTAAAAGGAGAATCTACTTCACCTACAAGGAAAAGAGCATGTATATATATGCTAGTGAATTTGGTCGTACTATACCACTTGTAAATCACTTGCTTTTGATAAGTCAATGAAAAGCTCGATTTTTGCGTACATGATTTTTGTTAAAGAATTCACTAATGACTCTAATGTTTTATCAAATGAAAATGGGAGGAATTAAGAAGAGTTAGACTTGTCTACTTTTCTAAATGGATTCCAAGATTTTTTTAGTGATGATGTAACATTTATTGGGGTAGTAACTTATGTGGGTAGTGGAAATTAACATAGATATAGTGAGCATTTCATTAAGAATAGATTCCTAATGAGCATAGCAAGAGTGCTTGGTTGGAGAGAGAGCAACAAAAGCATAACACCTCGTTAGAATTAGACATTAACAATACTTCAAAAAGAGAGAGAAATTAAGCTATTGACAATAGTCGAGGACCGGATGTACATGGAGCACTCTTGCTATGCTCATTAGGAATCTATTCTTAATGGAATGCTCACTATGTCTATGTTAATTTCCGCTACACATAAGTTACTACCCCAATAAATGTTACCCCAACATGAAGTTCGTTGAAAGGAGAATCTACTTCACCTACAGGGAAAAGAGCATGTATATAGATGCTAGTGAATTTGGTCATACTATACCACTTTTAAATTCACTTGCTTTTAATAAGTCAATGAAAAACTTAATTTTTGCGTGTACATGATTTTTGTTAAAGAATCTACTAATGACGCTAATGTTTTATCAAATGAAAATGGGAGGAATCAAGAAGAGTTAGACTTGTCTATTTTTCTAAATGGATTCCAAGATGTTTTTAGTAATGATGTAACATTTATTGGGGTAGTAACTTATGTGTAGCAGAAATTGACATAGACATAGTGAGCATTTTATTAAGAATAGATTCCTAATGAGCATAGCAAGAGTGCTTGGTTGGAGAGAGAGCAAAAAAAGCATAACACCTTATTAGAATAAGGCATGAACGATACTTCAAAAAGAGAGATAAATTAAGCTATTGACAATAGTTGAGCACACCGGAGAAAATCTTTAGACCCTATCGCAGATTCGCTGGAGTGTTCTTTGATGATATGATCATCTTCTCCAAGTCCTTGGAGGAGCATAAGCAAAATCTCTAGGTAATTTTGCAAGCTTTGAGGGAGAACAAGCTTTTTATCAATCAAAAGAAGAGTGAATTTTTCCTTCAAGAGATTCAATACTAGGTCATATCATCTCTCAAGATGGTATCGGTATGGATCCATCAAAGTTGGAGGTAATAAAAGCATGGCCTAATCCAAGTAATCTACATGAGCTACGAAGATTTATTGGTATGTGTGCAAACTATAGACGCTTCATAGCCAAATTATCTCAAATAGCAGGACCATTACAGGACTTAACAAAGAAGAATGTTAAGTACTCATGGGCTGCTAAAGAGAAAAATGCTTTTGATAAGCTTAAAGAAAAGCTTACCTCTTAACCTATGCTTACACCTCCGGACCTCTCAAAACCATTTGAGGTCCAATGTGATGCTTGTGGAGATTGCCTTGGAGAAGTCTTGCTTCAAGAAGGGCACGCCATAGCATATGAGAATCGAAGACTCAATTTCGATGAGCGTGTCTTGGGCATCTACAAAAAGGAGCTACTATCTATCCTACATGCCTTTGATACATGGAGGCACTACCTTTTGGGGACTCCATTCATCCTACAAATGGATCACCAAAGTCTTAAGTACTTCATGATGCAAACCAATCTCTCCAACAAACAAGTGAGGTGGGCAAATTTTCTTTCGTAATTTTATTTTCATATTGCTGGGGTAAGCACAATCAAGTGGTTGATACACTTTCACGACGACCAAAAGTCAATGCAGAGTCTGTAACAACTCACAATGATCTATCTTTTATGATAGACGAGTATGCTACTTACCGTGACTTTAGAGACACAATGTCAGCCCTTGCTTTGGGAAAGAAAGAAGAACCATTCACCTTGCAGGATGGGTATCCTCTCCATGGCAAGAGGCTATGTGTTACTCACTCCCTTCATGAGAAAGTTATGTATGAATCCCATGCTCCTCCCTATGAGGGGCATAGAGGCATTCAACTTACTCTTTGAGGAGTAGAGACGTACTTCTATTGGCCTACCATGAAAGTGGACATACAAGAATATGTTTCAAAATGTGTGGTATGCCAAAAGACCAAGTATGATAGAGGGATGCAACGTGGATTACTCCAGCCATTGCCAATCCCTAATTCACCATGGAAGAGTATATCCGTAAATTTTATCTTTGGATTAACTAAGTCTATCCATGGGAATACGAGAATATGGACAATAGTTGACAGGTTTAGCAAGCAAGCACACTTTATTCCTGTCAAAAAGACTATTAAGACACACCAATTGGAAACTCTCTTCATATCTCAGATTTTCAGACACCATGGATTTCCAACATCCATCATGTCAGATAGAGATCCTAGAATGACCAATAATTTTTGGAAAGGCCTCTTTGAAATCTAGGTTCAAGATTGAATCTCTTCGGCCTATCACCCACAAACGGATGGCCAAAGTGAGATAGCCAAACTTACGATTCTTGATCTACTAGAGATATATATTACAAAAGTAGATCAACGCTCACAATAGAAGAAGTATTTACCGCTTGTAGAATATGCGTACAACAATACTGTCCATACTACCACGACAAAGGCACCTTTTGAAATCATAGAGGGAAGACCTAAAACTTCCTTGCTACTTAAAGTACATTGGAAGATCTTCTCTCTTGATGAGTATAGCCCTGACCTACAAGAATATTTTAAAAAGATTAAGGAGGCTATATCCATCTCTCAAGAAAGGAAAAAAGTTGTTGCTGACAAGCACAGAAGGACCTTAGTGTTCAAAGAAAATGATTGGGTCTTACATAAGTTTCCCAAGGCTCGATTGAGACAAACTACGCGCAAAAATTCTACGGGCCACCAAAAGTATTATGCTAAGTTAGCAAAAAGATACTATGGTCCTTTCCAAATCTTAAAACCAATCAACAAGATGACCTATTAGCTCAAGTTTCCCAACCATTGGCTCATTCACAATGCTTTTCATGTGAGCCTACTCAAGCCTTACAAAGGCGAGCCACCAAAAGAACCAATAATTGAGGACCCGCCAGAGATCAAAGATCAAGAAGAGGTGTTGCAGCCATGTACTAAGACATGGTAAGATTATTTGACGATATCTTATTAAATTTAAAAACTATCCTTTTGAAGATGCTAGATGGATGCAAGGAACAAAGCTTAAGGATAGTATGAACCTTGTCAATGCTTACAATGCTACACTAGAATAAGCAAATATAAATGATTTCTAAATGAACAATGTTTTTGTCTTATAAAACTAATTCTCTTTTGTGCACAAATTTAAATAGTATGCATGCTTAGAATCATGTTTGTGATGATGACGTCACTCAAACAACAAGTAGAATTTGTCATCCTACTTTGGGAGTATGATATGGACTAAAGAGCAGACATTTTTGCGGTAGCTAAGTCTCTCAAGCACCAAATGGACTATTCATCCATTCTGGAATGATATTGTAGGGTAAAAAGGGATCCTCTACCCGCTAAGAAACAAAGACTAATGACTAAGACTTTATCTCTTCTACCTCATAGTCGATGACGACTATGATTTCAAGAGAGAGGTAATGTCACAAAATCTAATATCTAATCAACCCAAATGATTTTCTCATATTAAACTGATCATTTAATGTGGGAGAACAAACGGGAACAAGGGTTAGGATATAGACATGTGCTTATGGATCTAACTCAATACTGGGACAAGGTAAAAGGGTCCAAATAAGAGATGGTCTATCAAAGAGCAATGCTACCTAATGGAGATTAAAGACCTCAGGGTTAGCTTCATTAAAGATATCCAAAAGTTTGTGTTAAAAAATCCTTAGACCTAGGACTTTAAGAAAGTTGGGGCTGACCTTGAGGTGGAAACCCTACCCAAGCTTGAAGTGCTTGCTGACTAAGGTGTTTGTGAGAACCTTGCCCAAACTTGCGTTGCTTGTCATGCTTAAATTACTAAGGTGCTTGAAGTGTTCAATTCAAACATGATCTCTCAAGAGGCATATTGTCATGCTTAAATGACTAAGGTTCTTGAAGTGTTCAATTCAAACATGATCTCTTAAGAAGCATAAAAGACACATGTCCAGATATTCCCCATTTTGCCCTGATGATGTGCTTGAATCCTATTGGATAGGCTTTAAAGGGGTCCAATGAGAATTTATATGCATTTAAATAAATAATTAAGCTCTTTCTCTCAAAGAGAGAAAAGAGGACACTTGTCCAAATGATATAATTAAATAATAAGAGAGAGAGAGAGAGAGAGAGAGAGAGAGAGAGAGGGGGGGGGGGGGTGCATGAGAGTGGGTATATTCTCCTACACACACACACACACACACACACACACACACACTCATTGTGTAAAGTGAAAAGTGCAAGAGCTCCATCTCCTTCTCCAAGCTTGTCGAGAAGTTGAGAGCCTACACCAACACTCTTGGCTATGGAATGCAAATCCAACCAAGAGCCATGCTTCAATGCTTAAGCTTGCCATATTCTTCATCTTCATTACTATGCTATTATGCTTTGCTAAGCAAGAAGAGCGATGATAAGTGAGGAAATATTTATTTCTCCTATTGAATGATTCTTCTTCCTCATTCCCCGCTAGCTTGAAGGTGTTTGAGGCCTTGGGACTGAGTCCGGGGATGGTTAATGCTTTTACAAAGTTTACGTTATGCTCGTGATACATGAAGCTTTCCGTCTTCATTACATCACCTAGGTCACAAGGAACACAAAGATTGTATTGTACCAAGTCTCTCTTGATGGGAGAATCTATAATACAAAAGCCTTTTGGAGGGGGGACCGGCTCCAAGTAAATCCGGTCCTCAACTGTTGTCATGTTCTTTAATACTCTCTCTTGCAAAAGTATTGTTCATGCCAAGTTAATTAAGTATAATGGTTGTGTTGCTACCGCCAATTAAGTTCATCCTCTATGTTTTCAAAGTAGTCTCAAAAAAATGCCCACTATAATTCTCTTGATTCCGCTATTCTGAATGTTCATAGGCCATTTCCATTGCAATAAACTTTTGTTTAATATTTTAATTTGCAAAAAAAAACATCATTTAACGATTTCATAAAGATTCATTTCATTAAGCTATTTTATTATTGTCTATGCTTATTAGATCTTTCTTTTTTATGAAAAAAATGAAATATATTTTAGTTTTTTTTTCCAAACTCACAAATTGTGAGTGATAAATGTATTAGAAAACCAAAAAAAGTTACAAAGAAGGCAAAGTTACAAAGTTACAAAGAAGGCAAAGCTCCACCCAAGCCATGGCATCTGCTAGTAACCATACCACATACCACAGATACATCGGCTGACAAAGAGAGCCACCCTGTAAACATGGATAGTAGAAGAGAACACAAACTGGCTCAGGGTTGCCATCAAGGAGTTAGCCCTGTCATCATAGCACACCCCTTGATCACCAAGCTAGTGCCCAAGGGACATAACATTGAGCAGAGAAACTTCTACATTCTAAACATTATTTTTTCTGTTTCTTTTGTTTAAGTAAAGTAACCGTATTTGTCATGTTTCCCGAGACACGAACAACATGGCTAATGAGATCAAGCTTTAGGTTCTGATCATCACCTGAATTTGAGTCAACTTATGGCTAGAATCGATTGTTATCCCTTTAGTAGGGATGCCGAGTGATTCTGGTTTGTCTTTCACTTTTTAGTTTTTTTTTGACAGCGTGTCTCTTTATTTTAATGTTTTTATCTTTTTTTGTTTTATTTTTATTTTGTTTTAAAATGCTAATGTGCAATGTGGATCTTTCATCTAAAGTTCAAGTGGCGTCCTTTGCAATATATAACTGATTATGTATGTATATTGGATGTATATTATAACACAACAAAAATGCCATATGATTGTGGGCACTCGTTTAGACTCACTCTCCTTAACTTTCAACCTCCCTTAACTTAGAAGTTAGCAGGCCTTGGTTCCTCCTCACCTTGTTTCACTAACATGTCTGCCACCCTACTAACTATAATTGGAGGTTTTTATACAAGATATTCTCTTATTTTGTAGATTTTTTCACTACTTACTTTAAAATGGCTACTTACTTTGTACAATATTTCTCTTATTTTTGTAGATTTTCTTCACTACTTACTTGAGTATAGCTAAAATCCAAAATTTACACTAAACTAGAAAAAAATTTAAATCTTCTTTTAAGTTTTAAAGTGAAATAAAAAACCCCTTATAAAAAAAAAAGTTGGAGCTTAATACCTTCAAATCTATTCAGTTCACTAATAACATTCTCCACATTAAGTTTTTTAACCTTCAATTTGCTTTATTTTAAAGTGAGACACGCTAATTTTACTTTTCATGCTAACATTAGGCTCATCTTGAGCTAATATAAAAATAAACAAACAATGCATTGCAACCTTCCAAAATCTTCCTTGGATGTGATTTGATTATAATAGAATGTCTCTCAAACTTTGTAACATCTTCTAACTCCATTTGCAAGATAAATCTCTAACCATTTATAGCCGGTACTATTGTAAACATGGGCAATTTCTTTGATCAATAGCATTCATGCCAATTTCTTTGACCAATAACAATTTTGTAATTTAAAATTCCACAATTATCAGATCAATTTAAAAAAATAATATCATGCTAAAGAAAATCAATCTTTATTCTAAAAGTTGTATGCCTTGCAAAATGAAGCTTGAATAGCACTTATATTTGCTACAGAAATCAAGGTGCACATGTCATGAGTGTAACAAGGTAGCAGGTAGCTAACTGATAATTTGTTTATTCTATTTTACACTACAAGACATCAATCCAAGTACAAGTTAGATGCTTGAAATAGACAAGAAATACATAGCTTAGATTTCCTATCATGATTAAAATTCCCAATCACATGGTGGCTGATAATTTGCTTATTCTATTATGCATTACAAGGCATCAATCCAAGTACAAGTCACATGCTTGAAATTGACATCAAATACATAGATTATAGTTCCTCACATGATAAAACTCCCAATTACTTCTTGAGAAGAGGTGAAGGGGACATGTTGGCATTGTAAGAGGGCTCCCTCATAAGCCCTCTAAAGGTGCCTTTGGAGGGCCCTTAGCGTTGGGTTGGCGAGTCCCATGGCTAGCTTTTGTAGGATAATGACAACTAGCATGCTACTGCTTCAATCTCATTGGGTGGTGTTTCAATCACCCCCGACATTATTCAAACGCCATTTGGAAGGGTTGTAGATAGTTCTTGCTACCTTTTTGACATGATGCTAACGGCGTGCATTGGTAGATATTGTGCCCATGTGTTGAAGACCAAGAGGGCTACTTATTTGCAATGCCCTCTGAAGGGGTTGTGGGGGAGCCCTCTAACAGAAGTTGATAAAATGGGTCCATGTTAGGCTCTTAAATTGAAAGGACTCTTTTACAAATTAAAATATCAAAGAAAATTTGAGTAATGTCAAATGTATGTCTAACTCCCCCCCCCCCCCCCCCCCTTTTTTTTTGCAGAACTCACACTGGTGAGTATATCATATTAGACAAATTCAAGCCATGCTTCTATCAACCCATGATGTCTTCTAGATGCCGTAGATACATGGGTAATGGCTGAGAGGGGAGCCACCCCACGTTAATCTTAGAGACACCAGAGCGAAGACTAGTTGCATAGGGAGAAACCCTTGATATGAGCAAGAACCCGTTCACTCAAATGTGCCAGTCAGCCACCACTGCAGCCCCAATTGCCCAATTCCACTCTTCAGAGTCTTTCATTTTACAATGGTGACAATTGATTCCCTGCTTTCTTGTATAATCTCCATAAGACTAGCTATTTCTAGGGTGTTCAGGTATGCCCAACAATTCTTGGCCTTCCATACATGATTAAAGTAGCATAAAATTTGCATACAAATAAGCACCACTTAGCTTTTCAACACCTTCCCTCTCATGAAGAGATCATTCTGGAAGAACCCTATCTTCCGGGTCTTTTGAATCCATTTGCAAATTTTCCCAGCCAGGCCATAGGGGAGGTCCTCACTAGTCATTTTGCATTGCGAGAATCTATATGGACCAATACCTCATTCTAGAACCTTCACACCAGCCGACAAGGCTCCCCATAGTACCTTCCATTAAAAAAAACTTCATCCCATGCAGCCATTGTGGGCACTAGATGTTCTTCGCTATTGACATTCATCTTGATTCCGACCAATGCTTACCCGACTGCTTGTTTGGGGGTAAAACCAATTTGTCAAAACCATTAGGGTGTGCTAAACTTCCTTTGTTTGTAGTTTAAGAAAATGCCTTTTCTTGGGCCATCATCATGCCTTCCACTTGAACTTAGACTTGCAAGCAGGCAGATAGAACCTATCTAGCCATTCTAAAGCTCTATTGACCATCATTATTTCAGTCCCAATAAGGTGGAAATGGGTACCTAGTTGATCTGTTCCTTTCCACCTTCTGCTGTTGTTGTCCCAAAACTGGCCCAGTCATCATAGTCCTTTCCTTAAAAAGTGTGCTTGATTGGCCTCTTCCAGCTATAGGTAGGTTTCTCTAGATAATATTATGGACTTCCTCACCTCCTCGATTTTTTGTCTGATTTGGTTATATTTAGCATCTAGCCACCTTTTATGCTCAGCTTCAGAGGCCGCCCCACCCTGTTTTTTGGAGGTAAGCAGCTCAAGTTCATCGGCAAGATGCTTTAGGCTCTCCTCACGGTATTTCTACCTTCTAGGCCCTATAGTTTTGATTGCTTTTTTAATATTCTTGGTAAAGATATCCCAAGCCTAGGGTTTGATGAATCCACATATTTTTTGAATCTTGATCATAGGTTTCAAGGCCAGGATTTTGAAAAAGGTTCTTTGAAAAGGTGAACCCCTGCAGAGCAAGTAATTTCTTAGACCGTTTGGGGAAATGACCTTCTTCTTTGGCTTTTTTTGAGATTCATGCACAATGGCAAGTGATTCAATAGGCACTATGTACCACCTTAATTTCAAGTAGTGATGGCAACCAATCTGCTTGATGAGAATAGTAGTATCGATCCAATTGAAATGCCATGTGAGCATACTGCAGGTTGGTGTACGTGAACCTTGGCATGCTATTCCAAGGGCCCACCTCCCACATGTACACTGATGCCCACTTCTCACACAGGCTAAGACATTTTGTTTTTTTGGAGCCAACTAGCATGTTTGATGATCCTGTTCTATCCTTTCTCTTCTTGACCATATTAAAGTCTCCAAGAAGGAGCCATTCCCCTTCAACAAGGATGTCTTTCATATGCTCCCACAATTTGTCTCTTTCCTTCACAATGCAGAGTCCATAGATGTTGATAATGGTAGTATTGATCTGCCCACTTGACCTTCACTTGTAGTGCTCTCCTAGATGGTGTTGATCACCACCCTTGGCTCAAGATCCCTATCCACAAATCCATAGGAAACCGTGCGATGGAAGCCCGCATGAATCTAGAGGTGGATTATGGTCCGCCGCCTACAAAACAAACTTTCCCCCCCTCCGGAGTGAAGGCTCAAGTAGGTGTTTTACTAGAAATTTTATCAAAAAATGTTGTAAAGCCGCCGTGGCACTCAAGTGGAAAGGGACTGCTAGGCACTGGTCTCCGTGGGGCCCCATTGTGGAACATTTGAGCCTTGATAATTGTTGGCTAGAAATTGCCAGGAATCTGAACAATAAGGGCCTTGACACCTTGGATGCTCTATGGGATGATCAAAAAGGGGATTGGCAAATCTTGGCGCATTTGAAGATTTGGTGTAACCTCTCACTCTAGGAGGAAGTCTTTGTCGGAAGGCTACTAGAAAAGGTATTAATCCTAACCCTTCCTCCCTGCTCCATAGCGCTTGATTGGAAAGCTTGGAAGAGGCATGGAGATTTTTGTTGGGCGGCTGATGAGAATCGGTATCTAGGGACGGCCTTTCCATTGCTATGATGGCTTTGGATGGTCTTCTTTGAATTCTCTAGGGTTTTTGTGCTTGTGCTGGGTTGCCCATCTTCCCATGGTTGTTCATAAACCTCTTGTGGTGGGGTCCTTGACTCCCTATTTTATGTCCAACTAGAGTGTTGCAGGCATGACTTTTTCAAGGGGCCTGGAGTCGTGATCGAGGTAGCGGGACATGCCCTAGAAAAGTGCCCAAATTTATTACGCCAAAAGAGGCACCAAAGAAGGTGTCAAATTTTAGATGAATGACCTTCAGAGCAACCCTCACATTCAGTACTAGGTTCTTGGGATGGGGCTTTTTGAGATCCCACCATATACACACCTTGTCGGCAGTGATACCTATTGCTTTGCCAGATGGTACAAATAGCAAGGTAAAAAGTGTTGCTTTCAGGCCTTTCAAGTTGCTACTCAGCCATAGCAAAAGGCTGACAAATTCCATTCACATCGGGCACATATCCTAGAATGCATCAAGGGATTCAAATGAGGGATCTCAAAGGAGCACGCACACATGCGACCGGTTGAAAAATATGGAGCTTTTGGCTAAGACTTTGGCCACTGCTACCTTTCCACTGAACTAAATAGAGAAAAGTCCCTTTACATGATATTGAACATGAGACATAGATTCACTCTGATTCAAGATGTTGGAGCTATAGAGCTAATTAACTAGTTTGGTTGTGACAGGCACTTTGCCCATTAACCCAAAGACCAGCGTAGAGTTGGTAAGCTCGGTGAGTTGCCTCATGATTAGAGCAGAGGGACAGCAACGGTGAGTGCATCCTCAACTTCCACTCTTTGTGGGAGAATTTTTCAGAGAACTTCATAAGCCATGTCCCCCTTGGAGGCATTGTGGGGGCTGACAAGTGCCTCTAATTCCTCCCAAAATAAAAAATGAAGGAATAGAGTTCTTAGAATCTCACCCAACTCCTTCTTGATGTGTGCTTTACGCCCTCTTAGTATGTCTTTGTTCATCTCGGCCAAACCTAACTCCCTTTTTGCACTAATGCTTATTTCAGAAAGCCAATAATTGTAGCTCCTTTAAATGTCCCTCAAAGAGAACATGAGCCACTAAGATAAAGGATATGAAGTTTCACATTGTATGACTAATAACGTAGAATGTCTCATATGCTTGGAGTTTGCAACAAGGGAAAATAATGATTGTTAGCAAACCACAAATCCACTTGAAGGCATGTCTGTGGAGATGTCAAGTCACCTACAAATGCAAGATTATCGGAGACGGGTGTGTGTGACTGGGATGTGGCTGAGAGCAAAATGATTGAGAATGTTGGTTGTTTTCTAGTATAAAAGTGGCTCGTAGGATCCTCACATGAGGTGATGACAGTCGACAAAATGCACAATCACAACACCAAATTCAGAGAAATTCATGAACTTGAGATAGATCTCCTCAGCCACCTTGTTGATGTCTTTGGGTTTGCTAACGGTACTTGTCCATTTAAAAAGAATAAGTGAGATCCTTGCCTTTTTTGTAAGGATTTTTCTATATAGGTCATTGGCAAGCTAAATACTTTCAGTCCTTAAGTCCCCATGGCAAGGCATCCATTAGCTTTGTATCTTTCTTGATTTTGAAAATACAAATATCCCACATAGGGTGGGAACTGTAAATAGTAGTAGTAATGATGTATAATCTAGTATGCTTGGAGTTGACAACAAGGGAAGTAGGTCGGTACAATCTTGAGTTTTTCTCTTATCAGAGGGTATCTAAAGAGACACCCTCCAAAAAAGTGGAGGATAAAGAAAGCAAAGGGAGTGTTGAGTCCAAGTGGTGAGGAGCCAATGACTTAATTGTAGAAGATGATTCACGTGTAGGCAAAGCTAAAAGGGGAGCATGATCTTGGTTTTGGTTTTATAAGTGGGTATCAGGGTCGATACCCTTTGAAAAAGAAGAACAAGATACAAAGACTGCCTGCAGAGCAGATGGTGAGGAGCCAATTAGATGGAGGTGCAGGTGGCAGTCAAGGGAGGGAATGCCTTGGGTGAAGAAGTCACATCTTTTTTTTTATGTACAAGGTGTTGCAAGCAAGGCAAGCAAGTTGTTGCAAAGAGCTGGAGCAGCTCAGAATGCATATTGAGAACTCGCAGATGCCAAGGTCAAGTTTGGTTTCCAGCATGCCACAAGAGAGAAGGATTGAAATTTTAGAGAAGTGTCCATGCCACGACAGAGTCTATGAAAATTCTACTTAATTGAAATGTAGAATGGAGCTAAGTAGGTGGTAGGTGGGAAATAATGATGTATAACCTAGGGTTACCATTTTGAGTTGCAATATAGGAGGTTTTAAAGAACCATTCAATGTGGCTAAGTATCATTTGGATCTACTATTCTCCATTCCCATTACATGGTATCTTCATGTATTTGATCAAAGATCATATTTATCTTGAAGCTTTGGTAAAAGCTTTCTTTGATTCCTTTGGAGGAGCAGTGGATCAAGATCACCTCCTTTTGCTCACAACAAGCATTTCACTTGAGCCAGTACAACAAGTATGGGTGGTTGCCCATGTTGCAAGCCCTTACATTAAAAAGAAACAATGCAAGCCCTCATTCCTCCCTTGTGCTGCCCGACCCTCATCCGCTACTTGAATTTTTTCTCGATGTGGTGCTTCATCCTAATAAGTTGACTTGAATTTTGCGACCTCTACCCTCCCCTTTTCCTATGGTTTCCCCTTTTGCCTTGGTTCCAAGACAAATTCTAGCTTAGATTCTAGTTAGTAAATCTAAAGAAACATTTGTCCCACCTACTATGGTATGTAAGTATCTATACCATATATAATGCAGCTTAAAATTTCAAGGCCAAAGCATCCCTCCATGTGTCTCATCCTGTGAATTTTGGAACCTATAAATCTTTTCAACCTCCAACTTTCAACCTTTGAAGTTAAAATAAGGTGAGGGATCACGAGGGCCTGCCAATGGAAGGATTTGTGGAGCTGCTTTTAGGAAGTAGGAAGAGGGGAGCATTGGAATGTGTTTTTGGAGTTTAGTGGGAGCAGCAACTAAATAATGGAGTGGTCTGACCAGAACGAGAAGTTAGTGCCTGTTGTTATGTTAGTGAAGGAATTTGTAGTCCAAATGTGATCCAAAGTTGAGTCGTAGATTGTTGTGGTTTGGGTTATATGTTGTGTCATGTTGTGTGTGGAGAGAAGGTTAGAAAGTGCAAGGTATTCAGGTGTTTGGTATTTAGAATTGATGTTGAAGTCACCGAGTAAAATGGTAGGGGTGTGTTGGAGGTGAGGTGTGAGTAGTGTGGTCAATGCTTGTAGGAGTAAGGGAAGTGGAGTTGAGGTCTGCGGTACAATGTTATCAGGGTTATTCGTGGATTATGTGGCGTGCTGAGGAGTGTTGCAATGCATTCTATTTCATTCGTGGAATGATGTTGTGGTGTTGTAGATGTATGTTTTTGTTTGATGTGAAGAGTGATACTCCCATGGGGCCATTTGTTTGAGTGTGTGTGTGTGACCGTTTATGGCCACTGTGTTAGGATGTTGTAGTTTTGTTTCTTGGAGACAAAGAATGTGGGAGGCCATTAAGCTATTATCATGAATAAGGTTGTTGTGGTGTTTCTTTAGGGACACAATGTTAAGAGATTGTATTATCAAGTGATTTCCGGGCAAAGAGTGGAGGTCAAGCTGTGTAGGTTGCCAAGTGACATGTGTTTTGAGGCGGTCTTAACTCAGTTAGAACTGTTTGGTCTACTTTAATATGGTTGGGAGTTAATTATGCCAGGAGGTAAAGGTTGTTGGGATCTCTTACATGAGTGAGGGCAGTGTACACAAGGCCGTGACTTCGAATGCTGGTTGGATCGAAAGCCAAGGTGTCTAGTGTCAAGCCTTGTGCACGGTGTATGGTTCTAGCAACTGCAGGTTGAATTGGGAATTGTGTTTTAGTAATAGTGTTTAGGAAGTTCTTTCCTATTTGAAACTCACGTGTTATTTTTTGGATTGGTGTCCATTGTCTATGTATTGATGCAATGTATAGTTGTTGGTTTTCATACCTAGTTTTTTGGCCTACTTTAGTGGTTTGAAAGTGAATCCAGATTGTTTGTGTCGTGGAGTTTTGTGTTATCGCTTTGAATATACCGTTGGCTCCATTGACTAGGCCATCTAGAATGTCAATATTTCCAGCACAAAGTTCTACAATTAGGCCTGGTTTTAAGTGAAGTTTTTTGTGAAGACCTGCTGTCAATTTTGGATCTATTGGTATTTGAATAGTTTTGCTGCAATTTTTTGCCCTTGTGTCTTGTGCTTCAATAAATAGTCACGTGTCCCTATGGTAGTGTTGAAAATATGTTGGTTGTGTAGGTCTTTATCTTTGTTTGCATAGTAAAGGTGGGAGACGATGGCTGGATGAGGTACTGTGTCCCTATGGTAGTGTTGAAAATATGTTGGTTATGTAGGTCTTTATCTTTGTTTGCATAGTAAAGGTGGGAGACGATGGCTGGATGAGGTACTATGCGCATGTAATGTGTATTGAGGTACAAAATGTCTTCGTTGGTGTGTTTTGAAATGCGTATCCTGTTGAGTATGTCAATGAATGTCTTGTTAGTTTGTCTCATGTTGCTTGTTAACTCATAAGACTTTAAGCGGTCATGCCAGAAAGAGGGTGAGATAGCTTCGAGCAACTGATGTTTCCTGGAGAAAATCCAAGAGTCGCGCACAGGACTCGCTTGGCAAAGATCGCCGCACAAGACAACATCAACACCACCAAATGGAAGGTCGTAGTTGTTTTTTATTGCACGCGGGTGAGAGTCTGCCATAGCGAAGACGTTGGTTTTAATCAGGGAGACTTCATCGAAAACGGCTAGTTGCAGGTCGCGATAAAGCAGTCGTAGTTCATTCAGTCTCTCAGGTGATAGGGAAGTGTTAGATGATGTGAGCAATGGCAAGTGGAGGACTGAGTGGATAATGGTTCCACCGATGTTAAAGGCAACCTTGCCCGTGTATGCCATTAGCAAAGCTTTTGTCGATGTTGGGCTAGAATGTGATCTGTGGTTATAGAAACGTAGAAGTCCTTGGACAATCAAAAGGAGGGTGAAAGTTTTCCTTGTGACTGCGCCTCTAGTCAGGAA
Source organism: Adiantum capillus-veneris (assembly GCF_014529385.1). NCBI lineage: Eukaryota > Viridiplantae > Streptophyta > Polypodiopsida > Polypodiales > Pteridaceae > Adiantum > Adiantum capillus-veneris. The sequence goes on along the minus strand of NC_140934.1, from coordinate 48,579,470 downwards.
AATATGGATTGGTTCTGTAGGAAATATACGTTTTCTTAGCATAATATCATCGAATATTAGCCTTTGTTGTGTGTTAAGTAGTAGAATGCTCTTGTAATATATATTGTTTGGCTGCAGTAGTATTTTTATGGTTGGTATGGTGTGTGTATGCAGCTGGTGGTGTTGGATATTTAGGTCTTGTGTGATGTCGACACAAATATGAAAGGAAATATTAGATAGTGTTGTAGATGTCGAAGGTGTATTGGTGGCTAGTGAGTCGGTGTTAAGGTTGTCCTTTAGTATTGTGGTTTTGTTATATTTGGATTCGTTTGTATCGATGGTAGGTTTGTTTTGATTGTATATATCTTTCCATGTGAGTCCATCTGTTAGATGTTGAGTTTCATTATTTATCCATGGTAGAAATAAAAGACATTGTTCTCTATAATAATTATCTGGGCTTTTTTGCGGCATTATATTTGACATATCGTATAATCTTTGGTTTGGTACGTTTTTGGTATGTGTTGTTTGTTGTATTGTATGTGGAGGCAAATTCTGCCAATGATATGGCATTGAGTTGGGCAGGACGTGTACAGTATTTGTCTATGCTTGTCTCATAAAAGATGTTTGTGCTAGTCGGGTCTATGTTTTCTAGGAGGTGTTTTCGCTTGAGAAGCATTGTTCTCTCATGGGGAGGGTTTGTGTTTATGAACATAAATTCTTGAGTTGCGCTGTAGAGAGGTAGGGAAAGTGCAATATATACTGCTTGTTGTGAGCTTAATTGCTGTGTGTTTAGTATTGTGTTTCCTATTTTTCGAAGTCTATCGTATGTAGTTGCATTGTTTTCAATGCAAGAGTCATATTGTTCTTTGATTGTTTTGATGAGTGTGTTATCAAATTTTGTTATATATGAGGTGCAATAGGTAGCTGCTCCATGTGCATTTAAAATGTATTGTATATCTGAATTCGTATCCCATAGCTTTGAAATGGTTGGATTGAAGTTATTTATGTAAATATCTTTGATATTTCTTTTCAACAAAAGTGTTGGGCATGAGATTGTGGATGATGTAGCTTCGATGTAATTGTCAAATCAAAGGTCCATAGATAGGAGCCATTGTTCGAATGTAATATTTGCTTTATAATCTAGTAGTAGCATATTATCTTCGATTTGTTTGTGTTTATTTCTTTTGTATTGGATATTGTTATCTGGAGAACGGCAGGGTTCTAAAATCATAGTAAAAGGCATTGGGTAGCAAGGAAAGTCAAAGCGGCATCCCTTGCGTTTCCTGAAGCAAGCCTTCCTATGCTTGTGTGTTTGAATTTCTTGTAAATCTACAGGAAGGAGCATGGAGTCAATTGTTATGTACTTATCAATGAAATCCACAACATCTTCATTGAGATCTTTCCCATAGATAGGAGCATTTTCTATCCATAGGAGCCCATGATCATGTTGGCTACCTCGGCTCTGAAACTCGGTTACAAAAAAGTAATCTTTGAGTTTTCCCAATATGGTTATATCCTTGGTTAGCAATTTCTTCATCCCATTAAATCGGTTCAAGTAAAAGCGGGCTGTTGTTACAGGGTTGGCTCGTACCAAATCTCGTATGTATGATGCTTCTGTCTATGTGCTTGCACACGTGATGGGGTTCAAGGGCTTCCAACGTTTCTCAGCTGCAAAAAATGTGATAAAGAATGTTGGTGGTCCAAATTGTCTAATCATAGCAAAGGCTTTTTTTTTTTGTTTCTCTTTGTAGTCAGGTGATGTTCGCAATGCCTCAAAGTCACGATATCCAAGTTGGGAAGACAAGACCTTCTCAATGTTAGTATTTCCAAGAACCTGTGCGGCCACTAGTGTATTGTGGTTTAGCTTGCCTTTGCACATACGGATCCAAATGGATCCCATGATTTTTTGAGTCGTGACTTTGACTATTTTGAAAAAAAGATTCTCTAAATTTAGTGAGAACCTTCTATCACTCTGCATAAGCTCCCATTGAGCCACGTGCTGATATTTATGCTTAGCAAGTGTATGGTATTTACGGGGTTCACCATAGAAAATAGTAGGGAAACTAAGTTCTTCACAGTGTTCATCTTTGAAAATACTCAAAGGATTATTTCCCTCGGCAGGAGCTACAAAGAAGATTTTGTTGTTGTGATCTACTACTTGTTGTGATGACTCAATTCCATGGAGCATGACATCTGTAGCTAGATCATCTTCTTCTGATGGTTGATTTTCGTCGGCAAAATCATCAGGTAAAGGACAATGAAGACTATGGAAATGGCTTACCCACTCGTTGTTCAAAGAAATATTTTCGTTCTTGTATAAAGATGTTTGCAATAGTTGAGCAGTGGCTTTCATTGTAAGCAATGGTCGAACAACCCCGGAAAGGTGGCAATGATTGTACTGTAGACGATGCTTAATACCCACTATTATCGAGGCTTCATCATGAATAAACTTTGGCAATATTTGTTGTGTTTTCCCCAAGGATGCCAAAACATTGCTAATGCTACCTCGCAAGCCAAATTGACCATCGTATGTAAGCTCCCTAATTTTGGCGAAAGGTAGCCTAGGACTTACAAGGCAGCTTTCTAAATGATTTAGCTTCTCTACTGTAGCCAAGGGGAGGTTAAATCCTATGGAATTCAATTGGGTGATCACTGCACCATGTTGTTGCCTTCTACGACCGCATGAAGTGCAAACATAGTTTTCATGTATCTCATTGTTTCTAGACCTCCCAAGTGCCGACCTACGCCCTTTTCGAGCTAATTGTGAAAAAAACATTAAACGTCCACATTTATAACATCGATATATAGGAACATCGTTTATTGTTTCTATGTACTGTTGTATAGCTTTTTTTGATGGGGAGGCTTGTTCAATGTTTATGTTGGACGGAGCTGTGGGGTGTATTTTTTTTTTAAGTTTTTTAATTTTTGATGTTATTGCACCTATTTCTCAAATGGTTCCATCACCCAAGCAAGCAAATTGCCTCGTGATGGAGATAGGGAGCTCATTCGGTTGCTGGAGAATCAAAGCTGACTCTGTTTCATTTTTGTCCCAAGTACGAGGCTTTCATTTGTGTGAGGATCGGTTGTCCCCCAAGTAAAAAAATAGGTTACCACTTCTATCAACAATGATGATTTTGTGAAATGTCGCTGGGTCGGCTCCACTATTGAATGTTGTGTTTTTGAGTGAAGTTATTGGCACACCGTAAATATAAACATCACATGCAATACTAAACCTCAAGGAGAACACGTGGATAATATCAAGTGCAATACTAATAGATGACGTGTGACTATTTAATACTTGGGTCAAAATGGAGGAATGATGTTCACTGGAAGCCAAATGCGCTAAAGAAGGTGTGATCATTGGTGTTTGCTCCAATGATACTCTCACTTCCTCTATCATAATGTTGGTGATTTTTTTGTAATGACGAGCGCGACTTTATTATTTTATTGAGCACGAGGAAAACATTATTATTCCATGGGTGATTAGCAAGGAAAGCACCATCAATCTCATTTTGAATGAGTTGTTCAAAAGATGCATTATGGTTGGTTGAGGAAGCCATGTACATGCAATTTTTCCTCCCCTTACGCTATGCGGTGGAAGGGAGATAAGTATATGAAACACGCACACACTAAGAGAGAGAGAGAGAGAGAGAGAGAGAGAGAGAGAGAGAGAGATGGGAATTTACAAGATGAGCAATGGATGAAAGCAATATAATATAAAGGGTGTTCTTCGGCGTGGAGGTGATAGAGCTTCAATGTTGTCGAGGAGCACTACTTTGTCTCTTCAACAAAAGATGTGATGAGGCCTAATTTGTTGACAGTGAATTTGCTAGTGCAAACAAGGGAGGCTAGTAGCTCATGTGCGTCTAGCACATCAGAAGCATATAACTTAACAAAGTTTGTCAAGGTGCAATACTTTGTCGAGTTTGTCAAGGTGCAATACTTTCTCGACTATGTCACTCATTAAGGAAACATCAATTGGGGAAGCTTTGTTGGCCAAAATTTTTCCTTCAAGCTTGAGCACCAAAACAATAGTTGTAGATTTTGAGCAAATAGAGCAAAAGTCCAGCTCTTGTTGGTGGTGAAACTTAGTAGATTTGCATTGATCGTGAAAACACTCCACCAAAATTGAGTTCACATTCACAAAGTGTAGTGTGCCAGTTACCTATGTATAGGCACCTGACGAGTTAGAGGTTTCTTGAGTTATTGCGATGAAACAGGAAAAGCAAGATCAATACTTGCTTCTTGATTGTGACCAACATCAAGAATATGGGGCTTATATGCTTCCTCCAAGTTGCTTGAGATGAGGACTTGTGATGTGTGCTAGTATAGTAATATCCAAGATTAAGACTGTATTGCTTCGACCTGTGAAGGAACCTATGTTTTGTGCAGCAAACGTAGGATGCACATCGGTTTCCAGAGCACGAAAAATAGCGTGGTAATCGTCTTTACGTGCATTCACAAAGCTAAGCTGTGATGGCAAGGGAGAGAAAATATTAGAAAGTTGCAAATCTATAGAAGGGCGAAGATAAGTAAGCCTTACAGTGGTACGGTCCTCAGCTGTTGGCCGATCTACAACAACAAGATCATCTTGGGAAAGACTAGTTTTTGAAGTGTTATCATGGCTCTGTATAACAACAAAAGCTATAGTTCCAAAGTGTATATGGGTGCCTCGTGTATGCAAGGACTATGTGTCATCCAAAAATTGATGCACTTTGCTCTCTGGGTAGAAACTAAGGCTGACTTCAAAAGGCTTTGTCTTTTCTACAACCGTGGAAGATTTTGAAAAATAGTACATAAGGAGATGTGCAACCGTCTGACTTAGTTTGTGTTAATATCGTGCCGTTTCCAATTTAAAAAGTGTTGATTGAGGGCATGGGAAAAGGAGAAATGCCGCTCCAAAATAGACAAAAATAGTGTAGAAATTTAAAAAAACAACATAATTTTTTGAACTTTTCTCTTGAAATATTGAGATGGGAATTTACAAGATGAGCATGGATGGAAACAATATAATACAAAGGGTGTTCTTCAGCATGGAGGTGATGGAGCTTTAATGTTGTAGAGGAGCACTACTTTGTCTCTTCGACAAAAGATGTGATGAGGCCTAATTTGTTGACAGTGAATTTCCCAGTGCGAACAAGGGAGGCTAGTAGCTCATGTGCATCTAGCACATCAGAAGCATATAAGTCAACAAAGTTTTTGTCAAGGTACAATACTTTGTCGACTATTTCACCCGCTAAGGAAACATCACTTGGGGAAGCTTTGTTGGCCAAAATCTTTCCTTCAAGCTTGGGCACCAAAACAATAGTTGTAGATTTTAAGCACTTCTTTTTGGTGGTGAATCTTAGTAGATTTGCATTGACCGCAGAAACGTTCCACCAAAATTGAGTTCACATTCATAAAGTGCAGTGTGCTAGTTACCTATGTAGAGGCACCTGACGAGTTAGAGCTTTCTTGAGTTATTACGATGAAAAAGGAAAAGCAAGATCAATACTTACTTCTTGGTTGTGACCAACATCAAGAATATGGGCCTTATATGCTTCCTCCAAACGGTGCTTGAGACGAGGACTTTTGACATGTGCTAGGATAGTAATATCCAAGAGTGAGAGTGTATTGCTTCCGCCTGTGAAGGAACCTATGTTTCATGCAACAAACATAGGGTGCACATCGGTCTCCAGAGCACGAAAAATAGCGTAGTAATCATCTTTACGTGCATTCACGAAGCTAAGTTGTGATAGCAAGAGAGGAAAAATATTAGAAAGGTGCAAATCTATAGGAGGGTGAAGATAAGTAATCCTTGCAGTGGCACGGTCCTCAGCTGCTGGCCCATCTGCAACAACAAGATCACCTTGGGAAAGACCAGCTTTTGAAGTGCTAGCATGGCCCTGTATAACAACAAAAGCTAGAGTTCCAAAGTGTGTATTGGTGCCTTGTGCATGCATGGACTTTGCCTCATCCAAAAATTGATGCACTTTGCTCTCTGGGTAGAGACTAAGCCTGACTTCAAAAGGCTTTGTTTTTTTAACAACTGTGGAAGCATTGAACAATAGTACATGAGGAGATGTGCAACCATCTGACTTAGTTTTTTTTTTTACAGTTACATTCTCAATGTGGACAAAGTCTCCTATAGTAAGGGTGCCAATGAATTGCTCAATAAATTGATCGCTAACAGCACAAGTGATGGTGTCAGTGTTGACCGGATCAACTAGGTCTGCCTTAAGGTAACGCATATACTTAGCGACTTCCGGGCTTTGTTTGTAGGTTCCATAACGGTTAAGTTCCATAACGGTTAAGTATACACCCCTCGAATGAGAAACGAGGGCAAGTTTCATTGATGTCAACAATGCGCAATAGAGGGATCTTAGTGGGAATATGAGGCACAAGAGAAGATGAAGCAGCGGGAATTACATTCTCATGGCAACACTCAGTACCAATATGTGCTTCTAGTTTGGCACCCTTCGCAACTCTCTCTTTTTTTGCAACTACAGGTGGTGGTCCCCCCAGTAAAGGTTTGGGTGCCACAACAAAAAACAAAACTTGTAAGGGTTGGATACAACAGTAGAATATCTATGCGGTGCAAGCAAGTCTTACTTAGTTCCGTTGTCGCCTCGCACGTCTTGGAAAGTGTACGTGCTATTGCACCACTTTGTTCCACACGCTTGAGGGATTTGGGCCCAACGCCAAGAGAAGAAGAAACATCAACCTTAGGTAGGCTCGAAGCACTCCTTGTGCGGAGTGGAGACACACAATCAAGAACGAGGGCACTATCGGGTCCCAAAAAAGATGCAGTTGTATCACGGTGCACTATCTTGTGTAACTCTGTAAAAACAAAAAGGAAAGTCACATTATTGTCAAGCATATATCAATCATTTTCTATAAGTTAGCAAGCTATTGAGTCACCATTTTCAAATTCCATCGAGCGAACATCACTAGATTCATCGCACATGGGTTCGACGTTGTCATCGTAGCCATCGTAATGTCCATCGAGTGGATTTCGCGAGAAAGAAGAGGCAGCCATATTAAGAGAGGATGGTAAATAATCTTCACAGAATTATTACTTGATGTGTTCAAAAGAAGCAAAGGGTAAAGAACATGCTTTAGCTAAAGGATAAACAAGTTCATAGAAATAATACTTCACACAGTCACAAGCATCTTAGGATCAATAAGGGAGAGGGATGTTTTTGAACTAATTTTTGAAGCAGCAAGACCCCTTATATACTACAAGCTCCCTTGCCTTTTTCAAGGGTTCACTATGTCTTAAAGCTAACTACTATCACATCTCTCAAATGGATTTGACACATTTAGACACATGCAACAAGTGACATCAAATTCAAAGGGATTAATGAACTAGTGGACAAGTGTGTGTTGATGGTTTAGAGTTCCCACCATGCTCATGTGTTGAACACCATAGAAATAGCGAGTAAATGAGCCTAAAATTTTATTTTGACAAACTCAGCGGAAAGAAATTTGCATGCTCGAGAAAATGATTTTTCCTGAGCACTTGGTGGGAAAAGGATATTCCGAAAACCAATGCTCGTTGTAAATAGTGTGTCGTTTTAATAGTGTGCCGGTTTCAATTTCAAAAATGCCGCTCGAGGGTACGATAGTGTTTGGGAAAAAGGAGGAACGTTGCCCTAGAATAGACAAAAAATAGTGTTGAAATTTTGTAAAGAAGCCTAATTTTTTGAAATTCCTCTCTAGTGTTCGGGGAAAATGTGGCTCGTCTTAATATCGTGCCGTTTTCAATGTTAAAAGTGTCGATTGAGGGCATGGAAAAATGAGAAATGCCGCCCCAAAATAGACAAAAATAGTGTAAAATTTTTGACAAATAGCCTAATTTTTTGAAGTTCCTCTTGAAATATGTTCGTTTACCATAGCCTCAACATTGCCGAATAGTATTCGGGGAAAATGTGCCTCGGCTTAACACCATACCATTTTGAATGTCTAAAATGCCAAGAAATTTTAAAAACTAGGCTAATTTTTTGATGGGTTTTTACACTGTTTTTCTCTCTTTTGGGGTTGAGAGCATTTTCAAAATTGAATACAGTATGGTATTAGGTCGAGGCACATTTCTCCCCGACAAAATTTTTCAAGAGGAAATTTTGGAAAATTAGGTACTTTTTTTGCGTTTTTACACTTTTTTTCTCTCTTTTGAGGTTGACAACATTTTCGAAATAAAAAACGACATCGTATTCAGTCGAAACACATTTTTCCGTGACACTGCCTGCAGCGAAACACTTACTCTCTTTTGAGGTTCACAGCATTTTCGAAATCGCAAATGGCATGCAATGCTCGGAAAAAAACATTTTCCCAAATATGCAAAATGCCTTTCCTTATTTTTGCCAAGAGGAAAATTTAGAAAATTAGCCCCAGCAGTCCTAGTCCGTTCACACACATCACTCCCACATGTATATGTAACATCATAAACCAAAGAGAGTTGGTGACAACGGACATCCTTGTTTAACACCAATAGTGCTTACAATTTTTTTTGAAATTCCTCTTCCCATGCGCAATTGACACACCACCTTCTCATAGATTCGCGAAAGTGCACACATAAACTTACTTGGCACTTGGAGTTCTTTCATCCTTCTCCACAAATTGTTGCGTTGAACCATATCAAAGGCTTTCTTAAAGTCCACAAGAAAACAATACAATCGCTTTGCCTTTCACCCGACTTTCCTCCATGAGAACATGAAGAGTGACAAAATAATCAGTGGTACAAGGGATTTAATATTTACGTAATTACGACAAATGTTTTGTGATCACAAGGTCTTATTGACACATTTACATGATTACACTAAACATAATCACATAGAATTCCGTTAAGGGCGACCTGCAGACCACTAAATTCCCACTGGGCTTTTCAGTTTCCCCAACAGGCCCACCGAGATTTTTTATTTTTCCTCTAGGCCCGCCGGGAATTCTTAAAAACCCGGCGGGCTCGCAAAATTATATATATGCGGGCCCGATCGGGTCCGTTGGGTGTTATTTCTTGCTTTCATCTTCTGAGAGAGAGAGAGAGAGAGAGAGAGAGAGAGAGAGAGAGAGAGAGAGAGAGAGAGAGAGAGAGAGAGTGAGAGAGAGACCACCTTTGTAGGTACGTAGAGAGGAGAGAGGAGAGAGGGAGAGAGGGGGTCGTGTGGGAGCGTGCTCTGCGTCACAGTGCACGGCAGCAACAGAGTACCTGACCACACGATCCGGGTATGTGTTGTGTGTGTGTGTATGTGTTGTGTGGTAGCGTGCCTTTTGTCGTATTGTGCGACAATAATAAGGTACCTTACCACACAATGGGAGTGTGTGTATAAGTTGTTGTACGGAACAATGCTTATCACAGGGGCATCATCTCGGTGACGCGGGGAAGATGGTGTCCTTGTGCTAAGTATTGGCTTACTGTCTGGGTACTACGTCGATATCGCAGCGAATCTAGTATCCTTATAGTAAGTCAACTTCCCTTCCCCTTACCCAAAAAACATATGGGCATCAGTCGGTAACGCGGCTATATGATGTTCGTATGCAAGCCATCGTTCCTTAGATTCAGGAGGCACTCGGTCGGTAACGCAGCTAATAGAGTGTCGTTTGTTAGAAGCATCTGTTTTTGCATAAATGTGGCGTTCAGATCGTTAACCCGGCCGTACGAACGCCATATAATTTGTATGTGCATGTGCAGTTAATTTTTTAAGTATTAAGTATATGAAATACTTGGTCGGTAACGCGGCTATGAAGTGTATTTCATATACAAAATGTATGAATTGTTTGATTTTGTTGTTTTTAGCTGTCCATTTGAAATATTATACTAACTAATCATATTCAAAAGAATAGTTTATTCATCAATCATCGCTATTTTAAATGCTCCATTTATATAAATTATATGTAAAAAAGTATTTGCACACAAATTGCATGTTAAATATTCTTTTTTTTCTTTTTAAAGGACTCTCAAACATTATCGCTATTTTTAATGCTTCATTTACATAAATTCTCTGTAAAAAATATAAATGCACACAATTTGCATGTTAAATATTCTTTTGTATCTTTTTAAAGAGCATCAATTATCATCGCTTTTTTGATTGCTACATTTACATCAATTCTATGTAAAAAAGTGTGTGAACACAATTTGCTAGTCCAATTTGTATACTTCCAATGTTTTAAATGTTTTTGAAGTTTTTAAGTCAGTGTGTGCTTGGTTGAATTAGTATGTGCGCACGGAGAAAAATATAAGTTAAAGATTCAATATATGCTGAAATATGCCAGACTGTTAACATGTATTGTTTGATCTGAATTAAGTTTTTATAAACCACTTGTTTGATCTGCATTTTACACGTGTAATAGATTGCAATTTTAAGTGAATATTGTTTTCAATTTTTATCAATATTTCCTTGCACATTTCTTAAAGTCTTCAAGTGATGGCTAAGGGTTTACCCTAAAATTGTGTGAGAGTGTTACTGTCATTCGCAACCATGAATTTGTATTTGATATGCTGTTTTTTATTGTCCAGTGCAAATATGATGCCAAATTAAAAGAAAAGTATTATGTGTGCCATTTGTAAAGAATGTTTTTTGGCAATCTCATCATGTGCAGATGATCGCATACAGCAGATTAGTGAAAGTGACAACGACCTCACAAGCACTATATGGGAGAACACAGAGCGCAGGTTGCAACTTGAAGGCCAATACGAGTTGTTGATTCCAACAGGAATACGAGAATTTGACCCCCACCACAAGGTTAGGACAGTGTTGGGCAATATGAAAGTATGTTGCAGAGACTTAAAGGAAGATATCCCACTTGCCTGCGACATGTCAAAATTAGAGCTCTGGGATAAATTGTGGGAAGAACAGAAGATAAAGATGAAGCGTGTGAAAGCACAAGACCAAGAAGCCTTACCCAAGAGATTGAAGATGGCCCAAGATGCGCAAGCAGCTTTGGGAGGTCGATCCAATGCCAACGGCACCGGCAGAATCATGCGCATGGCTTTGAATGCAAAGTACGCTTATCTTGTCGGCATCCCTCACGAAGCCTTGGTAGAAGGTATGAGGATTGGAGCAGTCTCCTTTGGTGTGTGCACATTGTACACCATCAAAGGCATCTCATTTTTTCCAGACCACATTACATATGTGGAAAAATCTTACAAGGGAGGGAGTGAGGCAAAATTTGACAACTTTCAGACAGAGCAAGGAATGCAAACGCTTCACCCCTCCATTGTAAGGTGCATTGGGTTTACTACCGAAGCTCCTTGGATCACAATATTCCCATACTACAATGGGGGTACCGTGGGCGACATGATATGTCACTTACCATTTGCTTACGGATTGTTCAGACGACACATGCACAGGCTACAACATGGCTGGAGGTCATTGCATGTAGCAAATTTTCCTGTAAGGGAGATAGACATGGTGCCAATCAAAGCAGTGATCGATGTCATGCCTTAATCGATGGCGTTGCGGCTGCCCACTCGGCCGGTATAGTGCACAATGACCTGCACCTCGTTCAACATAACGTTGGACTTTACTCGCGCCAATAAACCCCACGTCGGTATCACTGATTGGGGTATGATGCTGAGAACATCAGCTAAGCGTGCAGCAATTAATTATTTTCATCCAAGCGCACAGTCGGACGAAGCAGTTTTGGATGCACAAAGAGCAGGGAATGCCGAGATGGCTAAAGCGACCGTGGATTGCTCCCGAGCTATAGGATCCACGGTGCACAAATGCATACACAAAAGTGAGCAACATTTATGCATTGGGCTACCTATTCGACATGCTACCAGATTTTTGGAGTGCAGCCAGAAAAGTTTATTTTCCAGAAGAAGTTTTTCACCACCCGGACGAAGATGTTATGAGGGCTACTCGAATTAAAGTAGATTGTTGGATGAAGTTAAAAGAGCAAAAACAAAGAAGGAATGCTTCTGATGTGTTGATATCTTTCAAAGAACATTTAAAGACAGACCCTAACCGTGTCCAATGTCCCCTTGTTGAACTTGCACCATCATTTTATCCGATTTAAACATTTCTATGATATACATATGTCTTGTCCAGGGTATTCTATTTTTTCTTGAAGTGTATTATCTGGTTTGAAGTGGTTCACCTAATTGAATCAATTATCTTTCGTCATTTCAAATTTGTCATTTAACTATCAGTATTTCAAATTTGCCTTGTGGTTCAATTAATCGCATTTGTTGTGGTTTGACTTAGTGGATTCCGCGGACTTTTCCTATGAACAAGAAGTTGCTATATTCTGTATCTGGGAGACTGTTGAATCGTGAAAATATATATTTGCCAATGATATTGACATGAAGACAGGTACTAAGAGGCGGTAAGACTATCCAACGATATCTTATTAAGTTTAAGAATTATTCTTTTGAAGATGCTAGATGGATGCAAGGCATACAATTAAAGGATAATCTAAGCCTTGTCAATGCTTACAATGCTTCCCAAGAGTAAGCAAATGTACAAATGTTAAAAATGAACAAAATTTTTGTCTTATAAGACTGTCTTTTTCTTTATTGTGCACAAAAATGAAGTAGTATGCATGCTTAGATCAAGTTTGTGGAGACAACGTCTCCTGAACACCAAGTAGAGCTTGTCACTCTACTATAGAAGATGATAGGACTAATGTGCAGACATGCTTGCGGCAGCCTCAGGCTCTCAAGCGCCAAATAGACTAGTCATCCAGATTTGGTCCCCTCGTCTACATCAGATGCATCCTCATCTTCCCAATGTCCAGTTTGCTACAAGAATTTTGATGGACGGAGTGGATATTATACATTGACATGTGGTCATTATTATCATTTAGTTTGTCTTATTCGTTCAATGCAAAATAGTAGCCGATGTGCAATCTATTCACAAGATATTCCACAAGGAATATATATTATGTTTGGCATGGAAAACGAGTATAAATTCAAGCAACCATGCCAAGATACCCCTAGCACAATTAGAAATCTGTTTGATAAGCAAAATGCTGCTTCAGGGCAACACAATTGAGATCGACAAACTATGTACTATCGCGAATATGAAGCATTGTAATTACTCAAAACACATTTGAATACAAGGTCTTTTACAATGGTTTTTGACATTTACTCATTCTACTCTCAAGCTATATTGAATCTGTTGAGTTGTTATCTGGTACTAAGTCTGAGTGTTGTGGTTCTCCTTGTAATTCAATCTTCACATCTATTATCAAATTCTCTTCTATTTCGTCTGCAGTGCATTGAGATACACCAACATTGAACTCTTCTTCATCTTTGTTTTGAAAATTATACAACCAGATTGGCATTTCCTCCTCGTAGCACTTTCGATGTGATTCAATATCTTTTCGTTGCAAAACATATACACTAATTTTTTTGCTCTGTCTGCGAATAGTCTGTTGCGAATAGTGCTGTGAACATACTTGTACATACTCCAATTTCTCTCTGAACTTGAGTTTGTTGCACATTGTGTGAGTACTTTCATTACAAGGGGACATAAGGTAGAGTAATGCTCTCCACCATTCATCATCCACCACTTCCATGCAGGTTGCTCTTTTGCCATTACCTGTACAAAATCATTTGAAAAAGGACCTTATTTTAATCTAAATGCACTCCTTTGATGCAATCAATTCGGTCCTGAACGTTGGAGTAGAACGTGTTGACCACATGATAGAAATCGCTTACCACCTCTGTATTGGACATCAGATCTAAATTCCAATACTCTGGATTGAGCATGTAAGCAACGCTATGGAGTGGACTATGAGCGCTCTTCCACCTTGCATGAAAATACTTAGCCAAATTTTTTGCTGTTTGCCAGAGAATGGTAATCGCCACTCCTTCTCTACTATAGACTCTTTAAACTCTTCAAGATTTTCAAGAATCTGTTGGACTGACCACCATGTCATCCACACTTTGCCCAAGTTTGGCACCCTTTGATCAAGATTGCGGATCACGAACATAACGGGCATCATTACATGGTATGCATCCATTACACTCCTCCACCAAGTAGCCTTGTTTACATTGCCACGTAGACATGTAATTTTATCTTTCACTTTTTCTTTATGCTCAAGCTGCCATTCATCAAAGGTCGCGCAATTAAATGTGTCAATCACAGTACATTTATAACGGAGAAGTGATTCCAATGTTAAAAGTGTGTGCAGAACTGAGTTTTAGTAGGAAGTTTCAACATCACTGACATGCGCATCCTATACAAATCGAGCACTCTTTGTCGTTTCAAGATAAATTTCACAACCTGATGTGCTGTATCAATTTTTTTGGCGAGCCATGTGGTTTCTTCGCTAGTGTACCAATCTTTCAGCACCAAGTTTAAGCTGTGCGTATTACAACTATTGGCAAAAATGTGTGGGAAGCACTTCTTTATTAATTTACTGACGTTTTTATAATTCTTTGCGTTGTCCAGGACTACTTGAACGACATGTTCAATATCAATTTCTTTAATTACATTAATCAAGACCTCAGAAATGTATTTACCACTTTTAATTGCACCAGAACTATCAATCGCCTTTATGAACGTTTCTCCCCTTGGACAAACCAACATTACATTGATCAGCGGTCTTCTCTAAATATTTGACCAGCCATCACTCACAATCGTACATCCTGAAAGCAAAATATTTCCAAGTATTATTTTGCCAACACGCTCTTTGACTTTGCTGTAATATTTGTCCAAGAAAATATTTCTTATCATGTGATAAGAAGGAGCTGAAAATCTTGGACCAAACTCACCGATTTTCTTCCAAGCAGCCTTCCAATGATTGTTGTCTACCATGACCAAAGCACTTCGAGTAAAGAATATTGCTTTGGCGAGTGTAGTTTGTGCTTCTTATAGAGACTACACTTGAAAGCTTTGATGTAATGATTTTTGACGCATTTGACAAAGTCCACCTTCATTGTGACGTTTAAAAGGAACACTGCCTCGAATTTCCTCTCCTTGCGAAGGTTGTTCTCCAAGGTTAGTTGGCGTCACTACAGGATCTGTGGAGTTAATATTTGGCTATGGGAACTCTTGACTCGAAGCCACAGAGATATATATATGTTGTCCCTTGCCACCCTTTTTGGCGAGCTCTTCTCTTAAACGCTTTGCAACTGCAGGTGCCTGAGGATGTTCACATTTCTTACAACTCTTTTTAGCGCTACCCAAAAAATGATCCCTAATACGTGGTGCACCGCCTGATTTTGTTGTGTGACAAAATTTACATTGCCACTCCATATATCGGCCGCATATGTTGTGAGCATAATCCCACTCTTTGCCAGGAGCTTTTTTATTCTTTGGATTCTTCGTACCACTTGTGCCTACATTTTTAAATTAAAACTGAAGACAAAAGAACCAAATGTTCAATTTTTGAAACATTTTTCTTATTTTCAATATATATTAAAATTTAAATACCATTCAATATGAAAGTAACCATGATGCATAATATGAGATTTTTAATGCTGAGCATGATTCTCCAAGTTTTCAGTTGTTTTGGTTCGTACCTTTATGTCGATAAACGAATTAAAAAAATTTAGAAGTGGTTCCCGAATTAAGAATCACGTTGGGCCCAAAAAAGGGACCTATGACTCTATAACCTTAGGTCAATTCACAAGGAGATGACTATACCCAGCACTCGGATACACTCCCCAAGGATTTGCCTAGGTAAAAGACTGTGGTTAGCACACTGTTTACTATATATAATTATTCCCGCCGGGCTTTTTCATTTTCCCGGCGGGCCTGCTGGGCTATTACATATACCTGGCGGGCCCGCCAGGACAATAAAAAAGCCCAGTGGGGCCCGCAGGGAAAAATGAAAAACCCGGAGGGCTAACCGGCTCTATAGGTTTTTGCAGGTCATAATCAAATTCACGTTAACAATTAACGTGATCACATGATTTTTTTGTGTAAATACTAAAGTTATTGACGTAATCACCCGATCGTGATTACGTTTATGAAATCCCTGAATGGTACTATGACATGGACAAAAACCAGCTTGTCCGTTTGCATGCTTGTCATTATCTTCAACCCAATCACTCTATTTCATCTCCACTATGCACCCAAACAAACTTTGCCATACGAGAACCAATCATTATAGTTCAGTAGTTGCTCACATTCTTTACATCCCCTCATTTATGCAAAGGCTTGACCCAATTAGTACTCCAATTATAAGGCATACCATGTTGAAGTGCAAGGTTGAACATATCACACATCCACTCATGGATAAAATCTCCCGTCCATTTGATCATCTCCGACTTGATACCTTGAAGATCTGTCGCTTTGTGAGTGGCCAACTTTTCAAGCCCACCACATGCATCCTCAATAGTAAAATATAAGAGGGCATACATGGGAGTGAACCATAAAATGGTATTTTTTCAGCATTTGGTTGCTCAAATAATTGCCTACAATGTGTGTACATATCTACAAGACTCAAGTTACCAAAATTCTCAACTGTTACTGCCCTGATACATCAGTGTCAGTCTATTTACTTTTGTTTGTAACTAAGGATGGGACCTTTGAACCTTAAGGGTTTTTTTACACCAATGGTTGATGCTTCAAGTGGGTAGGCGAGTAGTTGTATGTTTTTTACGTTGCCTAGCAGTTGGGGGGGAGTAGTTAGTTTTTCTTTATGCAGTCGTACTGTGCTCGGTACTTTTTTGTAAGCACTTATGTGTTGATGATTATGCAGTAATATAGTACCTTCTTTTCTCTATTCATGGCGTTCTTCAGTATTTCCGTATGTAGTAGTGTAGTGTAATATGAAGTTTTACTGTGTTCTTGTACTGAATTACTCTTAGGGTGTTTAGCCCCTAACACTTTGGCGATCCTGCAATTGGTTCAAATTCAGCCTAAACCATATGGCAGTCGAGAATGAAGTAAGGAACTGATATGCAAGTGGACATAGACCACTTGAGGAAATTTTGCAATTGGGTAACCCTGCAGGAAGAGTCTGAGGAGTATGCAACCAAATTCTTGGAGGAGTTCTTCCCAAATTGCCAAGGGAAATCAAAATTGCAATTGCTGACAAGGTAGTTAGTTCATTTTTACCTTTTGGGCATGCAATTTACCTTCATGTTACAATTTGTATGAAAGGAAGGTGCTAGTACAGTATTTAAGACAGAAAAGAAGAAACCATGTACGAGTGGTTCAGGGCAAGGGTCTAATTTACCACAACACTCATATGGCACAAGGTTTAGACTGAGGAGAGAGTTTGTTGCAAGAGGAAATAGGAAGAATATTCGAGTAGTGATGACCAAGAAATACCTGTAAAAGGGCTTCTTGCAGGAGAAGAAATTTTTGGGGCGGGGACTAAACTGCAAGAACCTGAACACAGGCTACAGAAGACCCCACCTGCAAACCAAGGAGGCCAACAAAAAATTCCTCCCACAACAGACCCACTTTTGGGACAATTCGTTAATGTACTGCTCACTCAGACAATTTTAAGGGCAAGAAGACAATTGCAATTTTTACCATCAGGAACATGTACTTTACCTTTCAATCCACTCCTGGTAAGAGTACTCAAAACACTTCCAATACCTCCAATGACTGCAGCAAATCCCAAAGTGGACGCAGCAAAGTTCAGCAGGAAAAAGTCCCAAGATGCTGACGGCCACGTTGGTCAGTTTCAAACAAGGTGGTCTGCAAGTGGTTATGAGGCGTTACATCCGGATGTAGTGAAGACTGAGCATTTTGCAGCTACAGGGTAAGGCCATGGATTGATTCTTGCAGTATGGCATGGCAGCTTTTGCTGATTGTAATGATTTGAGGTAAAGATTTTTATTAAGGTTCAGGGAGGATGAAAGACCTGAAGACATTTTGAAGAAGTTGAGGAAATTGAAGCAAAAAGATTTGTTGGTTGAGGATTATGCATAGAAGTTCAAGAACTTCAATAATAGGTTGGAATCAGCACAAGAACATTATATGGAGCAAGGGGGGATCCACATTCCGAGCGAAAAAAACGAGCAACACATTTTTCCGAGCGAAGCGTGTCAAAAACTTGATACAAAATGCATACTTGCTTAAGTTAACCATGATAACAGAATGCAATAGGTATTATAGGCAACTTGGAAAAATTCTCCACCATATTGTAAACACCAGAAACTATCTTTGGCCACACTGAGAAGAGAACGACTAATGATAAAGTTCCACGATGGGCTTGGCACGGTTCATTGGCCGCATCGAAATTCTTCATAAAACCCAAATCATGGTGGGCATGTGGGGTGGTCTAGGTCACACTCAAAACATGTGTGTGTGTGTGTGTGTGTGTAGGGAGCGGGTAGGGCTATGGGTGGTGGACACGGCTGTGTACGTGGAATAGCAGGGGTAAACAGACTTTGTGCTGAGGGACGGGGGCATGGGATGCCTTAGAGATGCACTTCTGAGGAGTTGACAGGTACAGAGATTCTGGAGCAATGCAAGGATTATTTTTTTAATGCTAATTATTGCACCTAGGTGGAGTTTGATGTGATAGTTGGAGTGCTCATGAGATCCGCGTCCGAATGGGTGGTGTCAAGCTTGAATTTGAAACCATCATTTTTAAATGGTAGCAAGGATGGCAAGGAGGTAGTCTTTGGAAGGAGAAGAAGAAGAGTAGTATTTTAATGTCATAGGAAACTATCCCAAGATACCTTTAAGAAATCAATAAAACTCGGATGCGAATATCTCTGGTAGATTTTGAGAGAGTATTGGATTAGAGGGAATTCAAGGAAGATAGGGTCAAAGGCTCTTTCTCTCTGTGTCTTTCTTGTGCGCCGCACGTCTCTCTCCCTCTGTCTCTTGTGCGTCACCATCGTGAGGAAATTCCATGCGCGTGCAAAGACATTGGATCATGCATGGACACATAGGTAAGGGCAGTAGGTGTCCAGCCAAATATAGGTCTCTCTCTCTCTCTCTCTCTCTCTCTCTCTCTCTCTCTCTCTCTCTCTCTCTCTCTCTCTCTCTCTCTCTCTCTCTCTCTCTCTCTCTCTCAGCATTGGAATGTGCAGGTTTTCCGTTGCTTGTGCAGTAGCATCTCTCTCTCTCTCTCTCTCTCTCTCTCTCTCTCTCTCTCTCTCTCTCTCTCTCTCTCTCTCTCTCTCTCTCTCTCTCTCTCTCTCTCTCTCTCTCTCTCTCTCTCTCTCTCTCTCTCTCTCTCTCTCTCTCTCAGCGATGGAATGTGCCGGTAGAATCTCTGTAGCGTCGATCACACCCTGCAATAATGTCCCACTCCTTGCTGCCTTCAGCCTATGGCACCTGCAATCTGACACCTGCACATGCATTCTACCACTCTCCAGCTTCCTTCTCATTCATACTTGGTTTAGTGCTTGAAACAGTCCCGCACCGGCGCGGGACTGTTTTGAGCACTGTCCCAAGTATGAATGAGAAGGAAGTCCATAAGGTAGCCCATAATAATTGCCTATCCAAAAGCCTACTGCACTGGCTCTTCTAATTAAAACATGAGATTCTAGATGAATATTCTCCTACCCTCCTACTCCCCAAAAAAGGATGTTGTCACCTACCTTCACTACATCAAGGGGCTCCACAAGCTCGCAAGGCAGACACGCAGGAATCTCACGCTGTGAGACAAAAAAAGAGGGAGAAGAGACCATGTGTATATGTGTGTGTGTGTGTGTGTGTGTGTGTGTGTGAGAGAGAGAGAGAGAGAGAGAGAGAGAGAGAGAGAGAGAGAGAGAGAGAGAGAGGATAGTCTCACGAGCCTCGAAACATGTCTTGTCAGATCAATATATTGTTGTTGGTGTATGGTGAGGACGGCTGCCTGCCGAATACCTTGAGCTTTCTTCTTGTCCAACAACCCACCGAGTTTCGTGCAAACCAAGGCCATGGAGAGAGCCGGCCTACGCTTCTCCTCCACCACTGGAAAACGCTACGAGCAGCTGCTCATTGTGGTGTCCATTACTGTCATGCATGATGCTTGGCTCTTATATGGTCTCCCCTTTCTACATTCAAGAGTATGCTTCTGATGCGTTCGGGTTCCAGATCATGCCTTTGATGTTGTGCTTGGCAGAGACTAGATGTACGCATTTGGCTCTTTGAGCATTTCAAGTAATGAAATTTCCTTTCCGCATAATGGACAGATGATGATCACCCTCCCTGTCTCTCAAGCTGCTTGCAAGATGACACATTAGTACCCAAGAGTAATACAAAGGTGCATATCCAAAAGCATGCAGTTCTAATGGAGTCGAAGCTTCAACACTTAGCAATAACACTATTGCAAGATGCTTGAGTATGATATGGCTTTGAGATTTTCATTTACTTAGATCTGAACTTTCTATTTGCCTTCTGTAGAAAGATTAGCTCCTTTGAAGAGGTTATTTTATTAAGATCTTTACAAGATCTTTAGATCTTAAGTAGTAGGACACTCGCTTAAAGACATAGATAAAGATATACATTGCAAGTAGCTGAAGAAACTACCCGAGAAAGGTGGAATAGATCTTAAGTAGTAGGACACTCGCTTAAAGACATAGATAAAGATATACATTGCAAGTAGCTGAAGAAACTACCCGAGAAAGGTGGAATACCTTTTGTTTAAAAAGGATTTTGGAAGTCATAATGTGTCATGAGATGGGGTAGAGGGAAATTTAACCTTTATGCAAATCTTATTATATAATATTTCCATGTAACTAAGTTTAAAGTTTGGTGTTTTAAAAAAAAAAGAGAGAGAAGATGATCGAGGTGATGCTCAACGACAGGCCTGGCAAGAAAGTCAAAGTGAAATGCAATGAAGACGACACCATATGCGACCTTAAGAAGCTTGTTGCTGTGAAAACATGCACGTGCCCTGAGAAAATCTGCATCTAGAAGTCGTACAACATCTACAAGGATCACATCACCCTCAAGGACTGAGAAGTGTTGTCATAGAACAACAATGCAAGGCCTCATGATGTACATAACTTCACTTGAAATAATATATTAAAAAAACACGTCGTTTGCACTCCTCCACTATCCCTCATTGTCCCTTATGATAAACCTGCCATGTTAGTGCAGTAACGTGGAGTAGAGCACTGAACGAGGGGGGATTCATTCTAGTCCCCATGTCGTGGTTCATAATAGCACTTGATTAATAGCCTTTCATGGATAAAGAGCATGCATGGAACTTGTCAAGGGCACTTGAGGTCTTGCTCGATTTTTTCTTTTGCTCGGTAAAGTTCGCTCAGTGCATGGTAAGTTCGCTCAGTGCATGGTAAGACTCTGGAGCAATCGGGAGACTATTTTTGTAAGGGACTCAAAAAGGAGTTCAGAAGTGCAGTGGCAGGGAGACCCCCATTAGCAAATGCATAGGATTTTACTGATTTGGTGGAAGCAGCTGCAAGAGCTGAAAGAAGATATGGAAGTAAGGCAAAACTAAAGGAGAAGAAGAAGAAGAAGACTGAGGATTCAGACTCAAAGTCAGAAGAGTCAGAGTCAAAAACTGATGATTCATATCAGGATACTGAAGTTGATACTGTAGAAAAGAAGAAGAAAAAGAAGAAGAAGCAGAAGAAAGATAAGGGTAGCACAAGAATGAAAAGAAGCAAGGAAAGGAAGTAGTAACTGTAGATGCAATCAGCAAAATCATTCATGATAAATTGTAGACAATTGGAATGAATTCATTTGGAATGTCAGAAAAACCATATTGTCAGGTTTGTCAAAGATTTGGTCATGAATATGAAAATTGTTATTATAATCCAGATTTCAAGGGAAGAAGACCTAAGTATATTACTTAGAAAATGAGGGAGGCAGCTGCAAATGTGGTAGCTCCTCAGGGTGCTAACAAGAGATATCAGGGACTTGCACCTCAAAGAAGGTTATAGAATCCCAATAATTGGGGATATCAAATAGGAATCAGAACAATATGCAACAGTCACCCTGTAATTATTGTGGGGTTATGGACACAGGTAAGGTCCTGATTGTGAACTTTGGTGTAGAAATTATAGTGATAGGGGAATCCCTATTATTAGGTACAACAATACCAATAATAATTGACCTCCAAAACAGAATCAGCCACTTCCACCACAACATCAGCAAAGACCTCTAGGTCATGCTAATTTAGTGATTTTGGAAGAATGGACTGAAGAAGCATGGATTGAGGAAAAGGCAAATTTTCCCAAAGAGAAACAGAAAATTGATCAGCATGTGCAGGAGAGCAACCTGACTCGGGAAACACCTAGACATTATAATTGTGACTGCACGGCTTGTATCCTAATTGAGGATGTTCCAGAATCTAGTGGATGTACTGATGCCATGATGCTCACTAGGGCAAAGACCACGGTTGGAAAATCCACCATGGAAGAATTGGACAACCCAGACAGTTTGAACTGAAAAGATAAAAAAGCACTAAGGACAGGGGCATTCAAGGAAGTGCAAGACTCTCAGAGAGGGGGTGTACCATCTGAGGATTTGAATTTTGTTATAAGATTATTGGATGGCTAGGGAAGAAGAACTTCAAACCACAAACCACAGTCTAATTGTACTACAAGAAACAGTTGGTGGTGATGAATTTTATGAAGCTTTGTTATCAGCTCCATTAACCATCACAGTAAAGCAAATGTTGAGACTGGTACCTGCATTTCACAAAAATTATTAAAGAGACTTACTAAGGAAGTAGCAGGAAAGAATCAGGAAATAGGAATGTATACTGAGGAAACTATTTGTGGGGAAGCTTGTGAAGTTCAACCTTTGGATGTTGATTACAAGGTACCAGTAGTTAGGGCTTCTATTGGAAAGGTGTTTTTCCTTGGTGTACTCTTGGATGGGGGGTCAGGAGTTAATATCCTCCCAAAGTCAACCTGCAAATGTTTGAATCTCTTGAAGTGGGATCCAGCTCCTTCTCACGTGAAAATGGCATACCAGAGGCGGGTTCAACCTTTGGGAATTTTGAGGAATTTGCAAATCTCAGTTGGGAGAAGCAGTTTGTAGCCAACTTTGTAGTACTCAGGTTGGAAGAATCAGCTCGTTCTTATTCAATAATGTTGGGAAGACCATGATTAAGATCAGCAAGAGTAAAGTAGTTATGGGGAGCAGACTCTATTGTGATAAAAAGAGGAAAGAAGAAAGTCAGAATGCAAATGGATGCCAGAACGATAATACCACCAAGTTTCAGGGCACTGCATGCAGAAGGACTGAATATGGTAGAAGAAATTGGAGAGGATGTAGAAGAAGGATTTTTGAGAACCAATTCATCAGTGGTATCTATTTTTGAAGTGGATGTGCAAAAGATAGCAACTAAGTATGTTTTGCAGCATCAAGAGAATGCGTTGAAGTCTTTGACTCGGGAAGCAATGAGTTGTTGAAAAATTCGCAGATTGGAAACAAAGAAGAATTGGAAGTTATTGAAGCAGTAAAGCAGGCAAAAAGAGAGTTTGAACATCAGATGGAAAGAACTGCTAGGGTCACTCAGGATGAACTATAGGAACTGAACCTGAATAATCAGGAGGAACCACAAACAATGAAGGTGTCAACAGAATTGGATAAGGAGTTTAGGGAGAAACTGAAGGAGTGGTTGCTATAATTCAAAGACATTTTTGCATGGAAATATACAGATATGAAGGGAGTAGATGTTAGCTTTTGTCAGCACAAAATTAACTTAAAAGCAGATGCAATTCCAGTTGTACCGTACAAAGGTACATGATGAATCCTAACTATGCCAAACAGGTTAAAGAGGAGATTGATAAATTGTTGGTTGTAGGTTTCATTTACCCATTGGATGAGGTCACTTGGTTGTCACCAATTGTTGTTGTTCCCAAAAAGAATGGAAAGATCACGGTGTGTGTAGATTACAAAAAATTGAATGCTGCTACAATAACTAATCCATTTCCATTACCTTTTTGTGATACACTATTGGATGTAGTAGCTGGACATGAGCTTTATAGTTTCCTGGATGGTTTTAGTGGATACAACCAGATCTTAATGACACTTGAAGACAAGGAGAAAACAGCTTTTGTCAGTGAGTGGGGAGTTTATGCTAGCAATGTGATGACATTTGGCTTAAAGAATGCTCCACCAACATTTCAGAAGGTGGTACAGCGCGTGTTTGCTGAATTCCAATCAACATTTATGAGGGTTTTTTGGATTATTTTAGTGTCTTTAGAAAGAAATAGGAGCATCTTGAGCACTTGTGGTTGTGTTTTTAGAAATGCAAGGAATTCAGACTGTCATCACTGGAC
The DNA here is from genome assembly GCF_014529385.1 of Adiantum capillus-veneris. Taxonomy (NCBI): domain Eukaryota; kingdom Viridiplantae; phylum Streptophyta; class Polypodiopsida; order Polypodiales; family Pteridaceae; genus Adiantum; species Adiantum capillus-veneris. The sequence goes on along the minus strand of NC_140934.1, from coordinate 48,555,403 downwards.
CCAGCTAAGAGTGCATTTGCAGTTAAGAGAGGAGTTCTCTTGGGACATATAATTTCTCAAGAAGGAGTATCTATAGATCCAAGGAAGGTGGAAGCAATCAGTAAAGCACCAAAGCCAAGGAAAATTAAGCAATTGATGAGATTTTTGGGTCAAGTGAAGTGGCACAACCTTTAGCACATGTCTGTACACCATCAACAAAGCTTACAAAGAAAGATGCAATATTTGAATGGGGAGAGAGCAGGGTAGACCATTCAAGATTCTGAAGAAGATGTTGACTGTAGCACCAATTTTAATTTTTCCTGATTGGAAATTACCATTTCATATTTTTGTGGATGCATCACATGTGGCAGTGGATGCAGCATTAATGCAAGAAACTAGAAGAGGTTGGTTTAGACCAATTTACTATGCACGCTGGGTATTGACACCTGTAGAGAAGAGTTATACATTGACTGAGAGAGAACGCTTGGGAATGATATATGCATTGCAAAAATTTAGACATTACCTTTTAGCCAATAGGGTAATCTTCCATGTAGATCATCAGGCTCTTATCTATTTGGTGAACAAACCACATTTGTCAGGAAGGTTGGCCAGATGGATACTACTCTTGCAGGAATTTGAATATGTGTAATACATACTCCTGGAAGACTGCATGTCTTGGCTGACTATCTCAATAGATTGGAAACAGGTGAGATTGATTCTTCAAGAGTACCTGATCAATTTCTTGATGCAGAATTGTTTTTAGTTCAGGCGACTGACTAGTCAAGGGATTGGTATGATGATATGTTTCAATTTTTGACCGAAGGAGTGTTACCTAAAACAATGAACAAAGATCACAGGAAGAGAATGGCATTGAGGAGTAAACCATTTACAGTTATGGTAGGACTCTTGTATAAGAGAGGAATTGATCGGGTGATAAGGAGATGTGTTCCTCAGTTTGAGCAGACAACAGTACTGGCAGAGGCTCATGCAGGTAATGCAGGAGGACATTTTTCAGGAGAGGTAACTGCAAGGAAAGTATTCCAAGCAGGACTTTGGTGGCCAACAGTGATTACAAATGCTCAGGAGTTTAGTAAGAACTATTTGTTGTGCCAAAGAGATGGCAGGCCATTGAATGTGGATAGAATGCCATTGCAACATGTTTTGCCTTTGGAACCATTCCAGAAGTGGGGATTGAATTTTGCTCATCCAATCAAACCACCTGCAAGATTTACAAAGAACAGATATATATTGGTTGCAATTGACTATTGTACAAAGTGGGTAGAAGCAGTGGCTTTAAGGGATAATAAAGCAAAAAGTGTAGCCAAATTTTTGTACAAAAACATTATGACTAGGTTTGGATGTCCCATTGAGCTAGTTTCTGATCAGGGAGGACATTTATCAACAAGGTGATTAGTAAACTGACTCAACTGCATATGATATTGCATAAGAAGTCAACGGCATATTATCCCTAATCCAATGGACAAGCAAAAAGTACAAATAAGATATTGGTCAGGATTATCAGGAAGCTGGTCAATCAAAACAGGACAGATTAGATGAGAAATTGGACTCAACACTATGGGCTTTCAAGACAGCATATAAAGTGACTACTAGAATGACACCATTTAAGCTGGTGTATGGGTTAGAAGCAGTGGTGCCCATGGAATTTATAGTGCCAAGCCTCAGGGTTGCAGTTTAAGAAAAATTATCCCCTGAAGAGTTAGTCAGTTACAAGAAGGAGGCTTTACTAAGGTTGGAAGAGGGCAGAATCCATAGCCAGTATGTTGCAAATATTATTCGACAAAGAAGACAAGCTTGGATTAGCAGAAATATCAAGTTCAAAATTTTTCCTTCAGGTGATTGGATGTTGGTCTATAACATCAAATTGGGATTGAGGCCAGGTAAACTCAAACTCAGGTATGTGGGGCCATTTCAAATAGTCAGGCCAGTGGGACCAAATACTTTCATATTGTCTCATCAAGAAGTTAAAATAATTGAGAAACCCATGGATTCCGACTCAAACCATTTTTTGGACAAATCGTCGGGAATCAAGGGGGACATCCTATTAATGATGAATTTGGGATAGTGACTAGTTATGCATGTGAGGGGCAACGCGTAATCACCACCCTGTGTACAACAAACCTTTGCATTTTACATCGGGGGTGAGCATCTTGATAGTCCGTAATTCATCTGCGAGTGCTAGTTTGGATACAAGACAAGAGGAAGAGGCTACACCTACACTAATGTGTTCTGCAAGGAGGACTTGTTATCAAGGTCCAATGGTGTCACAGACCCGAGTTTCGATGATGAGCCGGAAATGGTTACTCCTACCCGCATGGTACAACCTGAAAGGGAGGAATTATTTTTTTATTACACTTTTCTCGACTTCACGTATGATTTAGAGCACACTGAAGCAAATAATGCATGGCTTAGCAGGATTGGCTTGCTTGATTTTTCAAGATTTCCTTGGGTAAGTTGCATAAATAATCAAATGGCTACAGTATACCTGAAGCACCTGCAGACAAATGATGGACAGGTTTCAAACAAGAGTACTTGACAGAAGAGTTAGTTGCCAAGGTGTTTGATCTTTCTACTGCACATGACAAGGAAGTCAAAAAGGGAACTGAGAAGGATATGACCAAGGCCTTTGGTCAGTCTCAGGGGGGGAAGGCACTACTATCAACTATCAGGCATGAAGAATTCAATCAAATTACAGCAGGTGAGGTGGTTTATAGAAAGAGTCTTTTTGCTTGTGAAATCAAAATAGATCAGTAGGGAAAACTATGGCATTTTGTTGGCAGCTGAGAGTGGTAGACAAATGGGATGGGCTAATATTTTATTTGATTGAAACAAGTTTGAGATTTATACAAAGCAGAGAAGGAAGGACATGAGTACTAAAGCTGGGCCTTATCTAGCTACTATCTTTCAGTATGTCAATAACAAAAGTATTTTGCAAGGGAGACTGTCTCAAATTCCAGCACAGGTAACTGAAGATGCAAGATTTACAATGAGAAGGGAGAAGAGATAGGAAATGCACTTTGATCATAGGTCTTTGGAAATGACTACAGACGTTCAATATCTTTTATCTGGAGATTATTTAAAACAGGGTCTTTGGATGCAATGAAGGATAAAATGGACAAAGAGTTTGGAGACTTGTTTATTGAAACGACAGTGCATTTGACTGACAAACATGTTAAGTCTACAACTGCTAAAACAGGTTTCAAGATCAAAAAATTAAAGGACAAAATGGCAAGGGAGGAACCTGTAATAGTGTTTGGAGATCCAATTCTAGAGAGGCCTACGATTGTTAAGACTCAGTTTTCTATTGTGTCATTGGATGAAGTGCAAAATACACTAAAGCTGGTTAAGGAATATGTTGAGCAGCAGTCTCTAAACCTTACATTCATGAGCAGAGAGAATGATGGTCTGCATAATAAACTGAAATGGATTAATTTCTCAATGGAAGGAGGAGTGGTTTTAGGTACTGCAATCACAGTTAACTGAAATGCCTAGCAATAGGGTGATGTAGTTGCAAGAAAGTTGAAGAAAATATTAGAGACATGTCTGATGAAGAGCTAGATGTAGATGGTTGGTATGTCAGCTCGGGGGATATAGACAAAATGCAAAATGAAGTGATGGAATATATGAAAGGGGTGTGGGAACAGATCAAGATCAAAATGTATGATGTTGTGAGTAAACCTTATCAATATTTTGCAGAGGAGGAGACAAAGGAGGAAATTTTGATCTTGTAGAGACATTATGCTGAGTTAAAGGAGCAATATGCAAAATTGCAGCAGCAGGTACTATGAGACAGAGGGGACAGGAGCATGCTAATCTCCACCCAGCCATGTTCTATATAGGCCCTTGGCATGCTAAACATAGAGATCCCCTTGATTGCATGTCCATCCTGGCCCTAGGCCTTGCCCGGTCCTACCCTTGGCATGACATTACTCCCCCCTTGGAGAAGCATTTTTGTCCTCAAAAACAAAAGTGATAATACGCTAATGTTTTCCACAGTGGCATCCTTCATGGATCCAACTATTTGCTTGACCAAAACAAGGGTTAGTAGGAGGTTCAATGAAACCAAGAGTAACATCTTGATTTTCCACATTGTTATCCATTTGCAACCATCTTGTGTTACCATTTCTTATCCAATCATAGTGTGTAGACTCCATTTAGAATGCACATGAGCTTGCTAAACGAGTTATCACAACAAAGATGTACCTGAAAGAGTACCTCTTTTCACTTTTCATGAAAGTAACTTGCTAACATAACTGATCAGCCTAGTTTAAGTCCTTGACTTGTTCTCAAATTTTATCAGTAAACAACCCTACCATAACTAGTGTTCAAGGTTGAGAACATGACTTATACATGAAGAGACTAAACCTAGTCGCAAATATGCTTTAACTTATGATAAGCAAACTCCAAGTAGAGAAATAAATGCTTACTAATTGGATTGCTTGGTGCTAACGTATGCACTTTGCATATCCTTTAGCACAAGGTTACACTATGTAATGTGCCTATCCCCTTGGATAACGGGCAATACTGAGATGTTTTTCCCCACGGTTTACAAATAGTCTTCCTAGATGACTGGTAAACGGGCATCACAATATCGTACAACATTGCCGAGGAATTAGCAATGTCATGCATAACCATCTTGGTGAAGTGGGAAGATCCACAAGCACCCAAACCGAGCCATGACCTCTATTGATGATTGGTAGATCCAAAATTAATCTCATAGAGATACTGCACATAGAGTGCAAAATGCTTCATAGCACTAATGTGATGAATATGCATGCCGCTCCAAATCAGCCTTTGCTAAACACTAGGGCCCATAACACCTAGTGTGCATGCATTTAGCAAAAATAGATTCGAACCTATATATCCATGATCATACTTGCCAATACTTATGGCGAATGTGATGCTCCTAGCACACATGAAGAGAAGTAAATAGTTCTAAAAAGAAACTAAATACTTTATATTGAAATCATTTGCAAGCCTTGTTGAAACGTTTGAACCATAATAGAAGGTGAAACAAAAGTCACTTCTAGGTACAAACAATGAAGCTTTTTCATTGACAACGCATAGCCTTGCTATAGGTATAAACAACCATCTGTAATGTTGTTTAGCAGCCCCTGTACCTTAAAAAGTCATTCTAAGTATCCGATAATTTTTGGCCACTAAAATTGCTCCCGATACATCATGGTGTAGAAAACAGATTTGACCAGCACCTAGGGACATCATCGCGACACATAATTGAAGCAGCGGTGCCAGTGTCTGTCCCAGAGACTCATATTCTCCACATGTGGAATATGTCTCAGGTAAGGATGTCTGAAAAAAAACATACTTCAAGTACGAGATGCACTTAGGTGTGGAGGTAACTGTAAACACGCATACGACGTGCGTGAGAGAGACCCTCATTATCCATACTCCACACTGGCTAAACCGAACTCCTTGAGTTCCTAGACCATGTTGTATCCCATGTGACAATCATGTGCCAAATCAAGCCCTACAAGTGGGTATATAACTGTGGAATACAGAAATTTATTGTGGACACTAAAGCCCAAATTTCTTAGCTCTTACGTGACCTTGTCACGTAGCTGTTGAAGAGCAAAAATAGATGAAAATATAGAAGTTTATTCATCCAACTTGAAAAATTCAAGCAAAACATATGCAAGGAAAGAAACCAAATCATCTGCATACCTAGAGGTTGAACATAGTGTTCACTTACCTGTAGTCAAAGGCACTTGCCTAAATTTCCCGCCTGCGAAGGCTGAGGAACCCTGGTGTTGCCTTTGCAATCCAAACCCCTTGGTTAAAATCTACATTGTCAAACCCCTTGATTAAACTGTGCAGAATAATTTCTCAACTAGTAGCTAGTCCTTGGCCTGTGTCTGTGACCCCCTTTGGGTTTGCCCTTATGACTTCGGAAGCTAAAAATGATCCACTACCCCTTTGTAGTTGGTGGACTTCTTTCCTTGAAAGTGCAAATGTGAAGGTTCCAAAAATTGACCATCAACACTTAATAAGTGATTTAGTAATCACGAGTTGGGTCTTACCCAAAAACTTTACTCATATAGATACTCTTAGTGCTATAGGAGATCCACAAAAATTGATTATAATCTTGGGTTTTTGTGAAATGTCGTGCTGTAAAAAATGTTGGCTTCATCTATACACCTTGGTAGAGATAAGCCCTTACGAGTTTAAGACGTTTCAAAACTCAAATTGATTTTTATACTCAAAGTATGTAGTGTTAAAATAACACCCAAAAAATTAGTAATGGCAAGACTCTTACTTGTCCATTGAAATCGATGGGTATTCAACTGGATAGAATTGTTCGATCTTGAAAGCAATCACCGATGAATTAAAAACAGATGGCTCTTATCCCTTTCTATTGGCTAGTAGTCCTTCCTGTTACCGTATTGTCGTTGCCTAATTGCAATAAAATCATGCCTAGTTTCACCTTTCCCGCATAGAAGTTGGAGAGAGAGAGAGAGAGAGAGAGAGAGAGAGAGAGAGAGAGAGAGAGAGAGAATGTTGGGCTAAGGAAAACCCCTTATTCAAATGTGTTATATGCCCCTTGCATATGATCCCGTGTTGATCATGTCTGTGTCTTAGCTTATCCTATAAGCGTACAAATACATGCCCTTGTAGAGAGAGTTACCATAAGTCACATCTTGACCACTTACCTTGTATGTGATCGTGACTGTATCAAGGTGCAAATGGATGGCACATTGCCTGTGAATAAACATAAAATAAAATGGTTGAAAACATTAACAATTGAGCTCGTCCTAGACATAGTAGCTAGTGTTATAGCGGAAGCGTAGGAAATGATGGGTGACGTACACCCATCATACTAGTATGCCATGCATACATTGCAAACAATAAAATATTAAGCCATTGGCTTCAATGATAGTCTCAACCATGTGAGCCTCTGGTATACATGCCTTCCACGATTGGCATGGATACATCACAGTGTAGCATTACATAAAATTGTGAGCTTATATCCACGTAGTGCTAAATATGTGTGCCATTATCGTTGATTGAAAGTCAATCGATAATACTTTTCACATAAGAGAAGCCTTGCTTCACATAAAATTTGGCAAAGCACTTTACGTTATATAGCGGCTTCGTATGGAGTCAGCACAAGAACTTTGCTTTGTAGAGAAGGGAGATTGTTTGCAAAGTGAAAAGTAAAAAATGGATGAAACAAACATAACTTGAAAGTTACTAATCTTGTCACCCACTTGTGGCCAATGTTTTGGTAATTCGCTCGAATCTAGCTCATAGCCATATGTACCGCTCAAGTGAGTTAGCGTATGTATCATATACACCCGCATGAGATGTAAGAACTTGCAACATCTTGGCGAGTTTTGCCAAGTTCGTATGCTAAGATCATATTCCAAACTATGGAAATTGTGATGCCAAATACCAAAAGGGAAGCCTTGCTTCACATAAATTCACAGATAATCGACCTTATCGAATTGTACACTATATTAAAAACAAAAAAATATATGCAAGAGATGTACCTCGTACCTGCTTGGCTTGATTATTGTTATCCTATGGATTTGTAGATGGAGCCTTGTTCTCGTGATGTCTTAGAAAATTCCTCGGATCGTGCTTGCCGACAATGGGTGGATCATGTCGTTGCCTGATTGCATTAATGACAAACAACATGCCTAGGAGCCATGCCCTAGCAAACTAAAGCGTTGCTTCCCTCCTCCTCTAGGTAGCACAAGGAGGAAATAAATTGATCATGACTGTTGGAGTAGTCATGCTAACAATAAGTTGATCATGACCATGTTCGACCTCCGCGGTTGCAGTAACTTGCTTGGGAGTGATTCCTTAGCAAATTCATAGGTCACAGGCCATGCCTGCACTTGTCTTTGCATGTCAAAGGGCAAAATAAGCCCTTGACTTTGTAGGTCAACCACATGCTGGTGGTTATAGGAGCTTTCCACATGAGCATCCTTGTACAGAGCCTTGCTCCCTTAGAATACAAGCCACATGCCATCTTATCTGCCCTTTATTGTCAATCTACATTAACAATGATTGAAAGCAGTAGATGAAAAAAAAAAGAAGTTACCTGGATTCCATTCTTCTGGATTCCATTAATGCCAAGAGTAGGCCTTGCTTGTAGAAAAATTTAGTTGTCAAAGATCCCTTCATAGAATTTGGAACTGCTACATGATTTCCCATACATGCTTTGCATGTATCTTGTTGGAGCTTGGTACTTGCCCCAACTTTTCCAAAGTTTCTCTGACTAGACTTGCCGTCGTACCAATACATGGCATCGTACCAATACATCTATTGTTTGTCAAGAGATGTCCTACTTCCTATCGTCGAGGGCCTTGCCTCATGAGAGTTCCACTTTCTCTTGTCTAGTAAAGCTTCCAATTTGCCGATTCTAACCGTGGCCATGCTTCTACCTTGAACACCTTGGAGCTTTCACTTTGGCCGTCAGCACATGCACCTTGCATGCCATGCATGCAGAATGTGATTGCTTGTTGAGTCCCAAGTCCAACATATGCGTGAAAAGGTTGGGGGTCGTGCTTGTGTGCAAGGCAGTGTTCCTTGAACAACTCAAGGCTTGCAACCATGTGAAAATGTCTAAACTGCTAAAACTTACATGCTAGAGCCGCGGGCCAAAGCCCTTAATTGGGGGGTGCCCAAAATTAGGGCACCCACCTTCAAAAAAATTTGAGAAGGAGCCATGGATGCAGACGATGAACAACAGCGCATGGGAAAAAAAAGTATGTCGCACGCTCTGTGGGCATCATCTCATGATGCAGCAACAAAGAATTTTGATGATCCAAGCCCATCTAGACCCGATTCGTTGGTGCAGGTCGCCTGTCGGTTCTTCTCCCTTCCAAGTGGCGGTTCCCACCATGCTGTTAGGTGTAGCCCCTTCGTCTTCTTCCTTATGCAAGTGGGTGATCACCTAGCCGGCTTGCTAGTACCTCTTGCTCTTGGCTTCGAGCCCTCCATGAACGAGAGAGAGAGAGAGAGAGAGAGAGAGAGAGAGAGAGAGAGAGAGAGAGAGAGAGAGAGAGAGAGAGCATGCAAAGCCATGCAAAGCAATCTGACCCTTCTCTTTCCCTCCTCCATGGCTCTCCTCTTCCCTATGATCGATACCGACGTGAGACAAAGGGGACTGGAGCATGCTAATCTCCACCCAGCCATGCTCTATATAGGCCCTTGGCCTGCTAAACATAGAGACCCCCTTGACTGCATGTTCGTCCTGGCCCTCTCCACTTGAGAGAGAGAGAGAGAGAGAGAGAGGGAGAGAGAGAGGACATATGATAATTGGATCAACACAAGGGATCATGAGCACAAGTTGAGCACAACTTTTGTTGTGTGGTGTGTTGTGTTGTATGTGTGTGTGTGTGTGTGTGTGTGCATGCGTGCATGTGTGTGTGTGTGTGTGTGTGTGTGAGAGAGAGAGAGAGAGAGAGAGAGAGAGAGAGAGATTCATTTGGAAATCCCTAATAAAGCTTATGTATTATCTGATAAGTATTGAAATTAAGTGCTGATACAAGTGACGTTAAAGATCTAGCCAACAAGTCTTCTTTAACTCGAGATGTGTGTGTAGAGAGAGAGAGAGAGAGAGAGAGAGAGAGAGAGAGAGAGAGAGAGAGAGACCTAGATTTGTATGAATACTTCCAAGAGACCTCAAGAATTATGTGAGGAGTCTTCAACTCAAGGGCATGTGGAGAGAGAGAGAGAGAGAGAGAGAGAGAGAGAGAGAGAGAGAGAGGGAATCTTCTATGATATTCATCAAACGTGACCCTATAGCGTACTTGAGTGTATGCAATGGTGCATAAGTCCACCTTAATTCCTTTGTTGTGTTGGTGTTATCGTCATTAGTAGATTAAAAAAATGTATTATCGTATATGATAAAAATTCTATACATTGATGCACCACCCAATATATAATCAATATTATATGACATGAACATAAATCCAACATTTATATTTTTGCGCTTTGAAAAAAAAGTTAGTTTCATAAGAAAAAAGGGCACTTTTTTAATGCCGTAGTAACGCGTGAGTCACGTACTAGTGGATAATATAAATACAACAAAAATTTCAGGTGATTGTAAGCACTCATTTAAACCGACTTGCCATAAATCTCATTCTCCCCTTAACTTAGCAAGCCTTTGTGCCTCTTCACCTTGTTTTATATTCTCACTTGTAAAAAGTTCTTTTATTTTTTATTTAAGGACTTCACAAAGATTCATTTCATTAAATTGGTTTATTATTCTTTATGCTTATTAAATCTTTCTTTTTTTACAAAGGTACTAATATATTCTTTTGTTTTAGTTTTTAATGTGCTCTTTTATTTTATTGTTTTTATTTTATTTCTTGTTTATTTTGTTTTGTTTTTAAATGATAATGTGTAATGTGCACATTCTATCTTATTATTTAAGTGGGGCCTTTCTTAACATTCATAATTAATGGTTGGGTGCATATTAATGAGTATAATTATTTGTGATTAATATTTACAAGAAAAATTTCATGTGATGGTACTTACTTTACATAAATCTCATTCCCCCTTCAGTGACCGGGCTTTAGTGCCTCTTCACCTTGTTTTACTATGTCAAAGAAGTGAATGGAGCTTTTAGAAATAACATTTAAAAGGGTTTCTCTTCAAGAATTTTGAGCCCCTTTGAGGGACACATGTCAAGCAATTAGAATTGGACGACCTTGATCATATGGGTACTAAGGCCTTTAGCAAGCCAAAAAAGTACACCAACTAGAAGGGAGCTTGGCCTCTTGTTCCCCCAAAACCACAAGCAGGACAACCAATCCTCTAGAAGAGTTTTGCGAATGGAGTCGAATAAAAAATAGAAGTAGGCTACGATGGAGCCAAGCTAGATCATAAACTCAATGCTACCAATGGGTTGAGCAACCCCACCATGAGCACGATTGTCCACTATTGAATTACCATCACCAAATCCACTAGGTTGTGACCAATGGGTTGAGAAACCCTACCATGAGCATGACATCCACTATCAAACGACGTTCACCGAATCTACCATGTTGCGATTGCTCCTCTCCAAGAAGAGGAAGGAGGGATGACCACCTCAAAAAAGATAAGCCAAGCTAAGGGGGAAGCAGACGAGCCACGCCAGAACAACCAAAATCCCCCACCTAGGGATATCCTTGCACCAAATGCGCCGCAATGCACACTACCCAACCACCTGTCTGCAACCTCTGCATAAAAGAGTCCCTACCCATTGCTCCATCTACGGTCTATTGTGCGAGGGAAAGGGGGGGGGGGGGTGGGGGGTTAGAACAAGGGCACCTTGACATTTCCAATATGTTAAAGCATGCCTTAGAGAATAAGGGAAAGGCATACAAATTGTTGAATGCGATTTTTTACATGCTAAAACATGGGTGGAAAAGGTAAAAAGCCATACAGGTGTTCAAGTGCCTTCTTAATTCTAGAAGTGGTCCCTTGATCGAAGGGTCTCGTTTGACTTCATTTGCACTTTGTTTTAGATTGCCTACATGAATTGCGATTGCATCTTGTTGGCTTTCTAAAAGAAGCCTAGAGGAGTGTCATGTTAGGCATACTTTCAATGTTTTCAATGATGATTGAGACTTGCCTTAAATGTTATTTCAGTTTTAAAATAGTAAATGGATCCTTTTATTTCACCCTTCATTTCACATCCTGACATGCTTGACTTTCTTGCATTGTATCGGTTTAGAATTTTAAAGTGATGTTTCACCTTGCATAACACACACATTGATTAGTTCCTTTTATTGCACATGTCATTTCACAGCCTCACATGGCTTGATTTTTTTGCATTCTATAAATTAATTATAATCAATATTCAAGAAAGTCTCTTTTATTAAAACAGACGTTGGTCGAATTTCTTCCTCATCACAAAGAAGCAAACCGAAAATACTAGTATAAATTTGTAAAATTTTTGAACTATTTTCTCACATATTTCACCGTTTTACTTCTCTTTACCATGGTTTGCAATCAACTAATCTTGATTTTCAATCGGCTCAAGGCTAAGTTGAGGCAATCCTTTCCTAAGTGCCGATTCCGATTAATCTTAACCTAATGACTTTATCACTTTCTTATTTTTTGGCTTTCTAAAAGAAACCTTTAGTGTTGTGTTAGGTTAGGGAGATTTTCATTGTCTTAGTGCACGATGGAGACTTACCTTTCATTTCAGATCCTACATGTCTTTTTCGTTTTGGCTGCCTATTGCTTTAGAATGCTAAAGTGAAGGTCACCTTGCATGATTTTAGTAAATTTTACACATACACACACACATATGTTTTTTTTGCATTCTATTGTTTTAGAATGCTGAAGTGAATCTTCACCTTGGATAATTCTAATAAATTCTATACACACACACATATATAAATTAGTTCTTTTTATTTCATCTTTCATTTCACAACTTCACATGGATTTACATTTGTTGCATTCTATAGCTTGATTCGAGTCAATGTTAACGTTCGAGAAAGTCTCTTTTATTAAGCGACTGCTGGTCGAGTTTCCTCCTCACAAAGAAGGAAACCGGAAATACTAGCAAAATTTTTGAGATTTGTAAGATTTTTGGACGACTTTCTCACATATTTCATCGATTTTTCTTTCGTTTACCATGGTTTGTCACTATCTAGTCTCGATTTTCAATTGGCTCAAGACTAAGCTGAGGCAATCCTTTCCCAAACACTAATACTAGTTTAATTCAACCTAACAATTTTATCACTTTCTTATTGTTTTTGAAAGCCGTCATGACCCTTTCACTTCTTTAGAAAGCCACCGTGACCCTTTCACGTGTTGTATTAGGGATGTTTCCATCTTTTTTTTTTTGGGCAAAACTCATAGCAATGAGTAGATTATATTAATATAATCCAAAAATTACATTACATCCCTACTTAGGGTTCAAGCCAAGGCATCCAATAAACCACAACATCCCCTCAACAACAACAAATACATCGGGCTAACAGGGGAGCCACCCCACCATGTAATAACCATAAGTTCAAACCAAGAAAACAAAAATCATGACAACACAAAGACAAGAACCTATGAGACTAGCAAGCTGAAAGAAAGCGCGGGGTCCGATGCCTTATCATCAACCCGATTGGGCCACAAACACAAGCTCCACCATGACCACCCAAGCAAACAAACTAAGAAACCAAGGACTCCAAGCTATTTAGGTGAGCCATGCACTTCAAAGATCGGAGCGTTGGGTGATGATAGATGCCACGGAGCAACAAAGCCCTTCCACAACCAGTTGATCCTCTATCAGCATCAACGCCCCAACCAAATCGTCGAACTGCCACCGCCAAGCAAAACCTCCACCTCCAAGGGCATCGACTTGAAGTAGAGCCCCACTTCACACCTCAACCGACTAGGCGAGCACTTTCTCTTTCGAGGTATGAAAAAGAATATCCATCACTCTCTTGCAAGGTTTCACATTTTTTCATGTGGTAACTCTATACACTTTAAGAACCCTAAAATTATTTCATAGGCTCTATGGTTTTGCACATTGTACAACTTTTTTTAATATAAAGAACTCACAATAGTGAGTGGTATATTATGAAGGAAAACCAAAAAAATTTACAAGATAGCTCACAAATCAAGCGAGGGAACCACAGCAAGCTGTCAAACCCATCAAAATGATCCCCATACATTGGTTGATAAAAGGGGCCACCCTGAAGCAGGTTAAACTACTGACATGGGAGCCACCCAACCACATACAAGTTTGCAGAATCTCTCAAGCTGATGTCGACCTGGGGTTGCCAACAATGGGGATGACCTACCACATCATTGACCTTGTCTACCAACCCAAAGGAGATGAAGAAATAAGGCCGAAAAAAAGAGGACATACTCACAAACCCTGCCAACCAAACAGGCCTGCGAGATCAAGACCACATGAAGGAAAGTGTGCCACCAACTAGTGAAGCTCTACCATTGCCCAATATTTTCCCTTGCCCCACATCATGAAACGAACCCCCAACATCAGTCAAGCCTTCTGAGCCACTACTTATCCAAGTCAATTAGGTAAGCCTTGTGACATCAAACACCACACACCACTTGGAGATCACCCCAACACCAAGCCACAACTAGCCAGATAACATGAGGATCTACCCCCTCTACCACCGGACGGAGATTGCCGCTTGCCACATCGCAAAGTTTCCCACGAGGGAAGGAGCAAAATAGACTAGCAACCCTTTGCCCTCCAAAAAGGAGACGGGAGGGGCTGCCTCTCCTGATCTCCAAAAATGAGGGTCGAGTGACAAGGAAGGGACGTAGGAACAAGGGCGAAGCAGCCCAACCCCTCACCTCAAAAGTAGATTGTGCCCTTTGACGAACACCGTGCCCCGACCAGTGATAGACCCTTGCCAAACGCCCTACTGTAGGTCACCATGAGCCTCCTTCTTTGTGGCCTCCCAGGCTACATTTGTAGGGCATCGCTTTCTAATATGACCACAAGCTACTTTCATAGCGTTCTTTCAAGGAATACCGTAACTTTTTTCTTTAAATCTTACTTTTGTGCTATATTTTTTAGTGCCATAAATTTCTACTTGCTTAAGTCGATTTGCATTCTTTCTTTGTGTTGCTTCAAGGCTACTTTTTGGCAAGACACGCAAAACCGTCGACGTAGGTCAACATCTAGTGCTTCATCTTTACCATCTAGCTGGTAGCTAACCAATTGATGCGGCCTATTTGAAAAGGGATTATGATCATTCTTGCTTAGCTATATTTGGGGAGGGTGGGGGTTCATGTGCTTGTGTGAGTGAGTGTGACCACATATGCAAGCAGAAAGGGCCATTGGAGGTAGAGGGAGGAAGGAATAAGAAGGGTGTTGTGCATGGGAGCCGTGGAGGAGGGAGACACTAGGGGAGGAAGGAAAAAGATACGAATGCGAAAGGATAGAGGAAGTAGGGGGATCAATTGGTATGGGGTGTGTTTTGTGCTTTTTAACTTGCTAACAAGCCTTAACACCAAGGCTATTCATCACTAGGGAAATGAACATGAGTACCTACGTTTTAAAAGTGGGCAAGTGAATTGGTGAGGGGTGGTGCCAAAGAGGACCTCAATAAAAGTGCATGAGATATAGGGTAGCTTTTGAATTTTCTTGCATGAGCTTCTGATTAGTAGTCTAGCACTTAACAACTAATTCCGTTTTCTCTTGCTCATCAAAGGCTCTTGCAACATACTTCTTGTTTTCAGCCATGGTTCTTTGCTTCAACATTGCAAAACTGAGGTAGCAACTCACCTCTTCCTCGACCTGGCATATGTCCATCACCCTCCCTCTCTTCTCCATCCTTCCTTTGTGTCGTGCCTCGTCCAGATTCATAGGCTTGTATGCACATGCAATACTATTTGGCTGTGGCGGAAGTGGGAAGGAACTAGACATGCACACAAGGATGAGCCATTGAAAAGTTTTAAGCATGCTAACTACAACCTTTCACACATGGTCTCCTACATCGCAAGCGTGCCTATCACTGTCACATAGGGAAATTTGAGGCCCATTATGTTGTGCTATATTGGTGCTAAGAGGGTTACTGATTTATTGACACAATCCCTCTATAAGCAGACTTCTCACAGTATTTCTTGACACAATCCATTTATAAGCAAACTTCTCATAGTATTATTGACATGTCATCCAAGCTTGAGAATGAAAGACATTTGACAAGGTTTTTGAGGTGAGGGCATGATGTCATGTAGGGACATGCGAGCTATTATGAAGAGTCAAGAACATTGTTTGGAAAAGCATTATAAATTGCAAGGTAGCTTGAATTCTTATTTTTTGTTAAGAAGAGGAAAGAGATATCGAGTTCCTTATAGGCATATGATTGCGGCTTACATGAAGAGTTGATATGGTGCACTTTGTCTATTTGGTTTGTGTTTGTTGTACTTCAGAGGCAAGAGAGTGCGCAATGGTGGTATAGTTGTGTGGACTGAGAGAGTACACATGGAGGGGACAGAATGCATGTCGAAAGAAAACATAGTAAAAAATTGGGTCATTGGTGGACCAAGAAGAGTCTGATGCTATGGCATATGGCCCTTTGTAAATGGAGGAGTGCTCTAATGATGCTGCATATATTGCCATTGATGAATGCAAGAGGCCTCTCATGACGATGTGGCTTATGTCTATAATTGGTGAAGGAAGGAGCTTAGGGAGTTGATCATGTGTGGCTGTTGACAATGTGGTATGATGGACGTCATTAGACAACATAGACTATCATTTCCTCCTCGACTCACTATCAATCCCATGCCTCACCCATACATGGGGCAAGGGAACTAGAAACCCTTCAAGGTAGCTATTCTAGATCCCCGTTCCTAATTGTATGCTAGCATGCTGAGCTCAAGTGTTGCTCCTCATACTATACCCTCTTATGCAAAAGTGATGATCATCGTAAAAAATGGCTTACAAATTTTGTTTTGCACATGTACAAGCAAAAAACTAAGCAGCAACAATATTTCCTTCGAAGCCGATGGCAATTCCTTAGATTGCAGGCCATCATCATATTGCAAGCCGATAACAACAACAAAAGACTTCAGAGCTCAAGAGTTTCCCATGGCAATGAGCACATCTTTGCTTTCTTGTGCAATTTCAGAGAGTCCAACTGCCAAGAGGCCCTCATATTTTGTCATAAATTCCCAAAATGCCCTTCAAATTTTCCAAAATTCCCGAAATACTCCTGGTTGTGGGAGTAAATTTATCCAAAGATTAAAAAAATTGTAGCTTTTCATAAGAAGACTGATTGTTTATGAATGCAAAGATACTAAAACTAGAATTTGAGCTAGTTATGTAGGCTTTGGAGATGAATTGCTTCATTATTTTTAGACATAATTGTCTTTTTTTGGGAGGTAATTTGTGACAAATTACATGCTAAGCACTAAAAAATGGATATACATTGTCAAAAAAGAATAAAGATTAGGAAATCGTGAACAATCCATATAAAATAGATACAAGGGTATTTTGGGAAGTTTTGAAACTTGAGGGGGATTTTGGGAATTTCGACAAATTAGAGGGGTATTTTGGTAATTCTCCCAAAAATAAAAGAGCCCTTTGGCATGCAAAAGCAACCTCGGGGGAACATGGTATTGCAAGAAAGGTATTTTAATTGGTCGCTTTACTAGAATGATACAATCGTATAGAACTCCAACAGCACAGGTGTGAGGTGAGCTTAGCCACACGTGAGCTTAAGAAAGAGTAGGCTCTTACCTAAGCCAAAATTCAAAGGTGCATGAGACTGAGACCAGGAAAAAATGAATCACGAAATATAGAAAGGCAAAATGTATGGCATTTGGGTGGTCAAAGCTTTACCTACGTACCAAGCGAATATGCCATTAGTGCTGCGCTCATTGCGCTCGCTCTCTCTCTCTCTCTCTCTCTCTCACACACACACACACACTCTCTATCTCTGTCTCTCCCCCCGCGACTCCTCCTATGGGCCATGGGCGCGCACACAAACAAAGTCACTAGCAACATAAGAATTCTCTCATGCGCCAGAAAATGATTCTCCCTCTCGTTCATACGCCACACAAGTGACCCCTCTCTCTCTCTCTCTCTCTCTCTCTCTCTCCCCACACACACGCGCGCACACACACGCAGACGCGCGCCCACATGCATATATATGTTTCAAGGACAGTCTCTCTCTCCTCCAGCTACCCACCATCACCTTGGTGTGAGCTCTCTGATTTGAAGAAGCTCGCAACTTCCGCTCCCCCTTTACTCTCTCAGGTATTCTTCCCCTCGCGTGTGCTTGTTCTTTTCTTTTGTGGGCTGCAATCTCTGATTAAGGTCTGTTCGGTCTGGCCATAATGGCCGCATGCCAGGACACATGTGGGCACTCGGGTCTTTCTCTTGCTTGGTTTTATAAGTGGTTTCCTTATCCACAGATAATTATTCTTAGAAGCACTTCCATGTACCCGACAGTCTCTGCAGTTTTATTATGCTGTATGCACAAATAAGATGTTTTTTGCGACGCTTTTGCACTGTCATGCAGGATCAGCTTCTTACCTCTTGATGCTGCTTCTACAAGAAAGACCTTTAGTTTTCCCTGCTTGTGTGTAACATGGTTCTTGCCAGCAAAGTGTGACATGTGAAAGAAGTCTGCTCGAAGTTTGTACATGGTAAGCCTGTTGGATTGCGGATTATGCCCTACATGCAGACCTAATTGACATGTCCAAAGATGTGTGTATACACTGTACATATGTGCATGTGCCATCAATGTTGAATTCTGCAGGTAACTTGCAAGAGATGTATGTACATGTGACATCATTGTTGAATTCAAATATGCAAGAGACATACATGGCCCTTTGGACAGAAGCTTGGTAGGGTTATTGTATGATAAGGTGGTACCAAAAAGCTTGTCTTGAATGTGTCATACATATATGCATGTGCCATCATCGTTGAATTCTACACTCAAGAGACATTCGTTCTTGTGTCATCATCGTAAGATTTGATACACAAGAGACATACTTGCCCCTTTGGACAGAAGCTTGGTTCTAGGGTAAAAGCACAATAAGATGGCACCAAATTTTTTGTCTTGAATGTGTCATACATATGTGCAGGTGTCATTATCATTGAATTCTACACGCAAGAGACATGTATGCATGTGTCATCATTGTTAAATTTGATTCGCAAGAGACATACTTGCCCCTTCTTGGTTGTAGGGTAAATGCATAATAAGGTGGTACCATTTTGAATGCGTCATACATATGTGCGTGTGTCTTTGAATTCTACACGCAAGAGATATACGTGCACGTGTCATCATTGTTAAATTCCATGCGCAAAAGACATACTTGCCCCTTTGGATAGAAGCTTGGTTTTAGGGTAAAAGCATGAAAAGGTGGTACCAAAAAGCTTGTCTTGAACGGAGCTAGCAAAGCTCCTTACTAGCTTCTACTTCGGTCTTTTATTGCATATACCATTGGAGAGATCTCTGATGAGTGTAGATTGTAATAGCTAGCCTCCACAAAAATGTTTTGCACAAAAAAATTAGACGTCCAGCTTGTTACAGGACCTGACTAACTAGTGTAGTTAGTGGTCCACCTTAGCATGCAGTTAGCTCTGTACCTCCATGTATATAGTTTGAAAGTGTTTGTTTACTGGTATTTTTTTCCGTTATTTTGAAGGGTGAAAATGTGATCTACTCTTCGAAAAAAACACTAAATTTTCCTGCATGACTTTAAATCCTTGGAATTTGTTGGGCCCTTAAAATATCAACTCTGGTCATTGTCTCCTAAAGGCTCTTCTCACTCCCAATTGTCACGATTTGCAGGTACAGATTTTTCAACGGTTTCTGCCTTGTGTGTTGAGAGATCCCATGAGGTGGGAGCTTCCATATTACAGAAGTGCAACAGGCTCCTTTTAAGAATGATAGTCTTTTGTCCACACAAAAAATACAGATTTTGGGATCTACGCTAACGAGAAACAGATGGTTGGTACTGCTTGCTTCCAGTTACGGTTCCGAGATACAAGTCAGTGTTTGACAACGGTATTCCTTTCAAAGTCTCATTACAGCAGTCCCCATCCTTATTTTATTCAGGTCATTGGCAAGCCCCATGTGGCGTCCCCCGTCTTGTGTCAGAGCCGGAGCCGGAGCTTCCAAGCATCTATCAATGCAGAAGTATGTGATAATGTGCATCTCTCGGGCTCTTGCAAGCGATCAGTTTGCCACACTAGCTCATGCATGGAGAGGGGACTCGAGTTAAGGTGTGCGACAATTTGGCATGGACTACTACCATCACGTCATCCATTGGTTTCACAACAAAGCACTCCATACAAGAGCAGCTTCTCTACTCATTGCTCAACAGCTTCATCTTTCAGATTTTCCTGCAGTTCCAGCCAAAATCAAGTTTGGCCTGACCCTGCTGTGGCTTATTGTCATGCAAACCCAAGCGCGATCTTTGAAGCTACTCATGGGTTTGCTAGAGGCACAAGTCTTCCAAATGGTGGTGTTTTGAGGAGAGATGCTATGGCCTCAAGCCTACTAGATGGTTCTTGGAATGTGGCATGGGATGCAAGGCCCGCACGGTGGCTTCATGGGCGGAACTCTGCATGGCTTTTGTTTGGTGCATGCAGTTGCTTCTCCGCAGTATCCAACCTTCCAGCAAGTCCAAGCATTCTACCCGCCTCTCTCGTGTGTCTCAATGAGAAGGTGGATGAGAAGCAGCATGCATCTTTGGATAACGGCTCCAATCTTGAAGTTGCTCTTATGTCCAATCCCCTCCTACAAAGGAAAACCTCTCTTGGCTATACTGTCATTGGCAAGTGTTTCTGTTAATTTGATACTCTACTAGTCTTCAATTTTGTCATCTGCAAATATTATATTTATAACTGTTTTTGTTCTTCTCACCAGGTATGCCTAGTGATGGCCGGTGCCTCTTTCGTGCCATTGCTTATGGTGCTTCACTGAGAAGTGGAAAGCCAACCCTGAGTGAGGAGCTGGAACAAGAGCTTGCAGCTGATGATCTTCGGAATAAGGTACATAGTCCTTACCTCCATGCCATAAATGTTGATGGAGGTGGGCAATGGTAAGCAAGAGTGGGTCAGCATCTCCATGTTTATGAAGATGACAGTGAAATTGGTGTGTCATTGCAGGTTGTGGATGAGCTTGTCAGGCGGAGAGATGAATCAGAGTGGTGAGTGCATTTTTTTTGCCAACTATGAAAATACTGAGGCTGTAGACATTTGTTGGATGGTTCATATAATTGCTACATTTTTATCAGATATATGCCAAAGCTGATATGGTTTGCCATCAATTAGGTTCATTGAAGAAGATTTCGACACTTACGTAAGGAGGATGAGAGAGCCATACATATGGGGTGGAGAGCCTGAGCTTCTTATGGCTTCACATGTTCTCAAGTGAGTCGAGAACGACTCAGACCGCACAATTTTGGATTTTCTTGTGGAAGTGACATTGTTTCTTGCCATAAATTTCTGTAGGCTTATTTTGGGTTTACTATGCATGTACAGGATGCCCATCACGGTGCATTTGCTAGAAAAGACATCAGGAGAGCTGATTTCAGTAGCTGAGTATGGAAAAGAATATGGGAGTGAGGATCCCATTAGGGTTCTGTACCATGGTTTTGGGCATTATGATGCTTTGCAGATTGAAGGAAGATCCTAGACCTGATTTTGTTTAATGAGGAAAAGTGATAAAAGGTTATGATTATAGAAAGAAGGTCCAAGACCTTTGGTGATGGGAGAAAATTATAGTGGAAGGGTGTGAACTCAAGGTAAAGGTAAAACACTTGTGTACAGATGGCATTGCAAATTCTCTCTTGCTCTGCTGGGCACATAAGATGTCTCAATAAGGTCTTGAAGCTGGGGAAGAAGAGGCCATACATTCACCTGAAGCAACATTCCGAGTATGGCGAAGTCCATACACATGATTGACAAATTAGAGGGTTAGGTTGGAATTTACATGTTGCTGTTTTTGGGCAATTGGTGATCTCCATCAGTGCATCCAAGCTATGTAACTACTGTCAGAATTTATTAAAGATGTTTGGAGAGAGGTCAAGTTTGAATTTGCTGCTGCTCTTAATTGTAGTGGCTGGGTTTTCGTGATTAATCTGCTCTGAGATCTGTGAGTCTTTGTTTGGGCTGCTTGCAATCATGTGAGGCGTGCAGAAATTGTCATTTTTGTTGGGCATATTGGGTATTGTGTTCAATTTTGCAAATGTTATTAGCCTTCTGTATGCGACTGGCTAGGAGGTGTGAAACATAGGAAGCCTTGGTTGTGATCATGGCCACTGCGGTGAAAGTGTGAAACTCGTGAAATGTTTCAAGGCTTCATGAAATGATTCATCCTTGGCCTGCAAATTTGCTCCACCAAACTAGAATTTGTTAAGATATGGGAGTTGGTTGAAATTTCACTCTTAATGATTCTTTAATGTTTGGAAACCTACATGGCTGATGGTCATTGGGCTATGTGTCGCTCATCGGTGGCACTTCAATTCTGGCATAGGCTATTATTCAGCTGCCATGTTTTGAACTCCTGGAGATAATGTCAATGTGATTACAGCTTTGTATGCGTAATGGATGAATAGTGCCATCATCTATGTGTGCACTGAAAGGGAGAGGGTCTTAACTTGATTTCTAGGAACAATATAAACATGATCAGTGGAGGGTAGAAATGTCCAGCTGAGAGACATTTATAGAAAAAAAAGGGAGGATTTTACAAATCTCATCAGAATTGAAATGTGATTGGATCCTATTCCTCATTAAAAGTCGAATTAGGTAGTACAAAGATTGATGCTTTTTTTATTTAACTTGAAGGCTCTATTAAGGTTTTTTCAGAGCGCAGAGAAAGAAGGGGGGAATGAGAAGAGGGGATTTTTTTCAATTTTGCCGAGGAACATGGATCGTCATCCATACACCTCTATGACCAATTGACTAAAAATTGTCACCATTTGTTTGAACTTATCCAAATAGCAAAATCCCTAGATTGCCAGAAATAGATTGCCATAATACATCTAAAATTAGGAAATTGGATCAATCTCCAAAAACCCTTGGAGATCTAGTAAACTTTTGGAAAACTAAACTTTTAGAGTTCCAAAGTCAAAAAGGGGTGAGATTTGGCTTGTATAGGCAAGAGGGAACCTATAGGACCAAAATTCATCTCAGGATGCTAGTAGATCAACTTTTCCAAAGGAGACCACAAAAAAAAAGTGAAAAAAGTTGATTAAAATACCAAAAAGTAGTTGATAGCCAAAAAATGCAAAGCAGACACAAAATATTGGTTTTGGTTGGGCAAAAGTGGTTTAAATCCAAAAAAAATTTGGGGAAGATTGTCACCATAACTAAGATTGAAACTTGACCAAATCTCATGTCAAAATGGGGTCCAACATGAATCGCTATCTATGTGCCTCATTTGGATTTTGAGTTGAACTGTGTCGGGTGAACAACTAGTAAGACATTTCCCAAAAGAACCATTGGCAAAAAAATTACAAAAGAGGTAAAAAAACACCAAAAACAATTGATAGTTGAAAACCGCTAGAATAGACCTTAAAATTCATTTTTAGCTGACAAAAACTAGTTCAAATCCAAAACATTTGATACCCTCGCATCCAGGACACATGCTGATCCTAATGGTATCAAGAAAAGACAAGTTGGCTTCTAAACATGGATCGCAATCTATGTACCCTTCATGAAATTCTGAACAAAAATTGGACCAGTGAGGAGCTTTAACCATTTTGAACAAAAATCCTAAAGCAAGGAAGTGTGAGAAAATTTAGAGGGAGGTCAAAAGGGGTAATATCAATTCAGATAAAAAATCATAAAAAAGAGACTAGGGTTTGACTTTTGACCACCCTAAACAAACCCAAACTCTGCAAAAAGCATAGAGTTGAGATATTGAGACCAAGGGATAAGTGTGGGATTAAAATCATCTTTTTTCTCCATAGAGGTACATGGATCATGATCCATGTTCCTCTGAGACAGAATGAGATCATAATTTCACCACAACTAGAGATACTCTCCAGAACCTTGGTGATCTTTTCAAAATTGAAATTGGATTTGAGTTGCAAATGTTACAAGCAAAATCGTGAAGTTATTGAAAGTGTAAAATAAAGTTTTGCTGATTGTAAGCTTGGCTGACAAGAGCGATTGTAAACTCATAACCATCAAGCATTTTTTGACAGGTTGCAAGTGCTAGAGAGTACGGCCCAATAAGTAAGACAAGTCGGAGAATACGAGTTAGCCAATGAGGTAACAAGGTTGGGGTTTTGTAAGGCCAATTCTTCATGTATTTACGATCAGGAAGATTGTACTGGAATAGGAATCCTAGCTTAAGAGACCAAGTGAGCAACCTTTTAACTGAAAAGAGTGTGAATCAAAATCCACTTCATCCGCTAAAAACCATTTTACAGGAAAGTTCGTTTAATAATTCATCAGAAAGATCAGGAATTCAACAGGGTGAGCTTTAAGGAAGAAACGTCCACGGGGGTAGGTCCTTCTTGACCCGCATCGGATGTCAAGCTATTGTATCTAAAATTTTAATTTGAGAACGAGCTTCAAGCCAAGATCTACAAGGATGGAATGGACTGCTACTGTGTTAAGTTGAAAAACAAACCAAGCGAGTTCAAAGACCTTGTAGATGTGGACTATAACGGAGACATATACTTTGGCTGGTAAGGAATGATGTATCTACTTGTGCACAAGCCCTTTATTATGGACAAATGGGGGTTGACTGACACCAAGGACAAAGTAGAGGAGGAGTTAATGGATGAGCCACCCAAGCTGGACAAGCAAAATACTGTTCTTAGACGCACTAATGAAACGAAGCGGATTAATACATGCAACATTTACGTGGGGCTATATAAATTCAATAAAAGAGAATAAAGACTCTATTATAGATGTGATGAACCCCGCATCAAGGAGCTGACCGACCACAAGAGACTATATGTTTTTACATACACAGAGGGGAGAAATATCCAAGTGGTCATAATGGATAAGCATGGCCGTAAATACTCTCCTATAGACCGTAAGGAGCTAGAGAGGTATACATACTTTGATGGACCACTCCATCAATATTATGTAACTCCCGAGAAAGTTAGTCCCACGACGACTCAAAGGAGACTCGAAGCTGGATATGTGAGTCTAGTAAGAACGAGAGTGAAAAATTCATTTGGGCATCAACAATTCTCGAATGCAGGACCCATGGGATCAATGGGGTCTAGGATTGCTTTGAACACACAGGGACAGTGAAGCACCTGATTTGACCGACGTAACTAGAACCCCTCCGACTATTATACGAGATCGAACAGAACGATCGGATGAAAGAATGACAAGAGGACACTGATTGTAGTGCCAAGGGGAGAATACAAAACTAGAGAGACCATATCAGGAGGTTCGGTAGGATGGTTTCTGAGACTAGACGCATGTGACCATCTCAAATGGCCAAATTTGTACCCAAAAACTATAGTGGATCACGGGATTCGTATGCACATGTTTCAATATTCAAACAAGTGTTGAGGGTTGAACAGGTAACGGATTTTCATACTCAATATGAAGGATTTGGATTGACCCTAGACGGGACAACCTTGACTTGTTTCCAACCATTAAACAACCGAGATTTTTCCAGCATATAACAACTTTTACGATAATTTGCAAAGGAATTCTCAAAGAGAGGGATTAAGCATAATACAGTCTCCCAAATCTATGCATTTAGACAAAAGGAGAAAGAAAAGGTGAAGGAAGCCTCACATTGATTTAAGGAGTATATGGAAAGATGTCATGCTAAAGAGCTACCTCAAGATGAGAGACTGTCAGTCCTTTTCATAGAAGGATTGTGAAGTGATACTTTCAAAAAATATATGCACTTGAAGGCATGTGTTACCTTCGAGCAAGTCACTAAAGAGACGCTGTATTTAGTAGACAATTGTAAATCATATGGGGAGGTGACAGAGGACACAGACCAAGGGACGAGTAGCACCTCTTCAACCACTAGTGAATCCATGATGA
This sequence comes from Adiantum capillus-veneris, assembly GCF_014529385.1. Taxonomy (NCBI): domain Eukaryota; kingdom Viridiplantae; phylum Streptophyta; class Polypodiopsida; order Polypodiales; family Pteridaceae; genus Adiantum; species Adiantum capillus-veneris. Next base: position 48,529,977 of record NC_140934.1, on the reverse strand, counting down.
AACTGAGTGGACAGAACCCAACTATACCGGACGTTGATCAAATGATCGAGGAAGTGATCAGAAGGATGAACCAAGGAAACATGCCGAACCTGAACACACGACAACAGCCCACACGAAAATGTGACACTTGTGGAGGGGAGGTGACAGAGGACACAGACCAAGGGACGAGTAGCCCCTCTTCAACCACTAGTGAATCCATGATGAAACTGAGTGGATAGAACCCAACTATACCGGACGTTGATCAAATGATCGAGAAAGTGATAAGAAGGATGAACCAAGGAAACATGCCGAACCTGAACACATGACAACAGCCCACACGAAAATGTGACACTTGTGGAGGAGACCATCCGACTCAGTGGTGCAACATGCAATCGAGGCCAGGAGAAATTGTACAGTGTGATTGAAGTGGTATGCTATTGAACAAAAATGGACAAACCATGAGATCCACAAATATTTCTACAATAAAAACTATGTTGAGGAAAGACCATATGGGCCACCTGGAGAGAAACAATTACCACCACCTCCAAGATACCAAGTATGACAAAATAACATAGTCCAAGGGCAGGAAAAACCTCAACCTGTGTTGGGACATCAACCTCCTTTACCCTAAGAAAACACAGCCATGGTGAGAATTTCACAACCCATAGGGGCACCTGTGGATCAGAGTATGATACACGTAGTCTCATACCGAGAAGATTCAAACAACTCTTATGAGAGAGGTTTAGACAGTAGTGCCTATGCTTCAAAAGGACAAATTCCATGGATAGGTTATGAAGGGATGTCAAAATCATCATACATAACACAACCAACAAAAAACCGTTACCTGGTCGATAAAAATATGCTCATGTTCATGGCAAATCAGAACTATAGACCTAGGGGATACTCTCCTAGAACCGGACAACCGATGGGGGCTCCACAGGCTTCCCCACCACCAATAGGACCATTCTATGAATGTGGCGGTGATCATTTGGCAAGAAGTTGTCCACAAAATGGAGAGCGTATCAAAATCTTTGGGTATTGTGAGGGATGTACAAAAGACCATCTAATTTCACACTGTCCAAAACACCTTGATAACAAAGGAAAGGCTACCATGAACAAAATCAAAGTTGTATCAAGATCAAATGGATCACAAACGGAACCATCAATTCCAATGAATGTTATAACGAGAGCACAAGCCCAAGAAGCAACAAGGAATATACTTATGGAAGAAAAAAACATCCCACCCAGCCAAATTAAGATAGAGAATTTGTCGGTTAGGACCCAGGAAATCCTAAAAAGCAAAAAGGGACAAGATGAAAGCCAAAAGGATAAAAGAAGAATTAGCCTTAGAAACCAAATTGCAGCATACCAAAGAACAACGGAGAGTGAAAAGGACCATAAAGAAATAATTGTTGTAACAAAACCATCAAAAATACCTTCTAGAGGTTTGGTCTTGGTGGACAAAGTCTTTGAGCCATTAGATGCAATTTTGAAGGATTATGAAGCTAGGCTAAAGCCCAACCAAACCCAGGAGCATAGATGGTTAACGTATCCTCATCTAGGGTATGAGAAAGAGAGGTTGCAGATGTGCAAGGAGCTCATCCAAGTTGCCCAAGCTCTTATGGATCCACTTGTCCCGATTGCTCCAAGGATTGAGGTGTTGATCCGCGAAAGAATCCAAGAGATGGAGAATTGAGGTATCGAAAAAACAGGGACCAAAAAGAACTGGTAGTTGAAACACCTTTAGATACGAGGGTGGTAGCCAATACCACAAATGGTGTGTGCTCACATGCAGTTATGCCAATTCCGGAAGTTGAAGAACCATGGCCACATGATCCGTGGGAGGATACCAAAAAAGAAAAAAGATGGAAGTGTGACCCTTGAGCCAACAGCCCCTATCACACTGGGATCCATCTAGACCATGAGTTCTACTTGGGTAGCCCCTCACTGAGATTCATCTAGACGATGAGTTCTACCCAGGCAATATCCAATCACTATATGGTGATGTATGTACAAAAATATCGAAAGACAGTAAACCTCATTCTTTGAAAACTTTACCTTCGTTCATCGACCATGAAACAAGATCAGAAATTAGAAAAGTACCATCTCAATGGAAATCTGATCCTAAGATGGACACTAAAATTCTTTAAGAGTTGATGTCGTCTCCGATCCATTGTACACTAACTCTATCTGAGTTACTGCAAATAAGACCTCATCTTTGGGAAGAAGTGGGAAAAAGTTTGGAGAAAATAGGGCTGATAATTTTGCAGCCAATCGTTCCTCCAAAAACATCAAACAACCAAGTGACAAAACAGACTAAACCAGAGCTCGTACTAGTGATAAGGTGGGAGACTACTGTAAAGGAGAAGAAGGGAACACTACCTTACCGGTGGAATACAATGGAGTAAAAACAATTGCTATATTAGACAATGGGGCCATAATTGCCTTGGTTGCTATATTAGATACCGGAATTGCCATAGCAACCAAGGCAATGTGAGAAAAATGGGAAAAGCCTGCTTTAAGGAAAATCAGAATGAAACTGCAATTAACGTGATGGATACCTGGAGAGACCAATTGGCATTTTGGAGAAAATCATAGTATCCTCTTGTGGAATTGCATATGAACACACCTTTGCTATAATGAATTTTGATGAGAGCAACGATTTCGATATCATACTGGGCAGACCATTCATGCATCAACTCAAAATGATACAAGACTGGGGCTATGACTATATCTACTTAAGACACAAGGATGTTACTACAAAGAACAATGTCAAAGATCATAGTTATAGAGATGTTGAGAGAACCCATGGGGAAGAGTTAAACTCCACACAACTGAGCAGGAAGGGGAAATACCTGCTTGGCTGCAAAGCAAAGTGCATATGGATGTGTGGAGCTTCGGAGCGTCGAAGTTTTAAAAAAGAAGATTGTATTCACGACAGACCGATACAAGATGAGGCGTGTGTACTAGAGCCTTTTTCGGAAGAGATGTTCGAACCATTTGGATGGCAGTAGATACTAGCCACCCTTGACGTGTGTGCCAATGAGGTAACGCTAACCAAATTCTGTGATGAGGAAGGATATGATATAATTTCATTCCAAATGATGAGCGTTAGCTTAAATGCAAAATCAGGATCAAAAGGACCTGACATAGAGGGAGTTACAGATTGCAAACGCGTAGTAGATGAGATCTCCATAAGAGACCTTAGTGAAACTGATAAGGAAGCATTCCAAGACTCCACGGATAGACCTTTAGAGAATAACGCGGACGACGAGTGTTCTAGTAGCTTCGATAAGGACATCGAACTGAGGGATCGACAAGCTGTTTTTAACGATTTTCAAAACCAAAAACCACAAAGACAACGGAGATACCTAAAAAGATGCATGAACAAATAAATTCAAAGAAAATAAAAACCTGTACCTCTTTTAAGAATTAAAGCGCAGTATTTGAGGTTGGTCGAAGCAACTGATTGCCTTAAAGATGAGATATTGAAGAGATTCATGAAACCAATCTCAACATAAAAAGGGAATCCAAAAAAGAAAACAAAACGAAAATCACAATCTAAAAATATCTCTGAAAAGTCAATGAAATTATTGAAAGCAGAGCGCAAACACAGATACAAAAAATTAAAATGAACTTTGAAATTTTTTTGGACAACGGAGTTGGAGATTGATGATGAATCCGACAATGATAGCTTTGACGCACCTTCCCACTACAAAAGGTACACTATCAAAGACATAAAAAGTGTAGTTCAGAAACCAAAATGAGACTCAAAGGATCTTGGAACCTCATACGATGGGCCAGAAAAAGACAAGTGTATAGCCCTAGTAGAACCAGGCGACGAACCTAAGCCGGCATACATTGCCATGGACCTCACAGAAGAAGAAGGGCAACTATTGATAGCAACACTCCAAAAATATAAAGATGTGTTTGCATGGTCATACAAAGATCTAAAGGGAATATATCTAGAAATCTGTCAACACACAATACCTCTTAACGGTGATGCTAAACCGTGTAGACAACGTCCTTATATGCACAATGAGACTTTTGCCAAAAAGATTAAAGAAGAGATGGACAAACTCAAGGTTGCTAAGTTTATCTATGAGATTGAACACACCAATTAGGTGTCCCCAATTATGGAAGTTCCCAAAAAGAATAGAAAGTTACGGGTCTGTGTGAACCTCAAACAGGTAAATGCTGCTACCATTAAAGACAACTCATAACATATCACGTGATCGAAAGAGTTGCAGGGAAAGAAGCTTTTAGTTTCTTAGACAGGTTCTCTGGCTACAACCAATTGACCATAAAACCAGAAGATCAACATAAAATAGCTTTTGCAACAGAGTGGGGCATCTTTGCATATAGGATTTTTGCTGGACGGCTTTACAAGAAAGGTAATGACGAGATCTTGAGACTATGTGTACAGTCGGACAAAAACGAATACTACCTGAAACTTGCTTATATCAACACATGGGGTTTCATAATGAGAAAACATAAACACAACAAAGACTAATGAGTTGGGATCTACTGGCTAAACATATAAAAAATTATCCATGATTACATAAAATCATGTGAAGCTTGTAAAAAACAACCGCCAATGGAACACGCCACACTCTTTAGAGTAATTGGAGCGCCCAAATGGAGTACTTACATTATCTAGTACTTAAACGCCAAGACCTTCCTAGAGGTATTGAGTAAGGCACGAATGAGAACTATAAAGGAGGAAACAAATCACTATGTGCTAATTTCAAACCAACTGTACCGACAGGAAAAGGACAATCAATTGAGATTGTGTGCTTCTGAAAGAAAATATTTCTCCATCCTAGAACAAGCACACTCAGGCCATCCAAGTGGACAATTTTCTCCTGACAAAACTGCAAAGCTGATACTTCTTGCTGGAATATGGGGGCTACCCCTGTTCACAGACGCGGAGACATATGTAAAACGGTGTGATGAATGTCAACACACTAAAGCACCTCTGCGTAAAGATGAAATTCCATTATCACCAGTGATAATGGAACTCTTATCACCAGTGATAAGAGTTACAGCCTTTGCCAAGTGGTGCATAGATTTTGTAGGCCCCATCATACCTCCTACATATCGCACATACATTAAATATATCATAATAGCAACATATTATTTGACCAAGTGGGTGGAAGCAAAGGCAACACAAAAAAACGATGCACTGACTACATTACAATTCATATTCGAAAAACATCTTTATCAGATACGGCCTGTCCATTGAGATTGTGAGAAATCGTGGAACCCACTTTGTGAACACCATCATTGAAAGCTTACTTGATGAGTTCATGGTGGTTCATCGTAAATCGGTCCCTTCCCACCCCCAAGCTAATGGGCAAGCAGAGAGTACCAATAAAATTTTATGCACAGTGCTAGCCAAAATAGCGAATGACTCAAGAACTGATTGGGACCTAAAGCTACACTCAGCGTATGGGCTTACAGGGTAGCATTTAAAGCTTCCATTGGAACCTCTCCATTTAACCTTGTGTTTGAAATTAATGCTATTTTACCCATGGAATTCTTAATTCCCACACTTCAAATCGCAACAGAGCTGGGTTGGTTGGGACACAAACTATTTGAAAGGCTAGACATCTTGGAACCAGTAGATGAAACTAGATTAAAGGTGGTCACTGACATATATGCCCAGAAACAACAAATGAAGGCTTTCCATGACCAACAAATAATTAGCAAGGAGTTCTAGAAAGGGGATTACATTTTGGTGTATACCCTAAAGCAACAATCCAAAAAACTCAAAAAGCGAGGGATGGGACCTTTTGTAATACATGACATACCACAAATGAGCGCCATCAAACTTGCAACATTGGTAGGTGAGGAGATGCCTGATTGGATAAGTGGGTGCAGGGTAAAAAAGTATCTTCTCCCATTGACACAAGAAGAGCTGCAAACAATTCATGCGGCAATAGAGCGGAAAATTGAGCCCATACTATTCAAGCACAAGCAAAAGAGGAAGCCATAATCAGAATAATAAAGTGAAAGGAACAAGCCAACCATAAGGAAAATTGGCAGCAATGCAAAGGCCTCAATACTCCTTCAATATCATCAATTTAGACGGAACCTACATGGCTTGGTGGTATGGACGTATGAATTATCTTTCAATTTCTTGATGGTTCCACCGAACAAGCACTAGTAGACACCGGAGCATGAGCCAATGTCATCAAATACTCGGCGTTGTTGAAAATGGCCACAAAACCTTCAACACCAAACCAAGTTGAGTTCAAGGCAACAAATCAAGGGATGATGTTGAGCATGGGTCCAGCCAATTTGTCAATCAATGTGGATGGTCAGATCCTCCCTCACCATTTTAATGTAATGAAAGATACAGATCTTAATGACGTAGTGATTCTTCGAGTATCGTGGATGCAAATTGGCAGGATGACACATTACAACTCCACCTCGATGACATCTCCTTCACTACTCCATTGGCGCAAACGGATCACATTTGGGAAATTCAGCCTCTTTTAGGAGAACCTAAACCTAAACCTTAGTGTTCAACCAAGGTAGTCAGAAAGGTTTGGGTCAAGAAAGCAGTGATGCAGTCCAAGCCTAAACAATTATGTATTCCCAAAAGCAATTTTACACATTTTCAAAAACAACTAATCGGATCTACTTCTTCAAACACAAAGCCTGCTCATTCCAAAAAAAACAAGGCTCCGAATGCCCAATCAGACACTTCTCCTTGGATGTCAAAGCCACTCCGGAAAATAAAAAAGCTACCCGCACCAACAACATGACAATGGAGACCAAAACAAAATCAACAACATCATCAAACACAGTCTCCAAGCTACCAATCACGACAACTCAAATGGATTCCAAAACAAGTCACACCAACTAACCCATATATCCTGTCAAGGTTACCAGTCATTACCATCAAGAACGAGCATCTTATCCAAATTCTTTTATTCGGGCCTAGTAGCTTCAAAGAAACCTCACCGATGAAAGCTCCTAAACATACAGTTCAGGACCCATATCTGCACAACACCTTATTACCCCATGCATCTCTTCAATCTGCATGATAGGGCCACATTACACAGCCTCGTGCATAGACACATAATTTGCACCCAAGCACCGCATTGTATCTTTGTCCATGACGATTTAGAATGGGAAGGGGGGAGTAACATGAACGTAGCAAGATGATCATAACTTTGTATATAATGATTTCTTGATAATTGTTTGCCTTTTCATAAGCTCTTCTAGGCATTCTACTGAGCCACATTACAAAATTCATGAGAAGGAAGATCCTACACTGGGATGATTTATATATGAGTGAGCATTATAAATTTGGCAAAAATTTTGCCGAATAATAATAATTATTGGTAATGTTTTAAATTCCAAGCAAAAAAGCTAAAAAATTAATAAGTTGAGCCAAGACAGCCGAAATTGAGTTCTGAAAGAAAACGGCGGATCTACAAAGCAAGGGCTTTGAACATGAAAAATGTGGAAAGGTTTGGCACCTGTCAAATTTTGAGGCAACGTGTGAGGGATCAAAACTGCAGATTAAAAGCCATTTGGCAACCAAATGTGCAAATGATGAACCATTCGAACCGCAGGTGGTTTGACAAAAAAAATATGAGCAATCAAGGTAAGTACACACAAGGCCTTCAAGGTAGGTCAGGAACATATAGTTAGAATGGGGCATTTCAAACTCCTTTGCTTTCAGATAGAGATAGAGATAGAGAGAGAGAGAGAGAGAGAGAGAGAGAGAGAGAGAGAGAGAGAGAGAGAGAGAGAGAGAGAGAGAGAGAGAGAGAGAGAGAGAGAGAGAGAGAGAGAGTGGATTGAGAAACCTAGACTTCTGTGCCGCACTTCTACTTGCTACGACCACCACATTATCTCTTACTGCACCAGATTTGTTAGGTATGATCATTAACCCTGCAAGAATAATTGTGCATGTGCTACTCTGTACCAAAAAGATCAAATCAACTAAAAAGGCAAAGCAAAGATGAAAAATTTTCAAACTGTCAGAATTAATTTGGGACAGCTACACATGACTCCTGATATGTGGCAGAATCAGCCCAGCTAATGACAGTTGCAAAAGGCTGAGGAACATGGATCATGATCCTAAACTCAGAGAAAATTGGGTAGTGCACTCCCCATACACCCAGAAAAACACTGTGCTACATGGATTTCCAAACCATGCTCCAACATGGATCACGATCATACCATAATTACAGATTCAACAAAAAAGTCAGCCTATGGTTAGAGGTAGCAAAGAGGAGCATACCATGAAAATTGGGCACAAAATGGGGCACTAAATCACCAAGAATCAAGAGTTTTAGCAATTGCAATCGGTAAATGGTCATTTTAGGTCTAAACTGTCATAAAATGATCATAAGCCCAAAATTCTATGTCAAATGGCTTAGAATATGTGTCAAAAGAAAACCCACCAAGTCTGTAGCATTTGACCCCAGAACATGGATCATGATCCATGTTCCTTGGCAAAATTCAGACAGAGTTCAAATTTACAAACCAGTGGTTCTATACAAGAGAAATATAGGGCAATTGATATTAGGACATCACATAAATGTTGCTTTTGAAGTTCAAAGAAGATGTGTCAAAAACCAAAGTGCCAAAGAGAAATAGTCAAATTTCAAAGTTTGTAAAATCCTGCTAAAAGTGCTTTCAAGGTTGTATAATTTTCTCAGCTGGATCTCCAACTTCACATGCAATCAGAGAGCATTGAAAATTAATAGACAAATGGACAACAAGGTGATCCTTAGATACAAATCAACAGAGGTCAAGGAAACATCAAGAACCAACAATGAGAATTGATTAAAGGGGAGTCCAGAAGTCAGATATGGTCAAAGTCGAAAAAATATGGCCATAAACTAAGAAATGAAGTAAACTTAGGAAAAACATGTCCAAACTTGAAAAAATTTCACCAGTGTACTAGGATGGACTATAGGAACATGTGTGCTAAATGGCAATCCCAAATCCTTCCCAACATGGATCACGATCTATGTACCTTTTTCACCTAGACAAAAATAGACATCACCATCCGCTCCTAAATACTCTACAAAGTCTAGCCCTAACCAAGTCATTTGGATCTCAAAATCCCAACCAACGGGCTCAAATTCTCCAAGTCTGTCAAATTTTCCAAAATTTGGCCTAAAATCCTAACCAATGATCCAAATCTTAAAATTTTTGGACCAAAGCATCACCTTAATGTGCTCAACCAGGTGGTAAGATCAAATCATCAAAATGTGCTCCAACATGGATCGCGATCCATGTACCTCAGAGCCAGAATTCATCTGTGATCACTTGCCCTTGTGACTATAGTTTCCCTAGATACATTGGTGAAGTTTGGTCAAATTTGGAGTAGTTTTGAAATACTTATGCTCATTTCTCATTTTATGGTCAAAGTTTGCATTTTTTCGTTTCCCGATAGCTTTTTGATCATTGCCTAACTTGTAAATCACTTGAAACTGCTCTCAAGATGCCCGCAAGAAAGCACAAAAAGAGAGGGAGGTGGCACCTTACGAGATCACTGATATCTCATTAAACTAGAAAGCTCACATCACGGATCAGAAACTAGAAGCAATACCTGTAAACATCTTCATTGGGAAATTCCAAGCGGTAGATGGAGTGATAATCAAGACCACCTTATTTCCGAAGGAATTGTGGACGATACACCAGAAATTTGAAGTGCTAGAAGGGGCTAGACGTCTATAGTTGGACAGCTTTTTAAGGTTACTGCCATGGGGAACATATTTCTGGAGAGCCCATGAACTAATCAGTTCCATTCTATACAATGGGTAAGCAACACTATTAGACAAAGATGGGGTTACAATCAAAGTAAAAATCCCCGCAAAAATCATGAACGAAGCTCTTCACTTGAGCGCGGAACCCACAATCTATTGTGCAAGACCAAAGCCATAGATAATGAAAAGGCATTCTTGAAGCAGAGGGGACACAAATTAACGTATCAAGATCTGATCTACTCCAAGAAGGAGCTTCCTCTGCGGTTAATATCGCAACACTTCAAAGTGCAAAAGCCAACACGATACATGAAACCAATCCTGCATATGGCAGTGGTCATGGCAATGTGGCTGACAGAAAGAAGGGTGGTCAACTGCGATTTTGAAAATAACATCCTTGACAATTTAGTGGAAACATCAAAGGGAGTGATAAAAGAAAATCATGTATTGAATACTGGACCAATGCTGACGAGAATTGCCTATCAAGCCTTAGGCGTGATTGATGAATTACCACCTGCAGAAGCACAACTGGATTTACTTTATAAATCCAAAAGAGCGATGAAGCTGGTGGTAGGACCATGTACATGACGACCATCAAAGACCAAGCAAACTAGGCAAAGCTCTAAAAAAGATAACACTGACAGTGAAGAGATATGCCGCACAACGATGCAACTAAATTAAAGGAGAGAGAAACTCCCTCAGAGTATCACTCTTTAGAGGAAGGAAAAGAAGACGAATTTACAATCAGACAAACAAGAGTAAAGGTAAGATCAACCAGGGCTACCGAGGCAATTCCCATTACACAAGCACGCAGATTTATGAAAGAGGCTCAAGAAGAAAGAAAAAGATTTTGCCAACAAAGGAATGAGGAAAAAAGAAGCCTTGGAACGAACGTAGACGATGAAAGAGAGGATGAGGAGGACATGCCTCTGCAACACAGAAAGGTTGAAGCTCTAGAAAGAATCAAACAACAAATAAGAAAAGAGGCAACAAAAAATATGAATATTACCAGCGATATGCGGCAACGGATTTAGAACGAGCTCAAACACAAGATGGAACAAAGGGAAAGAGAAGAAGAAAAGAGCCCATGCGTCAATGATCTTGAATCATCTGACGAGTCTACTAAGGCAAAGGAGGTGAACAAAACTAACAAGGTAGAAATAAATCAAGAGGAGGAAGGTGGTTTAGACACACTTGAAAGTCATATAGAAAACACACCATCAACGATCAAGGCAAACATACCTTCCCCTACTCAAGAATCAACTGATCCAGAGGTTGAAAAGGAACAAAAGGAGCACACCATGGATATACCTGGACAAACAATGGACAAAGTGCTGCCAACAAAACAAACAGTTCAAGAGGAAGTGGCCACAATTCCAAAGATCACCACGACTCCAGTTGATCATGAAGCACAACATGAACAAGCAAAGATAATGGAAGAAACAGAGACAATAGAGGTTTGCACTTCAACCAAGCTCAAGGGAAACAAAAAAAGCCAAGGTCACCTCATTTGCAGTCAGTGGTAGATGAAGGGGCACAATTGATCAGTTCCTTTGACATTGACACACATTTGGAACAAGTCAAGCTCCAATTTCAATGTCAAAGAGCACTCTACAACCTGCACAAGTTGGAGCTGGAAGACACCAAGAAAGAGGAAACTAAAGCAGCCCAAAGGTAATCTGGAACTGCAACAAAGGATGGAGGAGTTACAAACAGTTCAAACACAACTCTAGTCAAAAATGCAGAGAGAACAAGAGATTGCTACTTATTACTACAAGGAAGTTCAAGCCTTCAATGAAATAAATACAAATTTTCAAGTAGAGCAGCAACAACTAGAAGAAGAGTTGGCCAAAGAGAAGCATCAGATGAAAAACTTGGAGATTCATATATAGTGGTGAGCAAGACTCTTACACAGATCTTAGCCATGCAAGAGATGCCAACCTCAACGAGTACGTTAGCTAAACCAACTTTGTTGACACAAGAAATATAGGATATAAAGACTGCCCTAGCTCAAGAACAGTACGACAAACAAATTCTAACAACAGGACATCGAGCTATACAAAAAGCTAAAGATGAGGAGATTGAACAACTACAAAAACAACTTACCAAAGAAAAAAGGACAGGGCTGCTCAATGTGCGACACATTACAACAAAAATCTAACAGACCATCAACACAATGCAAGCCTAGCTAGTCCTGTAAAAGTTTCTTACACAACAGGACAGGGACAGTTGACATCGGAAACTCAACATACAGAGGTGCCTAGTACGAGCACATAAACAAAAATGCATGAGTTTGAAGATCCAACCAACACATCAATTTCTGAACCTTCCAAAGATGAAATTCAGTGGTGGATATCGGAAGTAGGTGATCCTTCACACAAAGAATATCTGCAATATGAACTTAAGGTGTTGGAATTAGCTACCCTTCTCATGATTACACATGATGGAGTGGTGAAGAATCTACTTCCATTGGTGAGGCAGGAGGCTCTCTTATGGAAAAGAAAAGTTGCTTCCTACCATTGAGCCCAATCACAAAGGTGTTTACATGAATGTTCTTGTAATTGCTATACAAATACATACAACCATCAATAACCAACCCACCTGGCGAAAGAAATGGTTTGAGCGGCGTCCAATAGATGAAATGTATTACAGGAATGCTCCACAGCATCTCCGGATCGACACGACCTATTGTCCCATCAACAGAAGAAGGCGACCTTGTATTAGTTTTTATTCCTGCAAAAGCAAGAGACCCACAATGCTCAACTACCCCGTAATAACAAAGCTAGCCAATAATCTCTTCCCTTCAGAGAAATATATGATTTTCACACTCAAAGGAGTAATCAACATAATGAAGGAGATGCCGAATCTCGCATGCCAAATGCTTGTGAAAATTGTCAAAATGCTAATCACCTGCATCACTGCGTTTAATGATATTGAAGCAGTGGCAGGTGTTTGTGGAAGGAACCAAAGACTTATGCTCGAATATGGAAACTGAAGTTCCCAACAGAAACATCATCATGGGATTATCTACAAGAGTCATGTTTTTTTCCTCACACTATATGAAAACCATCGAGAGGAGGCATTCATGACCGGATTTTTTGAAGTTGACTCCTCCATATTCAATCCCATGACCAAGGAATTTCCTGCTTGGCATATTGCATATTAGAGCACTCTTAGCAATAACCCATTCAGAGAGCTAGCAACAAAGATCGAGATCGAAGCACAGACAAATAAATTCAGGTGGCTCATAATGTATGCTAGAAAAAAGAACGACGGACTACTAAAGACTACAGTCATTGGCCCAGAAATAGATATAGTTGCACGAGGACATGCAATGATAGGAAGGGGGGAATGTTTGGTGAATGCAACGGACCGTCACCTAAAGAGCTGGCTACATGCCACACTTTGCTGTATTTGATCCTTTTTTTCAAAAGAAGCCTTGTAGTTATGCTAGGTAATGATTCTTGAAGTGTAATCTAGCCCATTATTCTCTATTGTTTGCTCAGAACCTACAAGCCTTGTAAAGTGGCCAATGGCCATGGGAAAGGGTCCCAAGTTTTTGAGTCAAAACCCTTAGTTTGAAAGTAAACATTATCATTATCTAAAAGGATTTTTGGACACTGATTGTGAGCTCCAAGGTTGCTACAATTTGTAATCAACATGTCTCTTTGATTAGTAATCAAAATTCGATTCCGTTTAGAGCATTGTGTTCCTTGTCTCTGGCTCTTTAATCTAAGTGCAACCATTCTCAGTTCTGCTGTGGTTTGCGGCAACTGGTTTGTGAGCTACATGCTTGGATGTGAGTGCTAAATCGTTATATTTTGATGTTTTGACCTTGGAAGGGTGTTTCTATACTATAGAGCTACCTTTTTGAATAATGTTGTTGCAATTTTTTGCACATTTTTGGGATGGATCGGGATTTTGGTACCTTCTTAGATGACCATAGGACTTAGAGAAAAGCCTACCTCAAGAGAGATTCTCTTACTAAGAAAATCTTAGTGCTCCTACTTTTAAAGCAATTCCTTTCAAAAATTAAAATGCGTACACATTAATGCAAACTAGTCAAAACGAGTGATTAGTATTTGGACTTGATTGTGACACATGGGAACATGTGTCAAAATCCATTTGGTACATTTACTCTCCATATGCAGAGTAAATTCCAAAGCTGGTAATCTCTATAAAGGAAGAAGAGCAGAATGTGGAGCGTCTCTACTGAACTCAATGGGACCCTCAACTTATAACTCCCCTATGTGATGGACGGTTCTTTGTGCTCATACATGTCCGCACAAACTTGAAACCAACATTCTTCAGCTTTTTTAATTAAAAAAATTGCCTTAATGGCTATTTAATTCATCTAAATTGATTAGCCATAGGTGATCCTACATGTGATCAAGGCTAACTTCAAGCCACACACTTGTAGCATCCGAACTAGTGAAAATGAAGCACGGTTTGCATTTTCCCAATGCATTACACTCGTGACCTCACTACACCCTCTCGTAGGTATAATAGTAATAGAATTGCTAATAAGAAAAAGTCAAAACTAGAAGTACATGTTGTACTTGCTCATAATAGTATAGTCGTCATAAAAAGATGTGGAAAATTTGCAAAATAACTACTTGAATGAAACATACTAGGTGTCCCTTGCACCAAATATGGAACATGCTTATTAGTTCTCTGCCTTCCAACATACTTAGCCAACAATACTCCATAAATTAATAGCAATCCATTAACTGACGCCCATCACGAGGTCCCTTAGATCTTGTAAAAGTTTTAATGAGCACATTGCTACAAATTCTTGCAAATACATTGGTGAGCACTTGATACAAAACTAATTATTAAAACCAATGATGTAAAGATAAATAAGAAAGTAGACCTTTGCGGAACTCGTGTCCAAATAGGAATAGATAAAACTAAGAGTAGTATTCAATGTAGTCTCTGTTGACTCTATAATTTTTTTTTCGTAAATAATAAAATAGGGCATGATAAAATTGACAATTGGACCTTATCAAGATCGGAATCTTATTGTTAACCAATAACAGTGTGAACAAATTTTGTTCTTGTATAGCCGTGCATTAAAAGATAGCTTGCACATTGTTGCAGATGTCATAAAATATTTTTAATGATGGTACTAGAGCCATGTCTTGGCTGAACTTTTTTTCATAGAGAAGAAGTAAAAAGGAAGAAGATGTTATCCTTCTTATTTATGGCTTGCCATATCATCTTAGTTGAGATTTTTCCTCCCAACTTTGAAAATTTGGAATTTGAAATCGTTAAACTGCTTATCTTTGTTCACACATTTTGAATCACCAAAAGTAGAAATAACACCACCATGTTGTATAAATCACCATATCAAATCTTATGACCATGTCTCCTCCAAACTTGTTTGTGATATTTGACCTAAAAACATTGAATGTTGCAATTGCAAGAAAAGAATACCTTGGAGCTTTGAAGCTCTGAAGGAAATTTGAGATAAATTCTTTAGAAAAAACATTGCTGTTTTTTAAAGTTCTCCTAACTAGGAGTTTTTTCTCTAATCCCTATCTAGAAATTGTTGTTTAGAATACTATCAAAAGCAACCCTAACCCTACAAATTTTTTGGGCTTCTAGCAAATTTTTTTAGAGAATAGTCCATGGTAACAAACTCCTTTCCTTGCTCGGAAATACCCACATTAGCCTCCTTAAAAACGTGACCATAGCAAACAATGTCAGGATCTTTGTCTCAGGCTCCGAAGATAAATTTCATCATATATTCATGAACAAAATCCCTTAATATGATGAGGTGGAAGAAAGAAAATCCCAATAGGATCGAGCTAAGTGGGCAACTTGCAAAGAGACTCAAAAAACTTGTAAGAAAAAAAGAAACATTAGGGGAAGCTTGAGGCTATTTTTTTGCCTTGTAAGAAATGAGAGAAAATGCCTTTCATTTTAAAAAATCTTGACAACAAATTTCAAATCGCAAAATTTGGTAAAAACCTACGCCATTTTATCATTTGCATAGGATGTCACTTTTTGGGGCCCCACATGAAGTGTCGCTTTCAAACCTCTTGGGAATGGGTCCCTTCAAATTCCCTCTCCCAAAGCATTAATTTATTATTTTGGCCCAAATTTTAAATTTTTTTCCCTTTCAAATCTATCAGGCACCGTTCTTTTTACCATGTCCAACCCCATCATCGTCTTCCTCATATCCAAGCTTTGACCTTGGTATTGCAACCATGAATCCTACTAGGAGAGGTACCTATTAATATTCCCTCCTTCAAAAAAGAAATAGGGTTTCTAAAACTCCTCCTTCTACCATTTAAGTAATGAGATCAAAGAGAAAGAAGCACATTGATGGGAAATATATGGTAGATTGTGACCCCATCACCAAAAGCACCCCGCCAGTCTTCAAATGTTCTTCATCAATAAGGTTTTATAGGAGATAACATTGAATGGCTAATTAGGATATACACAACCTAGAAAAAGAGAGGGACATTATTAAGCTGGAAAACCATTTGCGTATAGGTCAAGGATTATAAAGTAAGCAGGTAAAGTTCTTGGTGGGCTTATCATCTGGGATGTCATTACTTGGAATGCCTTAATTGCAAGATATGTCTAAGGCAAAGGAGAGGAATATTTGCAAAAACATGTTTTGGTAAGCAATGCATATGTGAATATGTATGCCAAAATTATATGCTTACCATCGCCTTGGTTCATATGAAGATGTTTCTATGCATGATATTGGAATGATAGCTTAATTGATGTTTTTCTTAACCTCCATATTTGAAATATAAGGGTTTTCTTTTAGGTTAAAGAAAAGTGAAGGGGAGATGATTAGCAGCTTCCTCAAGTGTGTAAGGCATGTGGATGAGAAGTCACCAAGGTTTGCATGAAAAGAGGGCACATGAAAGAAGAGCGTTTTCTAGCGAGAAAACAAGAGGTCCCTCCAATGAGGTTGGCATGCATGAGGAAGTGGATTAGCATTGCATGATGTGTTGAGTGGCAACCACGGAGAGTTAAGGCCAATAAATGTTGTTGATGTTGAAGACGGCCTGCAACACCTCATACAGAATCTTAGCTTTACGAGGGATCATCACCACCTACTTACCGAAACGACGGGGGGGGGCATGCCACTTCTCACATTTGATTTTTTTGTATGATGTGGGTTGGGAGAGCAGCAGAGTAGGCGAAGGGGTAAGTCAATTGAAAATTTAATTCGACTGCGTTGCTTTTTTCAAGTTGAGACTATCTCTTTCTCTCTCTTCCTCTCTTGTTCAATCTCAATGGGTGCTAGCGCCCGCATTGGCAAGGGGCTTTGTGTCTTCCTCTCCAAACATTAAATCTCTCTCTCTCTCTCTCTCTCTCTCTCTCTCTCTCTCTCTCTCTCTCTTACGCACGCGTGCACATGCACACACGCACGCACACGCACACGCACGCACGTGTCCACGCGCATGCGTGCACTCTCTCTCTCTCTCTGATCTCTCTCTCTCTCTCTCTCTCTCTCTTTCAATCGGTGGGCACTAGCGCTGAACGTAAGAGAGAGAGAAGAGAGGCCATAGAAGCTCTAGAGAGGCAATTTTTTGACGATCATTCAACCTTCGTGAAGAGTGCTAGCATTCGCAATCCACACATATACACACGAATGATATTTGTGGGCGCTAGCGCTTGAGCATAAGAAGAGAGAGAGAGAGAGAGAGAGAGAGAGAGAGAGAGAGAGAGAGAGAGAGGATGGGACTCATTTACAAGTTTTTGTGTGTGCTCGACCTCTGCTCTCACATTCGTCTTGCGTCATACTGTGAAGAAGACGATATCGATAATTCTCGCAAGCTCAAGGAGGCCCAGTGTTTTCCAGTCTCCACACCTAATGACCTCAAAATAGCTCATCTACAAGATTCATTAACACTAGATGAGAATCTCGGCAATGATGATGTGTTTTGGCCTCGTCTTTAAGAAGCGTTTTAAGTCCTGAGGATGCAGCACACATCTATGACTCTTACTGCAACCTTTTGAGTCTATTAGTTAGAATCTACTAAGATTCCATCCTAGGAAGCCTTTGGCTTGCTGTGGCTTCCAAGTTGCCAATTAAAACACTGATGCCTGGATTCAAATTGCCACTGACTCAAAGTCACGACCCTCACGATGATGGGCTAAGCCATGCGAGTGGATACCTTGGTTGGATGACGGAACACACCTTGCTTTTTAGAAAAATACATGCCCTCCCTCTTTGCCTGCATGCCTTTCCTTGCCCTGCTTCTAGTGGCCAGTGTTCACCCATGCCAATGGTGGCCAACATTCATGTCAATAAAGGCTTCAAATAGGCTTCTCTATGAGTGTAAACTATTAAATGCTAAAAGTTTACTTGTTGAATGATCATTGCTGTATTGTTTGTTTATTAGAGTTTTATCAAAACAACAAGGAAAGAACCACAAGAAATGTCTCCATTTGCTAGTGTATACAAATGAGAACAACATTGTTGTTTAGTACGAAGGAGACTGTGGAGCATTGGATTTGTTGGGGAGCCAGATGGGCCGTATGATGACAATACTTAAAAGCAACAAGGAGTTCTCCACCAAACTACGCACTGTTTTGGAAATGTAAACCCGTTGACTGAGAGAGATGCATGGGCATGACAAGAGACATGAAGGTGAGGTGGAGCGTGCCTTGAAGGCAATATCTTCGATTGGCATTGCATCCAAACATTGTGGAGCTAGATCCACCGGGCCATGACTTAGAGTAGATATTTCAAACAACGCCTTGCATTGTGTAGACACTGATCTTTTTTGTAAACCATTATAAACGGTTGTTTTTAACATTGTTTTGAACAAAGAGATATGATTATTCCCAAGTAGTCTGATCTTGTAAATAAGTGGTTTTGTTCTATTCATGTAACCCTATTGGTGAACTGTGAGAGAGATATGTGGACTTTTCTGATCTTGTCATTAAGTGGATTTTCCCTATTTGTTTAACTCTTTTTATGAACTTGCAGTCATTGTGATTGTCATTTCTTGGTAGTTGGGCTTATCACTCACAAGTTTCCAACCCTCACATCATGATTCGTGCGCCACTCTATAGCAATGCCTGTTGTAGTGATTACACAATTTTGGGTGATGTACTACGACATTTACCCAAATGCCATGAAAATAAGCACACTTCTTGTCATTTACCTAAGCTCAATCGCACCTACCTTGCTTAGACGCTACCCACCATTATATCACTACTCTTTCATGCGTTTGACCAGCTATTAACCTGAATTCCTATTGACTTTAACGATGAAGGTAAAACATCATGGAATAGAAATAGGCTGCTCTAGCTGGATAGCAGTAAAGCAAGGTTACATGAACTTGCCCAAAGTCATTGTGGACAATTGATATTAGTGAAATTACTAAAAAAGACAATTGCATATAGATCACGTACAATGTTACTCACACTCACACCTATTGCAACATGCCAATTGACTTCGGTTTTTCTTGCTTGAATTGTTAATTACATCCCCCCCCCCCCCCCCCCCCCCCCCGCCCTTGCCGCGTGCATTGCATCCTTTAATAATTAAAACATGCACACATGCATGGTCTTTGGAAAACCTCTACAATGGACCAAATGTTGCATCAGAGAAGTTCTAACAACCAACTAATTGATTCTTAGGGGATTGAAATATGCATGGTTGTGGATTATGCATAAATATAATATATGGATATGATGGAAACATTTGCTTTGATGCTCGTATTTTAATTTTGTTGTACTTCAAGGTGAAGAATCTATTGCTTATTTTGTGGAATCAGGAGTCATATAATGCTCTTGTGTGTGAAAGTAATACACTTTTCTTCATATGTACTATAGCTTGTGTGCAATCGCATTGTTAAAAGTGCACATAAGACCTCCAACCACCCAGATATCACTCTATAGCAGTGTCTATTGATGTGGTAGCACACTTTTGGGTGAAGGGCTGCAACATTAACCAACATTTGGTGGAGGGAGATTTTTGTATAAGATTAGGGAATCCATCACAAAGTTCATAGAAAGATCTTTTTCAATAAATTTTCCAACCTGTCCATTTTCCATAAAAAGATCCCTCCAAAGCTCGCTCCAATCCCCTACTCATGCACATAGAAAACGAATAGTAGTCATACAACAAGTGGGAGCAAAAGTCTCTTCATAGTCAATACCTTTATGTAGTACATAACCTTTTGCAACAAGTCTAGCCTTGTAATGAACAATCTCACCATCCGGCTTATATTTCAACTTGTATACTCACTTTGTACCAATGACCTTTTTGCTAGGACTCAAACCACATAAAGTCCATGTTTCATCTCTATAAGAGCATCATATTCTAATTGCATTGCAAACATCCAGTTTTTTGAATTCCATGCTTTATCAAAAGAAAGAGGTTTCTCCTCATCACATAAACTAGAAACAACCAAAGCATAACAATCTGACATATAAGATGCATGGCAAGAACCTGAACGAGTACGACTAGACATAGGTGCATCCAATTTACTACCACAAACAGTATGCACTAGCTATTTTGGCATGCCTCTAGCCTCTTAATTCTCAATACTTTTCACATTAAGTACATATGCATTGATAAAAGGCTGATCCATACCATTTTCAAAAACTCCCATAGACTGTACATGTGCCTCATTGGAACTTACAGTCAAGTTTCCACCATTAAAAAGAGGCCACAAAGTGTCATAAATATTATGTGAGCTTACATTACTGTCTTTGGTACATGATAGAAAAGACTGAATATATTCCTCCATAATTACAACATCTCGTGAAACCAAGATACATTTTGTTTTCAGATGGTATAACTTGTAACCTTTGCTTTCAAGACTATAACCAACAAAAATGCATTAAACAACCTTATCATCCAATTTTCTATGTTGTGTTTGTGGAAACAAAAAACGCGCATGTGATCAATAGATGGCTTCTTATCATGCCATGCTTAATAAGGAGTTATAAATCCCAAGGCTTTGGTTGGACACTTTTTAAGTACATAAGTAGCACACATGGTAGCCTCAAGCCAAAACACATGTGGTAAAGCTTGACTCTTGACCATACATCATGCCATGTCCATAAGAGACCTTTTCTTTCTTTCATAAACACCATTTTTCTATGGTGTATATGGTTCTACACATTGCTGTTTTGTCCCATGACTAGCTAGAAATGCAATAAATTCATGCGACATATACTCCCCCCGATCTAACGGTAGGGTGTCCATAGGACATTTAGAGACATTTTTAGCCATAAACAGAAATTGTTTGAAGCACATGACCACTTATCTTTAAGCGGATATACCCAAGCATGCCTGGAGTAATTATCAGTGAAAGTCCTCAAGTATGGGTAATTACCCAAGGATGGAGTTTGCATAGGCCCACAAACATTGGTATGCGCGAGTTACATCCTGCATCTAGCTCTTATTGAACCATTCTTTGGAAACTTTAAGTCCTACCCAAATGATGATTTTTACAAACATGCTTCGAAGGTGCTTCAAGAGACCGCAAAAAAGCAACCATATCAAATTTCTACAAACATGACAAACCGGCAAAATTCAGATGCCCAAAACATGCATGCCAAAATTTGGCATTTGGAATAGCCTTTGAATCCAAAACTGCATTTGCAAAATTTTTCCCACACTTGTCATACAAACTGAGCTTATACAACTCACAACATAAAATGCAAGATGCAACAATTTCATCACCAAACATCTATCTTCTAGAAATTTCATCACCAAAATTGTACATCTATCATCTACAAATTTGACAACAAGGCCAAGTCTTGCAAGTATAGGTATAGATAAAAGGTTCTTTTTGAGCCCTAGTATATAAGGTGAATCAACAAGTGTAAAAGAATTGCCATTTGTAGTAGTTAGCACAATATTTTTGGCTTTCTTGATCGGTTGTTGGCACAAATGACTGTATTCCCATGAGGACAGTCTTGAGAGAGGCAAACAAGTCATGATGCAATGTAATGTGCTTTGTAGCACCACTATCAAAGTACCAAACATGTGACTCTACAAAAACTAACATACATGCATCATGGACATAAGGATCATAAGTGCCTAAGTACACTATGCACTAAATGCCCACTCTACATCACCATCAACAACACAATCTCCATTTCCAGAAGATTCTACAATAGCTACACTAGTAGTACATGCAACCTCTTTCTTCTTGGACTCTTTTGCCTTGAACTTTGGACATTGCTTTATCAAGTGATCATTAGCCTTGCAATAATGAAAATACATCTTCTTTTCATCAAAATTTCCACTTAAGTTGCTACCAATAGAAGCACTAGAAATAGGTGATTTTCTACTCACACTGAAGAACCATGAGAAGTGGTTGCATTGCTATTACCACCTTTTCTTTGAGCAACAACAAAAGCCTATTCAATTGCACACTATTTAGCCCTATTCTTCAGTGAAAGTGAATTGTGTAATAGCAATGTGCATAATGCATCAAACTTGATAGCTTGAGGGTTTCCTTGGGTTCCAAGTACTAGTAAAAGTATGGTAAGAATCTAGCAATGCATTGAGGATAGTTTGCACAAGTGAACTATCAAAAATAACTTTACATGCAAAAATGAGTTGTTCATTGATATCCTTGATACCAATGAGGAAATTTTCCATGTCATCTTCCTCTTGCATAATCTTGGACCCTCGCTCTTTATGTAGCAATACAATTTTAGCCTCATTTCTACTTGCGTAAAGAACAACAAGAGCATCCCAAACTCGTTTTGTTGATTTTGCTAAATGTGAGGAGTAACAATGCACTTCATAGATAAAGCAATCAAAGAATGAGCCTAAACATCTCTTACATCCCAATGAGATTGCTTAGTTGTAGGAAAAATAACTCTAGTAGTAGAAGACATGCTAGAACCTGCAACATCCTCAACAAAGCCTATATCATAGAAGGTGGACGTACATCAATGTCCCACACAACATTCCAAACATCTATCTTTTGTACCCACAAAAGCTGGACGTTCATTAATGCCTTGCAGGCATTTAACATGTCCTTTGGCACAAGAACATGTGTCATCATGTAAGCCCACATCAAATAGTTGTCCCCATCATTGTCCTCAATAGCAAACATCTTGAAAACATTTGTATTATTGTTAGCCATGGTGAGTGACTGCACCTAATGTGAAAACTAATCCAAAAGAGGAAAACACAAGTAGGACTAACACATGCTATATAGCACAACCTGAAGAGGACTATAAGGGACCTAATATGTAGAAAATTTCACTGGTAGAAATTGTGCACAAAAGGACAAAAGTATGTATGCAATTATATTTCTGTAGTGGAAACAGAGGCTGAAATGAACCCAAAGTATTACGCAACCTAATTAATCTCACCAAAGCTCTCCCAAATTAGAGAAAGTGAGAAAACGGTACTGGCAATGTTGGCGACTATGCCCGAGAGGATGCAACCTGCTCTGATACCAATTGCTGGAATTAGAATTGCGAGGATTCAAACACAACTTGGAGAAGATGAAGAAGCTCAAGGCACAATAGACAACATATCGCTTAGTGTATAAATAGAAAGATAAGTTAGCAATGATGGGTGCATATACAATGCACGGGGAAGAAAATCTCCTAGTGAGGGGAAAAAATGCCTCGGTGGTCCTAAGTGTGTTCACACACATCACTACCATGTATTTGGAAACAACACATTCAATAATACTAATTCCTGTGTTGTGCGCTCTTGAGATTCTCCTTCATCTTCTCCATCTTTGCTTCTATTCTTACAGCTATATGTCTAGAATTGCCAACAAGGTGTAAACAACATGAACTCCACACTTCATGCATCACAAAACTTCACCCTTGTTATTCGTTTTGATTGAAGGCAATGACATGCCTTCAATTGGTGACATTGATAGTTTTGGGATGGGGATGTACAATAAAATCCATCTGAGGAAGAATATATGCTTCTATAGTAGACAATAATTTATATCATTGCATGGGGAAGTTGATGGATGGAGAAGGTGTGGAAGGAGTACATATCCACCAAGTCAGAAGTCTAATATTTTAATGACGCCTTGGTGAATAGGAATGAGGTGTAATACCTTAGGCACTACATGTATTTGAGAAGTAATGCCTTAGGCAATACATGTATTTCTAGTAACATATGTGAGAAGTTATTTGTTGAATCACCTCTAGCTATATTACAACGCCATCTATGCACCATTCTTTGGCTACACGACAATGCCATTTTTGGCTATATGCCCATCTTTTCCCTCCCTGTCATCTAGCTTTCTTCGTCAACCTCTTATTACTCTTTTAATCTCTCTTGCAAAAATAAGCCTCACTCTCCTTCTTTGTATCTCTCACTTAGTGTCAACTGCAAGAGGTATGATGGTTCATCTTATCACATTTTTAAGTCTTGATGGAGGATCTCTAGCAAGAGTGCTATTGGGTAGCTACAATTAGAGATGTAGCATAGATGTCCATATGATAGCATACCAATGTCAGTACATAGGGACTCAACCTAGTTGGGGCATAAACACTACGTTGGCTTGTAAGTCATGATGGAATGGCTTATCCACATTGACTAATGAGTTAAAAAACAAGAACAACAAATCAAGACCAAAACGTGGACAATCTCAATTGCATGGTTATTAACTAGATTGGGTGGCTTGATGAGCAAACAAAAGAGAACTAATATACTACTCCAATACAACATGTTGGACCTAAAAAAAATTTAACTTGAGCGAGAAAAAATCATGGCCCATCGTTTTTAAGTGGTCAAAACTAACATAATAGGCCTGCATTAGCTTAGGAATACATTCTAACACGTTTTCAACCAAATTTTAGTGAAAAAGAAAGGTTTAAACCACTTAAACAACCGATTTGAGTGGTAGACAATGCATCTCCAACTAGCACAAGTCACGCGATGAAAGTATTTAAACTAAAGTGCAAAATCCCAACAAACCATTCTACAAAGATTTCTCAAAGATGGCGAAGTGAAGATGCTAGTAAAGAGGTGAAGATGCAAGATTGGTGATGGTGAGTAAAGACAACAAAAGACTTTGTAAATTCCATAGGGACTATAATTTATGGCAAATATTTTTTTCAAATCTTCTAAGTGATAACGCCAAATGTAAACTTGGTTTAGGAGGTTGAGCATGGAGCCTAAGTTTAGAAGAAGGTTCATATTTGGTCTGCTATTTAAATTGTGGGAAAAGATATAAAGGCCAACTCACAAAAAGAATTATCATGAAGCTTTGAGGAAAGAAATCAATTTAGAGTTGTCATGATACAAAATTGTGTACATAAATTACAAGGAGCATTCCCTGTATTATTCCTAAGCTAATAAGATCTTCAGTATGGTTTTCTCTTGCCAAATCTTGCACTCAGTAATTTGAGTGCATAATCTTTGTTTTATTCACAAAGATGGATAAAGATTGATGTGAAAAAGATGGTTATTAACTAGATTGGGTGGTTTAACTAAAAGGAATCTAGGTGTTGGAGGAGGTGAGGAATGTACCTCCAAACACTCTGTGCATTTTTGCACATGACATTTAGAAAGAGCTAAAAGATGCTCTCAATCACACGGTTCTTATCATTTAGCTGGGAAGAATAAAGACAGATCCATACAGACACCAGTGATGCAAGCAGATACATGAATAAACAATCAAAATCATAAAAAAAGCCTGGTCAAGGGTAGGTCCATCTCTTCAGATGAATATATGGTGAGATCATCCACAAAGATGGCTAAAGATTGATGTGAAAAATCACTTGATATTTCCATCATGCATCTTTTAAATGTAGCTGGATGGTTACATACCAAATGGCATGACTAGATACATAAATGCTTGCCATTCAGTGATAAAAGTCGTTTGAACCCTACATTCTCGTGCAATCTTCACTTGATTATATCCAGTATATCCATCCAAAAGTTGTACATCTCATGTGTGGCTATCTCCATCAAACATCATAACTGTGATGGTAGTGAAAATGGGTCTTTGATGGTCTAAGCGTTTAGATTTCTAAAATCCACACTTAGTTTGAGTTTGCCATTTTTCTTTTGGACTATCACAATTGCAAACAACCAATCTTTGCTTACTGATTCATAGATGAATATCACCTTCAAAAGGTTTTCAATCTCTTTGTTTACCTTCTTTGCATAGTTTGGGCTCATCTTGTGTTTGTGTAATCTGACTGGTCCAACATTTGGCTTTAGTGGTTCTCCATGCTAAGAAAATTTTGGAGAAACTCCCTTTAGATTTGTATGCTCCCAGGAAAAGATGTCTCAATATTTTTTTGAAAAACCTATTTTTCCTTTTCTCTTATCTCTAGCCTCAGGTGTTTGTTGATCTCTATCATTCTTTGATCTAACTTTTAAAATAGGTTCCACTCCTCAACTTCATGATCTTCTGGTAATAACCAGTTTGGTGCCACACCCCCTTTTCTTCTGGCCAAGGATTTAGCTACTTTCTTTGTTCAAATCCCAATTGAATATTCATTGGCAGGTGTATCCAAACTATTCAAAGCATGTTCTGCTTCAGATATTGTTTGACATGCATCATCTGGTATTCCCATACTCTGACTAGTGAACTTACTGTCATCTCTATATGATTTTTTAATACTTGGTGTATTCTCATCTCAGGTTTTCCTAGTTATCTAATCTGCTCCCTCACTTGAAGCTCTACCATGTAGACTAGTTGGACTCTCTCCACGGTTTGACTCAATGAAATTTTCAGGGTAATATTGTCATTCCTCTACTTTTTTTATATCTAACAAGACTATCTTCAAGTAAATTTCATCAATGGGAAGAATATTCAATGAGGTTAACATTTTTTTTTTTGATCCCATATTTCTTGCATAATTCCTCTAGTTACATGGTTCAACTTTTGATGTTGTTTGTCTTGACCTAGATCCTTGCATTTGGTCCTTGTATAGTGAATGTCTGGCTAGCATAATTATGTATGTCCCTTGCATTCCATGGTTATTCATTGATGCTCTCATAAAATTTAATATCTAACCAACCCAAATTATTTTCTCAGATTAAACTAATTATTTATTATGGCAGAATAAACGAGAATAAGGGTTAGAATGTATATGTATACATGTGTGTGTGTGTGTGTGTGTGTGTATATATATATATATATATATATATATATATATATATATATATATATATATATATAATGACAATTGTAAACAACCATTCCCTTTATACCCCCTAGATGAGTAGAGGTAAGGAGGATAGAGATGTGCTTATGGATATATCTCAACACGGGGCCAAGGTTAAAGGGTTCAAATGAGAGATGGTCTATCAAAGAGCAAGGCTAGCTAATAAAGCTAAAATACCTTAGGGTTAGCTTCATTAAAGACCTCCAAAGGTTAGTGTTAAAATTCCCTTGACCTTAGGCAAGCTAGCACTGTGCTTGAGGTGGGAACTCGGCCCAAGCTTAAGGAGGTGCTTGTCGTGCTTGCTGACTAAGGTGCTTGATGTTCTTAATGACTAAGGTGCTAAGATGATCCATTACTAAGGTGCTTAAGGGTTCAAGGTGTTCCCAAAAGTCAACAAGATCCCTACTCAAGGGAGGGCGAGCCCTCACACAAGGCAAGCTTGGTCTAAAGAAGCAACAAGGACACTTTTCAAGTTCCTCTCCATGTTGCCCTCATGGTGTGTCTAAAGCCTATTGGTTGGCCTTCCAAGGGGTCCAATGATAATTTAGCTATTTGATTAATTGTTTTATGCACTTATCAAGTCCTCTCTCTCAACGGGGAAAGGGGGACACTTGTCCCAAGGCTAGCATGGTTGCTCGATTTAACTAAAGCATATGATTTGCTAAGCTTGTAGGGGCCCAATCAATTCTCTCTCTTGAGATAGAAGGGGGGGTTGACCAAGGAAGCTAGGGTCTAGCTTGGGGGGTATACTCTCCCTCTCTCTCTCTCTCTCTCTCTCTCTCTCTCTCTCTCTCTCTCTCTCTCTCTCTCTCTCTCTCTCTCTCATTGTGTGAAGTGCAAAGTGCAAGAGCTCCATCTCCTTCTCGAAGCTTGTAGAGAAGTTGAGAGCCTACACCAACACTGTTGGCTATGTAATTCAAATCCAACCAAGAGACACACTTCAATGCTTAAGCTTTCCATCTTCTCCATCTTCATTTTACTATGATATTATGTATGCTAAGCAAGAAGAGTGATGATAAGTGAGGAAATATTTCTTTTTCCTATGAATGTTTCTTCTTCTTCTGCCCTACCCTCATTCCCCGCTAGCTCTCTCCACCTTTAAAGATGTTTGAGGCCTTGGGATTGTGGTTGGGGATAGTTAATACTTTTACCAAGGTTTATGTTATGCTTGTGAGGCATGAAGTTTCCCATCTTCATTGCATCACCTAGGTCACAAGGAACATAAATATTGTATTGTACCAAGTCTCTCTTTATGGGAGAATCTATAATACAAAAGCCTATTGGAGGCGGGACCGGATTCACATAAATCCGGTCCTCAACTGTTGTCGTGTTCTCTAATTATCTATCTTGAAAAAGTATTGTTCATGCCAAGTTAATTAAATATATGGTTATGTTGCTATCGCTAATTAAGATCACCCTCTATGTTCTCAAAGTAGTCTCATGAAAATGCTCACTCTAATTCTCTTAATTTTGCACCATTCTCAAAGTTCATAGGCCATTTCCATTACATTAATATCATAGCTATTGGTTTCTCTTTTCTTGCTTAATAAGAGAGGTCCTTAAGTTGTCCGTCGATGGTTGGGCCTGTTCATTGCAATAGGATAAGTAGGACAAGAATCTATTATCTTGGTTGAGAAGGACTTAGTTCGAGGTACACGGTTGGAAAATGTAGCCTTAAAATGGAGTCTCTCGGGCTTGCCCTTGGCTTAACCATTATTGAGCTACGAGCAAGCTCAACAGGAACCATAATCAACTAGGAAATGGTAGATCCTCTCCACTACCTTTGCAATCAATAGTGTCTAAACCACGGGTGTCGCTGCTTGAGAACTTATTTTCAAAGGTAAAGAAGAGTAAAGACTAAGGTTTTTGAGGGTACCAAAGCAAAAAGTAATTTATACATAATTTTAATGAGCATGGATGACAATAACCAAGAGAGTAGAATGAATATTGATGACTTTGATTTTGCACATGAGGTGCTAATAATGATGCCCCCATGTTTGTTAATTATCTTGTTACTAGGTTGCAGCAAGCTATAGGCAACCTTGCTTTGCAAGGCAAAGTTACTCAACAAATTCGTGCTTATGGGACTTCCCTTCCTCTCCAAGAGGAGAGAGATCTTAGGAGGCCCCTTGACAAGACTCCCAAAAGAAGACTCTCTCCCATAAGAGAGGAGGAAACCAAAAAAACGAAAAAGAAGCAAATCACTAAGTTCCTATGAAGATGTGGCTCCACGAAGACGACAGTCTAGACGGTCACCAACTCCTCCCAAGAGAAAACAGTCAACCCATAGTCCTTCTCCTCATCATTCCAAAAGGGAAGAGAGGAATCAGAGGAAGAAAAAGGCAAAAAAGAGGTCACCCTCTTCTCCTTCATCTTCACCCTCCTCCTCTTCCGACGAGAGCAGCGGATATTCTCCTAGAGAATACAAGAGGAGAGGAAATCGCCAATCTTACGTTGCATGTGGCAAAGGTCCCAAAAGCTCAATAAATTCAAAGAGGGAGGAAAGAGTATCTCTTTTCCTACCTATGATGGCACCTTTGGTGCTACCGACAAAGTATTGGCCTTCATCTAGCAATTTGATGTGGACTTTGGGAGACGAGGGCTTCACGTAGTCCTCCAAGCTATACCATCTAGCTATGCACTTTTAGAAATATGCTCGTCAATGATTCTATCCAAAAGTTCAAGAAATTCAAAGAGGGAGGAAAGAGTATCTCTTTTCCTACCTATGATGGCACCTTTGGTGCTACCGACAAAGTATTGGCCTTCATCTAGCAATTTGATGTGGCCTTTGGGAGATGAGGGCTTCACGTAGTCCTCCAAGCTATACCATCTAGCTATGCACTTTCAAAAACCTGCTAGCCTTCGTGGCAATGACGAAGCCCCAAAGACATGGAAAACTCTATGATTTTTTATCATGAAGCAATTCTTTGCAAGCAATGCAACGGACAAAGTGCTTACCGAATGGCGGAGTTTGAAGTTGCTCTCCAATGAGTCTATCCACAAATATGTAGAAAAGTTTTGGGATTTACATCTCAAGGCTACTGTCTTTCAAAAGATAGACTTTGTCAAGCAAAAGCAGCAATTCTGCACAAACTCTCCAAAGAAATGGCCGAGCATGTCAACTCTCAACGGCCTGGTTCTATCACCGAAGTAATCCACCACACTATGGTTGCTTCACGCATCAATTTCCAACAAGGGGCTAGAAGGAAGGCCAAGCCCATGGAAAGCAAAGACAAAAATGATGCAAAGGGGAAAAACAATGGCCAAAATTCTCCCCAAGGAATTTCCAAGAACAACAGCAACAAAAACAACAACAATCGGTCCAAGGATAATGGAGTTTACAAAGGTAAAAATAAACTCTCTCCTGAAGAGCTAGAATCTTTTCATAAGGACTACAAATGCTTCAAGTGTGGGGA
Source organism: Adiantum capillus-veneris (assembly GCF_014529385.1). Classification (NCBI taxonomy): domain Eukaryota; kingdom Viridiplantae; phylum Streptophyta; class Polypodiopsida; order Polypodiales; family Pteridaceae; genus Adiantum; species Adiantum capillus-veneris. The sequence continues at coordinate 48,499,739 of NC_140934.1, read as the reverse complement.
GCAAGGACATAGCTACCGTTCTTGCCCCAAAAGGAATGCCCGCAATGAGACTCCTAGAGCTTCCACGGTCGAAGCTCCAAAAGAGGATTCTCATTGCAAAGGATCACCTCTCTCCTATGCTTGGGGAAAGGTAAGGGAGCATGATTCCTTCATCTTGTTTGACCCTGGCTCTACTCACAACTTCAGCTCAACGAAGTTGGCCATTCAAGCTTTCGAGAGATGGGAGATACTGTAACTCCTGATGGAGCTTTCAAGGGACATCAAGCCTCCGTTACTCCCTTGATTGGGAAGTTGAGGCTTCATGTCCAAAGCTACGTCGACAAAGAAGACTTTTTCATCTCTCCTCTCCAATATGAGGATGTTATCCTAGGGGCAACATGGTTCAATCGCATGGCTGCCAACATGAAGTTCCCTGAAAGGAGAATCTACTTCACCTATAGGGAAAAGAGCATGTATATAGATGCTAATGAGTCCGGTCGTACTATACCACTTGTAAATTCACTTGCTTTTGATAAGTCAATAAAAAGCTCAGTTGCTGCATATATGATTTTTGTCAAAGCATCTCTAAATGATGCTAATGTTTTATCAAATGAAAATGATAGGAATCAAGAAGAGTTAGACTTATCTAATTTTCTAAAAGGATTCAAAGATGTTTTTATCGATGATATCCCTTTGGACTTACCTCCAAAACGAGGGGATGATGACCATCAAATTGAGCTCCTACCAAGAAGCTCACCGCCTAACAAGCCTCCTTATCAAGTTTCTCAAGCTCAACAAGAGGAGATCATGAGGCAAGTACAAGAATTGATAGACAAAGGGATGGTGAGGCCTAGCTCCTCTCCCTTTTGTTCTCCAGTCCTTTTAGTGCAAAAGAAAGATGGTACATAATGCATGTGTGTGGACTATCGAGCACTAAACCATATCACTATCAAAAACATATTTCCCGTATCGCGGGTAGAAGATCTGCTAGATAAGCTATAAGGTTCTACCTACCTCAATAGGATTGACCTTAAAAGTGGCTACCATCAAATAAGGATATTGAATGAAGATATCCTAAAGACCACGTTCTGTACAATGTTTGGTCTTTATGAATACCTAATCATGCTTTGGCTTTGACCAATGCACCAGCCACATTCAAATGTTTAATGGAGAAAATCTTTAGACCCTATCGCAAATTCGTTGGAGTGTTCTTTGATGATATCATCATCTACTCCAAGTCCTTAGAGGAGCACAAACAACATCTCTAGTAGGTGATTTTTCAAACCTTGAGGGAGAACGAGCTTTTTATCCAATCAAAATAAGAGTAAATTTTTCCTTCAAGAGATTCAATACTTAGGTCATATTATCTCTCAATATGGTATCCATATGGATCCATCAAAGTTGGAGGTAATAAAAGCATGGCCTAATTCAAGGAATCTACATGAGCTAAGAAGCTTTATTGGTATGAGTGCATACTATAGACTCTTCATAGCCAAATTCACTCAAATAGCAGGACCATTACATGATAGTAACAAAGAAGAACCCTAAGTACTCATGGACTACTAAAGAGAAAAATGCTTTTGAAAATCTCAAAGAGAAGCTTACCTCCCAATCAGTGCTTATGCTTTCGGGTCTCTCAAATCAGTTTGAGGTCCAATGTGAATGCTTGTGGTGATTGCCTTGGAGCAGTCTTGCTTCAAGAATGGCATGTCATAGCATATCAGAGGCGAAGGCTCAATGCCGATGAATAGGTATTTTTCATATACAAAAAAGAGCTTTTAGCTGTTCTACATGCCCTAGATACATGGAAGCACTACCTATTGGGGACTTCAGTTATTTTACAAACGGATCACCAAAGTCTGAAGTACTTCATGACACAAACCAAGCTTCCCGACAAACAAATAAGGTGGGCAAATTTTCTTTCACAATTTTATTTTTATATTGCTCACATTGTTGGTAAGCGCAATCAAGTGGCTGATGCACTTTCATGAAAGAGTCAATGTGGTGTCTATAGCAACTCACAATGATCTATCTTCTATGATAAATGAGTATGCTATTGACCCCGACTTTAAAGATATAATGTCAGCCCTTGTCTTAGGGAAGAAAGAAGAACCATTAACCTTGCAGGATGGTTATCTTCTCTATGGAAACATGCTATGTGTTACTCACTCCCTTCGTGAGAAAGTTATGTATGAAGCCCATGCTCCTCCATATGCGGGGCATCGAGGAATTCAATCTACTCTTTGAGGAGTAGAAACATACTTCTATTGGCCTACCATGAAAGTGGACATACAAGAGTATGATCCAAGTGTGTGGTATGAGAAAAGACCGAATGTGATAGAGGGAAGCAACTTAGATTACTCAAGCCATTTCCAATCCCTAACACCATGGGAGAGTATATCCATGGATTTTATCTTTGGATTAACTAAGTCTATCCATGGGAATACGGAAATATGGACAATAGTCGACAGGTTTAGTAAGCAAGCACACTTTATTCCTGTCAAAAAGAATATTAAGGCACATCAAATGGAAACTCTCTTCATATCATATATTTTCAAACACCATGGACTACCAACATCCATCGTGTCAGATAGAGATCCTAAAATGACCAATAATTTTTGGAAAGGTCTCTTTGAAAATCTAGGTACAAGATTGAATTCCTCTTTGGCGTATCACCCACAAACAGATGGCCAAAGTGAGATAGCCCATCTTAAGATTCTCGATCTACTAAAGACTTATGTTACAGAAGTAGATCAACACTAGCAATGGGATAAGTACTTACCCCTTCTAGAGTATGCGTACAATAATACTATCCATACTACTACGGGAAAGGAACCTTTTGAGATCATAGAGGGAAGACCTAAAAGTCCCTTGCTACTTAAGGTACATGGGAAGATCTTCGTTTGCTGATGATTATAGCCGTGACCTACAAGAATCTTTTCAAAAGATAAAGGAGGCTATATCCATCTCTCAATAAAGGTAAAAGGATGCTGCTGATAAGCACATAAGATCTTTAACATTCAAAGAAAATAAATTGGGTCTTACTCAAGTTTCCCAAGGCTTGATTGAGGCAAACAATGGGCAAAGATCCTACGGCCCATCAAAAGTATTATGCTAAACTAGTAAAAAAATACTATGGTGAATTCCAAAGATCTCTCTATTGCTAACACGCGCTCCTTTCTCCTGCACTTTTCGCCCCTTCCTCCCCCCCATGTTGTGCGCTACCCCCGCGTGCCACTGCAGCTTGCTACGTGATGCAGTAACCAGCCAGCACGCTTGCTCAGCCGCTTCCCCTTGCCTCCTGTTTTTGCTATTGCCACCTCCTCCCCATTTGCTCACTACCTCAGCACATTTTGTTCCCCCCCCCCGCTGCCTGCCTCACAGCCCCCAGTCAAGAATCCTCCCTCCCCCGGTTTTGCTCGAAGGACTCTCCCTGCTATGCAATTGTGCTTTGGTGGGCTATCTTCAGCAAAGCTGGGCCTTGCCTTCATCCCTACCGCTCTTCTGTTAGTAGCAGACACAGATGGAGACTCAAGCTCCACCACAAAGGGACTCTAATGAAGTACCCTTTCCCAACCCCGCTGAGCCCACCATTCGACTTGCTCTCACACCGACAGAGCAAGTGAGCCTAGTCGTAGAGGTGGAACGCCTTCACGCGACTTTCTTCACCTGCAAGATTCTCGGCACCAGACCCAGCAGAGGAGAGGTTCATGATCTTCTCCAGGCGTGCCTTCTTGTAGAGGTGGGCAAGATCTTGAATGTTCAGTTCCTCGACACGACTACTATCAAATAGAGTTCGAGACTTCCGAGATGGCATCCAAGGTCATCGCGATGAGCCCCTTGGCCATCCGAGCAATTCGAGCCCACTTTCGATAGTGGAGGCATGGTTTTTATCCAACTATAGTATTCTGAGAGAGGAGGAAGACCTTCCCATCTCCGCTTGCTTTCCTCGTTTGAGGAGGGAGTACCTGCCACTTTTGTCCAGGATAGGCTCAAAGATTCGGACTTTCTTAGAGACACCTCGCATTGTAGCCTCAGTAGCTACCAAGGCGACCAACATCCCCTCAGTACGTGTTCTGGTTTGGGATACCCACACTCTCTTGAAGATCATCCTATTACCTCGGGTGAGTGGGGGTTGGTTCTATCAGAGCATCAAGTATTTGGACCTCCCAAATTAGTGTTCCATTTGCAGATAGATGGGCCATTTGGCAAAGGCCTTTCCTCGCAAAGGAGACCTCCTGCCACCTCCCAAGGCTGAGCAAGCCCAGTAGCCAGACACACAGGACACACAGGCTGGTACCTCGAATGAGACCAATGATCAGACAGCTGATGGTTGGCAGCAAGTGGCTTGGCCACTGCCGACAAAGGCAGGCTCGCCCCACTGCTCCCCCTGATGGCCGACCTTCTGTAGCTCAGCAGCACTCGGTTCCGACTAGGAACTGTTTTGACCCCCTTTATCAGGACCCACCTAAGGAGGCCTCGTCCACTTCAGTTCCTCCACCTCCATCCCCTCCTCCCTCAGATGCTGCCACTCCGCCTCCGCCTCTGCCTCCACCGCCTCCTCCCCCTCCCCCACCCTCACCTCCCATCCCTCCTCTCTCCTCGATGGGGCCCACAGCCTCATCTCCTGACCCCTCCACCTCTTCTCCTCAGGTGATGGGGACTGGACATGCGTCGCCACAAGGCAATCTCTTGGTAGTGCTTTCCCTACGAGCTGTGTGGCTCAAGAGGGACAACCCCACTTGAGGCCGCCTTTCTAAGTTCCGACTTCTCCTTTTGCAACAGTCCCTAGAGGTTTGACTAGCTTTAATATTCGCAGACACTAGGACTTCTTCGACTACAATTTCACTTGGTTTCTAGGTGACTCTTCTCCTCACCTGGAGGAGGCTTGCTTTCCAGTCCATGTCCTCTTCCTTGCAGCTAGAGGCATTGAGGCTTTTGACCGAGCAGTGGGTTTCTCCTTCCCGTTGTGCGGTAGGGATCTCGGGCGTGGGCAAGAGGATGTAGGTGGCCAACACTCTCAAGGCAAAGAAATCAAAAAGGGAATCTACGTGTTGGAGGAGGTGAGGAATGTACCTCCAAACACTCCATGCATTTTTGCACATGACATTTAGAAAGAGCTAAAAGATGCTCTCAATCACATGGTTCTTATCATTTAGCTGGGAAGGACAAAGCCAGATCCATACAGACACTAGTGATGCAAGAAGATACATGAATAAACAATCAAAGTCATAAAAAAATCATGGTCAAGGGTAGATCCAACTCTTCACATGAATATATGGTCAGATCATCCACAAAGATGGCTAAAGATTAATGCAAAAAATCACTTGATATTTCCATCATGCATCTTTTAAATGTAGCTGGATGATTACATACCAAATGGCATGACTAGATACATAAATGCTTGCCATTCAGTGATAAAAGTTGTTTTAGCCCTACATTCTTGTGCAATCTTCACTTGGTTATATCCAGTATATCCATCCAAAAATTGTACATCTCATGTGTGGCTATCTCCATCAAACATCATAATTGTGAATGGTAGTGAAAATGGGTCTTTGATGGTCTAAACGTTTAAATTTCTAAAATCCACACTCAGTTTGAGTTTGCCATTTTTCTTTTGGACTATCACAATTGCAAACAACCAATCTTTGCTTACTAATTCATAGATGAATATCACCTTGAGAAGGTTGTCAATCTCTTTGTTTACCTTCTTTGCATAGTTTGGGTTCATCTTGTGTTTGTGTAATCTGAATGGTCCAACATTTGGCTTTAGTGGTTCTCCATGCTAAGAAACTTTTGGAGCAACTCCCTTTAGATTTGTATGCTCCCAGGAAAAGATGTCCCAATATTTTTGAAAAACCTATTTTGCCTTTCCTTTTATCTCTGGCCTCAGGTGTTTGTTGATCTTTATCATTCTTTGATCTAACTCTTAAACTAGGTTCCACTCCTCAACTTCATGGTCATTTGGTAATAACTAGTTCGGTGTCCCAACCCCTTTTCTTCTGGCCAAAGATTTAGTTCCTTTATTTGTTCAAATCCCAACTGAATATTCATTGGCAGGTGTATCTAAACTATTCAAAGCATGTTCTCCTTCAGATATTGTTTGACCTGCATCATCTGGTAGTCCCATACTCTGACTAGTGAAGTTAGTGTCATCTCTATCTGATTTGTTTATACTTGGTGTATTCTCATATCAGGTTTTCATAGTTATCTAATCTGCTCCCTCACTTGAAGCGCTACCATTTAGACTAGTTAGACTCTCTCCATGGTTTGACTCAATGAAATTTTCAAAATAATATTGTCATTCCTCCGCTTTTTTTATATCTAACAAGATTGTCTTCAAGTCAATTTCATCAATGGGAAGAATATTCATTGAGGTTAACATTTTTTTTTTGATCCCATATTTCTTGCACAATTCCTCTAGTTACGTGGTTCAACTTTTGATGTTGTTTGTCTTGACCTAGATCCTTGCATTTGGTCCTTGCATAGTCAATGCCTGGCTAGCATAATTATGTATGTCCCTTGCATTCCATGGTTATTCATTGATGCTCTCATAAAATCTAAATTCTAACCAGGCCAAATTATTTTCTCATATTAAACTAATCATTTCATGTGGGAGAATAAACGGGAACAAGGATTAGAATATAGACACGTGCTTATGGATATATCTCAACACGGGGACAAGGTTAAAGGGGTCCAAATGAGAGATGGTCTATCAAAGAGCAAGGCTAGCTAATAAAGCTGAAATACCTTAGGGTTAGATTTATTATAGACCTCCAAAGGTTAGTGTTAAAAGTCGTTTGACCTTAGGCAAGCTTGCATTGTGCTTGAGGTGGGAACTCAGCACAAGCTTGAGGTGCTTGTCGTGAATCTTGACAGAGGATGTATCCCTTTAGGCTGCACACTGGTCTCGGGCCTAGGCGAGACATTTTCTTGAAGATTCTGGGCCCAAGACAATCGTTTAGCAGAGGTGGGAAATATTCTCGATGTTCAATTTCTCGGGCGTGGTTACTACCAGATAGAGTTTGAGACTCTCGAGATGGCGTCCAAGGTCATTGTGATGAGCCCCCTAGCCATCCAAGCAATTTGAGCACACTTTCGCCAGTGGCACCACGGTTTCAACTCAGCTACTGACGTTATTGTCGAGGAGGCAGACCTGCCCATCTCAGTCTGTCTCCCCGGCCTGCAGAGGGAGTATCTTTCGCTCCTTTCCAGGATAGGCTTAGTGTTTGGGACTATCTTGGAGAAACCTTGCACGGAAGCATCTGTAGCTACCAAGGTGGCCAGCATCCCCACAGTACGTGTTCTGGTTCGTGACACCCACACTCTCCCGAAGGTCATCCTACCACCTCCGACGAGTGGAGGTTGGTTCCGTCAAAGCGTGGAGTAGTCGGGCCTCCCCAATCAGTGTTTCATTTGCAAACAGATGGGCCATTTGGCAAAGACATGTCCTGTCAGATACACTGGATGCACAGGCTGGTACCTAGACTGAGACCAACGACGATCAGACAGGTGATGGTTGGTAGCAGGTTCCTGGCCACTGTCAATACGGGCGGGCTCGCCCCACTGTTCTCCCTAGTGGCCGACCCTTCGTAGCTCAGCAGCACTGGGTTTCGACTAGGAACCGTTTTGACCCCCTTTAGCAGGACCCACCTGAGGAGGCCTCGTCCACTTCAGATCCTCCACTTGCACCTCCACCGCCTCCTCCCTCAAACGCTGCCACTCTGCCTCCTCCCCCCCCCCCACCTCCACCTCCGCCTCCCGTCCCTCCTCTCTCCCTAGTGGGGCCCAAAGCCTCTTCTCCCGACCCTCCTCCACTCGTCCTCAGACACAGGGTACGGGACACGTGTCTACCGCGAGGCTATCTCTTGGTAGTGCTTTTTCTACCAACCGTGCAGCTCGAGAGGGACAACCACACCTGAGACCACCTTTATTGGTGTAGACTTCTCCTTTTGCAGCAGTCCCTAGAGGTTTGACTAGCTTTGACATTCGCAGACGCTGGGACTTCTTCGACTACAGCTTCACACGGTTCCTGGGTGACTCTTCTCCTAACCTAGAGGAGGCTTGCTTTTGAGTCCACGTCCTCTTTCTTGCAGCTAGAGGCATTGAGGCTCTGGACACAGCGGGTGGGCTTCTCCTTTCCATTGTGCGGTAGGGATTCCATAGAGTGGACCCATCACACAGTTCTTAACTGGCTCCAGAATCAGGCTACCGAGTTCTCACACTACACAAGGGACTTAGGGGTGACAGATCTAGTGAAGACACTTTAGCCTCTGGCCAAGTTTGGCGTTACACCTCCGGATGTAGTGGGTTGCATGAAAATTGTGGTGCATTTGTTTACTGAGACTCAGAGCCCTCCTTGTTATGTATTTGTACATGAGGATTCTTGGACAGAGGATGTAGCCCTTTAAGTTGCACGTTTGTCTTGGGCCTAGGCAAGACAGTCATTTCTTTTGCGCTTGTCTAGAGGTCGTTCGTATGCCGATTACTTCCCATCCAAACCGGCCTCAAAGGTAGCGATGTTCGCTACTGTGGCAACATCTGTTTTCTCCCACTGACTCCATGAGGATCACCTCATGGAATGTGCAGGGATTAGGAGGGCCCCAGTTTCAGCGTTAGCGGGGTCGTCTGGGTCAAGAGCTCCAGAGATGCCTTGTGAGTGGTGAGATTGACATTCTTATGTGACAGGAGCATCATCTTTGTGAGAGTCCCATTAGACGGTGTGGTCAGATTTTGCATGGTCATCGCTATGACATGTTTTGGTCAGCTTCATTTGGACCTGGAGGCATCCAGGGTGGGGTGTGTATGACTATTGCAATTCTTTACAGTAGGCCATTGTGGGCAGAGGGATTATTGTGCTAGGCAGGGCAATATGGATTACTATGCAGGTTCAGGGTTGCCTCATGGGATTCCTGAACATCTACGTGCCCAATGTGGCGAGTGCACGTGCATAATTTTGGTCCCATATTGTAGAGTCTCTGCCGTACGCAGAGCAATGGTGCATTGGGAGTGACTTCAACATGTTGGAGGACCCCTCTGATAGGATTGGAGGTAGCCATGCTTCTGTGCATGGAGCTGAGTTGGCAGCTTGGGAGAGGTTATGTATGACTGTGGGTTTCAAATGTGTGGAAGCACTCTAGCTTTGTGAGGCCTCCAGACAGCCTGGCCTTCTCTCGTTTGGATGGCAGAGTGGGCGGAGTGAATCTATTTTGGATAGATTGCTTCTACACTAGTGAACACTTCTGTGACTTGGATGGGCCAGTCTGCATTCTGGCTGGGACTTCTTTTTCGGACCATGCACCAGTTATCCTCACAGTGTTAGATAGACACAGGAGGGGGAGCACGATGCTTCGCATCCATGAGAGGGTCTTGCTAGACTCTGCGCTCAGAGAGCAAGTGGTGGCTCTTTGGAAAAAGGGCTTAGACTTGCAGGACTCTCCTGCTGACAGAGTGGCCTCTGGACTTGCTCATCTTAGTCGGCTTTTTCTCCAAGAGTCTACGGGTCGCCTGACTACAGTGATAAGAACGAGAAACATCTCCGATGGGGTGTTTCTTCCTTGCAGAGGATGCAGGAGCATCATCTAGATAGTCCTTGGTTGGAGGAGCAGTTGCAACAGGCTCGCTAGGAGCTTGCCAGCACAGAGGAGAGGCGCCAGAAGTTTTCTTTTCATCGATATCAACCTCAGTGGACCCAGGTGGGTGACAGAGTGAAAGCCAATTTCTTTGAGGCAGTGGGGCCCAAACATGCACATGCTAGGGTCAGCCAGTTGAGGAGGCATGATGGGTCAGTTGCTTTAGAGAGAGAGGACATGCGTACAGTTGCCACCGACTTTTACCATGAGCTGTTGTCAGCAGAGACGTAGTCAGAGTGTCAGGAGGCATGTAGAGAGCAGGTGTGGGTACAGATGCCTTGTCTTGTGACTGAGGAGATGTGCCAAAGGCTTGAGATGACTCTTCAACTAGAAGAGCTTCACGCGGCCCTCAGAGCACTTCCTTGTGGTAGCTGTCCAAGTGAGGATGGTTTAACTCCCAGCTTTTTCTTAGAGTACTGGGACTTGCTTGGCCCAGATCTCTACAACACTTTTTAGTACATCCTACACACAAGAGAGATGCATGACAGCATGAGTGAGGGCCTGATTTACCTCATTCCCAAGGAGGGTGGCTCCTTGGATGAGATTTGACATTGGCGGCCCATCACCATCCTAAACTCAGCCTACAAAATTCTCACCAAGGCTCTGAGTTTGAGGATTCAGCCACTTCTAGAGAGCATCATACATGGGACACAAACAGGTTTTGTCAAGGAGCGTAGTATCCTTGACAACATCTTTACTTTCTGGGAGGCATTTGCCCTCGCGCGCTTCCATGGTGAGAATCTGGTGATACTTCTTCTCAATTTTGAGAAGGCCTACAATAGAGTTGACTGGGAATTTTTGGAGGGCACTGGTCTCAGATGCATGGATCAGAGGTGTGTAATCTCTCTACAGAAGGGCACACAATCAAGTACTTTTGTCAGGTGGTAGAGGAGATTGTTTCATGCTCACACGTTTGGTCAGATAGGGCTGACCTCATGCCCCCTTTCTCTTTCTGTTCTATGCTGAGGTGATGAGCAAGTTTTTGGTTTCACAGCAGATTGGTCTACGTGGCTTAGCGCTCCCTATTCGGGGAGATGAGCTACTAGATGCTGAGTTTACAGATGACTCAATCTTGTACTTGGAGGGCCAGTAGGCCAACCTTCACAGGTGTGAGCAAGCTCTTGAGACCTTTTGTTGTGCATCAGGCGCACTGATCAACTGGAGAAAGACAATGGCTTTCTTGGTTGGTAGTGCTCTTACGCTTGATTGGCTGCCAGGTGAGGGTTTCATATGGATTCCCCCAGGTGCTATAGTTTGATACTTGGGCTATCAGGTTGGCTTGGACTTATCTCTTGAGCAGCAGATTGCTCCCCTCCTCCTATCCATCATCAGGAGGAAGCTGCTACATTGGAGTTCCGAACGACTTTCTCTAGCAGGTAGAGTTGTAGTGGCCAACCAGGTGTTTTTGGCTACTATTTGGTACATCACTTCTTATTGGATCTTTTCAAGTTCCTACATCAGCTAGGTAGAGAGGCTGATCAGGAATTTCCTTTGGTCAGGGCGTGACACTCAGATAGCCCGGGCCAAAGTGGCATGGAAGGTCATCATTCTTCCTTGTTCTTAGGGAGGGTTGGGGATCATAGACCCAACACAGCAGAGTAGAGCCCTTCTTGGGATGTTTGTTGTCAGAGGATTACAGGAGCCCTGGAAGGAGTTTTTGCTTTAGCAACTTAGTGCTAGAGTACCTCAGGCTGGAGGCCCCTGGCGACCTTCGACCAGATGGATTTTCACAGAGATGCGCAGAGTTGGCCTGAGCAAGAGATTGGAGGACCGTTTCGCTGTGAGTCTGCTTCATTCCTGGGAGAAGTTACGAAGAGGAATGGAGCAGCATCAGCCTACTTTCATGAGTGCCTGAGACAACCCCTGGTTTGGAACCCCATGGTTAGCACTCAGAGAGGCCACTTGGTTGGTAGTAGGCCCATGGCAGAGGGAACAACACACACTTTAGGTGATTGGCTACAATTTTTAGGCTTATCAGAGGAGCTTCAAAGCATCTAGCTACATGGCAAGAGAGGGGTGCAGAGCATGTGTTGGGACATCACAGAGGCAATACCAGCTGAGTGGCTCACACCTCTCGAGTCAGCATCACCCAGATGGATGGGGGCCTTCACACAACTGGAGGTTCTCATCACAGTTCGGGCTTGTTCAGAGACTATACCCTCCCAGTTTTTTGAGCTACAGGGTGAGGGTCGCTTACACCGAGTTGCAATAGAGGCCCCACAGGTGGCAAAGTGCTGTTTTCAAAGGATCCAAGTTCTGGGCATCTGTGGGAGGACTTGTGTCATAGATCTTGACCCTGCAGCTCTTGAGACTAGCCACTGGAGGCTGTGGGCTTGGGAGAGCTGTCCACTGGCACGAATGCAGTGGGATCCTGGAGAGTGGTTTTAGAGGGACCCTTTCTCCTCAATCAACCATCCAAGTGCCCCTCTCTTTCAGTAAACTGTTCGACTGGGATGACACATACTGGCAGCATGGAGAGAGGCTTGTGTTGCTGCAACACCTCATTGGCCGGATGAGGGTCTCACAGCTGAGTTCTTGTCAGATTTTTGGGAGGGTTTGTGGACTCCAGACAGCAACAGAGTGAGTCACTTTGTTTCAGTGGCTAGTTGCACAAGTTGAGTTCTTGTCAGCTAGCTAGGAGGGTTTGTGGACTCCAGACAACCACAGAGTGAGTCACTTTGTTTCAGTGGCTAGTTGCACATTGAGCTACAGCAGTTGGGAGCTGGCTAGTACATAGTGGTCTCTCGATAGCATGTGCAGCTTGTGACCATCGTGTGGAGAGTCAGTACCATTGTCTTTGGTATTGTCATTTGGCACAATAGGTTTGGCTTCGTGTCCTTCGGCTGATGCCAGCTCTTTCCACCGCACGACAATACACTTGGGGGATAGCTGCTTGGTCCACTCTCACGGGCCCGACACTTTAGTAGTTTGAGCTATCCTCTACTAACGGGATGATAGTGATGCAGGGGGGTCGACCTACACTCCAACCTGCTACGGAGCTTACTCCATAGGAGTGGTTCAATGAGAGAGAGGAGTGTTTGGAGCTCATCTGGGGCCTGACACTCTGGTTCATCTGGCAGGCCCGCTGCTTCCGTATCTTTGAGGCTCGCCCTGTACCACCAACAGAGATTGTTTGAGATCTTTGGCTAGAGCTGATCCATACTCTCAGAGGACAGTTCGAGAGACTCCAGGGCAGCTCCAACCACATGCGGGATCGTAGAGAGGCTTTCCTTAGACTCTGGTGCCCTGGGCCTTTCTTCACCATGGTCCAAGGTTTGCTGAGATGGCACTACTACCCACCCGTGTGACTTTTTCCTCCTCCCATCTCTTGATTTAGCCTCATTATTGTACATATGTTGTTTTTCATTGGGAGAGTCTCCTCCTTATGATTGTTGTAGTCCTCTCTAGCAGAGGTGGTTGTAGCCCCATGGGCAGTTTTAGTAACTAAGATAGTATGGTCCTTTTCTTGAAGCCAATCAATGAGATGGATTATCAACTCAAGCTGCCCACACACACACACACACACACACACAAACACACACACACACACAAACACACACACACACACACACACACACACACACACACACACACACACACACACACACACACACATACTATCTCTCTCTCATTGTGTGAAGTGCAAAGTGCAAGAGCTCCATCTCCTTCTCCAAGCTTGTAGAGAAGTTGAGAGCATACACCAACACTATTAGCTATGGAATTCAAATCCAACCAAGAGCATGCTTCATAGCTTAAGCTGCTCCATCTTCATTACTATGCTATTATGTATGATAAGCAAGAAGAGTGATGATGAGGAATTATTTCTTTCTCCTATGAAATGTTTCTTCTTCCTCTTCCTCCCTACCCTAGCTCTCTCCAACTTCGAAGGTGTTTGAGGCCTTCGAATGTGAGGCTAGGAATTGTTAATGCTTTTACCAAGGATTATTTTATGCTTGTGATGCATGAAGTTTCCTATCTTTATCGCATCACCTAGGTCACAAGGAGCACAAAGATTGTATTGTACCAAGTCTCTCTTTATGGGAGAATCTATAATACAAAAGTCTATTCGGAGGGGAGACCGGATCCACATAAATCCGGTCCTCAACTGTTGTCGTATTCTCTAATTCTCTCTCTTGCAAAAGTAATGTTTCATGCCAATTTAATTAAATATATGGTTGTTGCTACCGCTAATTAAGATCACCCTTTATGTTCTCAAAGTAGTCTCATGAAAATGCTCACTCTAATTCTCTTAATTCCGCTATTCTCAAAGTTCATTGGCCATTTCCATTACAGATGCTAACAATCTTTCTATCTTTTTGCTCCCATATTTCTTGCATAATTCCTCTAGTTATGTGGTTCTCTTCCACAGCTTTTGATGTTGTTTGTCTTGACCTAGATCCTTGTGTTTGGTCCTTGTATGGTCAATGTCTGACTAGCATAATCATTTATGGCCCTTGCATTTCTTAGCATACTATAGGCACCCTTCACATCAATTACCAAAAAGTTGATTTTAAACTTCTCAGAACCCACCTTGATTCGGAAGTTTTCAACTAATCCACTAGCTTGAATATTCTCTACTATGCCATTCTTATTTTGAAAGGTGCAGGTTTCATTTCAATTATTCTGAATTTCTATCTGATATGCTTGCATAGTATGTTAACTCCTACGCCTCCATCCAGATTAACACCTGGTAGTGATTCCCCCTGCTTTTTGACTTTGTAATATATCTGCATTATTGGCACTTTGTAACCTTAATATCAGACCACGCTATTGTCACCACCTCAGACTCTCTCTGTCTCTGCTTCCTTATGAACTTAGTTGCTTTAGGTATAGTTCTTATGATGTCATTTAACTCAATAGTCAACTTCTGGATTCTTCCACATACTTTGACATTTATTTTGTCTTGTTCATTTCTAGAACTAGTATCTAAGCCTAGACGACCTTCTCTCTGGAGAGCTATCCTCATAGTGCCATGTCTCTGTTGAACTTCTATATCTTCTAGCCATTGGATTCTCGAGTGGAGATTCAAATTGTTCCTTCGGAACATTTTGTTCCCAGATTCTTTTTACCGGCCTTGGCCAAGTCAACCTTGATTTGTTGTACCTCCTTCTCAAGATTCTCATCACAACCTCTTGCTACATCCTTAGCATTCTCCTTACTAGATCTAGAAGCTAGGATTTCCACTCTTTAAGCTTCTAAAGCTACCAAAAAAATTCTCTAAATGATCGAGCTTCTGAGCACTTGGTCTCTTTGGCCTCCTTCCCTCCAGATCTTGATCGATCTAAGATGCCAATACCCTTTGCTCCTGCCACATGTCCACTTCCTTGGTCTTTTCCTTAGCCTTCCATATCAAGCTTCTTAGCCTCTTCACGTTGCTTCATTTGATCGGTTAGATCATTTGGTGTCTCCTCAATGACAACACTAGTGCTCCTAGTGATCACGCGCACTGGTAATGGCTTTGTCACCTTTCCTTCTATCACTTCAGCTTTTACACTGTCTGGACATTATGCTGCATAGTGTCCTACTTTCCACGTGTAGCAACTGAAATTACGTTTGGTAAAATCAATCTTGTCATATCCTCGACCACAAAAATTCTGGTACCTACCTCTTCCATCCATACCACTAATATCAACTCCATTCTCTGCATTTTTAGATGTCTTTTCTTGCCTTGGGTTGGCCAATGCTATCATGGACACATCCTTCCCCTCCTTAAAGTGATGTATTCTAATCTTGTAGTTATTCTATAAGTGCCCAAATGCTTTAAAATACATACATTGAGAGCATTCATGAGGCTAATTCTCTTTGGATTTGCATGTTGTATACAAGGACTCTACTTTCTCAACTGGAGGTATGGTCCTTGAGATCTTAAATATCTATTTGGACAACTTGTCAATATTCCTACACCATGATCCCTTCTTGTTGCTCTTGGATGTATCTTCTGACTCCTTGTCATCTAAAGAACTGGATTTGGTTGATGAATCTTCAATTGTGGACTCGTTGGAGCTGGAACTTGATTTCCCTTGCATATCTTTCTCCTTCTTAGCCCGCTGCTTCAATTTTAGAACTCTTTGCACTAGATCATTAATTTCTTTGGTAGGTGTTGCTACCTCCTGTTTTTTGCATTTTGGCTCATGAACCCACTTAAGAACCAAGCTCGCATACTCTTCTTTGATGGAGGCTCATTCAGTTGTCAGGTTAGGTCCTTAATCTTCTCCATATAGCTTTTGACTGTGAGCTTATCTCACCAAAATGCCAAATTTTATCCAACTCACAGAGGATATTGTCATCCCCTGAGTTCTCATTGTGTTCTAGCAAGAAAGCTTTCTTCAACTTGCTTATGTTTTGAGCTTGCAAGGTGGATAATGATAGCACATTTCCATGCAGCATCTTTCAGAGTTTGTGAAAAATATTTAGCTCAATCATTTTTTTTCTAGATGTTTGAGGTCAACATACTGGTCAAAATTCTAAATGTGAACATTCAGATCATCTCTTGGCTACCTTTGAAAGTAGGACGTGCTATTTTCAAATCATTGGACCTTTCTCCATGTCTGGATTTTTCATGATGATCTGACTCCCTCATCTATCATTTGGATTTTTCATGACGTTAAGATTCTCTCTCTCGTTGTCTACACTTTTCCTCATAGTCAATATCTACCTCCCATCTACTAGGTCTGACTTGGTAGTCCTTGTCAATTTCTATGACTTTAATGTCGGTCTCTTTTTATACTCTAGAGATGGTGTTTTGGAGATGCAAGGAAAAGAGAATCCGTTCAAATCAATGTTCATGGTCAAGAAGAAACAACTATTGGGTCGTGCGATGTCCAAAAATGGAATTGAGATGGGTGATAACAAGATCTGAGGTGTTCAACAAGCTAGACCACCCATATATGTATCTAAAGTTAGCTAATTTTTTTATTATATCAATTTTTATTCAAGATTCATTCTTATGTTCGTAGCAAATGCTCTTCTGCTAATTTTAATCAGAGTATTCTTGATGATCTTATTACTACTTTCAGCCTGTCCATTGCATCTAGGATAATACGGTGTTGATTTTTGATGCTTGATGTATTTGGATAGTATCATTTATGAAATGGTTCCCTAATTAGAAACTATCTCTAGAGGACAATCATACCTTCATATGATATGCATATATAAAGCAGGATGTGGACTTGGCTATATTGTTGGGGAGTACCTTAGCTTCTATCCATTTACTAACATAGCAGGAAACCATAACTATGTACTTGTTCTTTCTGGGTGTGACTTTCTTAAATGGTCCCACGAAATCGAGACCCCATTTCATAAATATTTCTAAGGGATGAATTATGGCCAGAGGTGTCATATTTAATGCAATCAGCCTACCCATTCTTTGGCCAATATCACATGTCTTGTAGAAAGCTCGAACATCTGACATTATGCCCCCCAACCCGTAAAATTTTCTTATAAGTGTTATCTGTAAAGAAATGTCTATGTGGGCCTCAATAATTACGTGCATCTTTCCTTGCATTGGTACACACCTTTTTAGAACTCCATCTAGACCAAGTCGATATAAAGATCCTACAATGATTGTGAACTTTCGACTTCTAAAAATAAGATCCTTCTTATTGGACTATGACCAGTCCTCTAGTAATTTGCATACTATAAGAAAATCGTAGACTTTCTGGCAATTTGGATCTAGCTGTTCAACGATCGTATTCTGTTCAAGTTCCACAGGCTCATCTCTCAAGGAATCTGATGAGCCACCTTCGGTGCTTCTGGACAAAATGCCCATGCCACAATGAGTCTTGTCTACCTTTTAAAAAAAATTAAAATCAAACTCCACTAAAAACATCATATAAATTTGACTCCTTTCTAGGTCAATTTATAGTGTGGCAAGGCATGACAATTCTCCTCCCAAAAAACTGTCCTATGAGCTTCCTCATGCGTGAATCTAGAATGTGTGAGCGTCGTGGAGCACGCACACAACTTGCCCAAAGCTCCTCACTATGTCTCAAATCAAGTCGCTGTCTCCTAGGGCATCCAACGCGCAAGGTGGGCGGATGAATACACAACACACAAGAAGTGGCCCGAGAAATACCTATGATGGATGTAGCTGTCACCGCTGCGGTGAGTGTGCGACAAGCTGCAAGTGCATCCATAGAGCCCTGCCGAGATAGTGCAATGTAAGAGCATCTGACACTATATACAACTACCACCGTAGCTCGATGGGTCCTCGGACCATGGATCTCGATAGTTGTGTGGGCCTCAACAACACAAGGGAGTACGTGGGCAAAGATCAATGTTAACGTTGCTAAAGTAGGTCTATGCAATGATGCTTGTACGATATCTGGCTCCAAACGTGCTAAGTGAGCATCCCATTGCCGAAGGACCAGGCTTTGAAGCTAAAGTAGGGTCCACATATGCTTCCATGCCAATTCCAGAGGGTGATCCAAGAGCAAGCAAGGGAGATCCACTAGAAGAAATGAGGCAACTGCGCTGCATCGATGGGCTGTTGAAATGCTCCACAACTGGCGATATCATGTGAGACTTGCCAACGGCACCCACTGTGGAAGGTGTGAGCTTGCCAGTAGTCGACGACACCTCTCCTAGTGGGATTGTAGATGTTGAGCCAAATGGTACTATAGAATGTGTGTGTCGCTAAGCAAGTTGCACAATGCAGACGAGAGAGAGAGAGAGAGAGAGAGAGAGAGAGAGAGAGAGAGAGAGAGAGAGAGAGAGAAGGAGAACAAGAAGAAGAGAGTTTGAATGTCGTAGGAAACTATCCCAAGAGACCTTAAAGATCTAGCCGACGAGGAGTTGAACTCAAGACCTGTTATTCAAGAGGGAAATGGCATAACCAATCTACCACACTTGGGTGATAGAAAGGTTACACCATTTTCCTCTTTTTTATTAGCACGCGCGTGCGTGCACACACACACACACCCAAACACCCGAGAAGAAGAGCGTTTTAATGTTGTTGGAAACTATCCCAAGAGACCTTAAAGATCTAGCAGACGAGGAGTTGAACTCAAGACCTGTTACTCAAGAGGGAAAGGGCATACCACACTTGGGGGGGAGAGGGAGAGAGAGAGAGAGAGAGAGAGAGAGAGAGAGAGACTTATTTGGATAGGGAGACATCTGCAATCAATCCTGATCTTTCCCAATATTGCATATTTTTGGCGTCTGCCGTTCTGGCCGTCTGCTCTGCGAACAGCTTTCTTTGCGACTCTTCAAGCTCCAGAAGGTCTAGAAAATCTTGTGCAACTCCTCGCCTGACGGCCAAGAAAAAGTCTGTCCTTGCATCTCAGGAGTCAGAAAACGATGCTGCAAAGCCTAGCTGTACAAAGGTAGGACCAGGAAGCTTGGGTTGCTTGCAGCAGATGATGCTAAGCAAGGGCTTCTAGCGGCAGGAACTCCTCGAGCAAATTGATGTCGAGGACGTGGATAGCTGTGGGAAAACTAAAAATTGCAGTTCCTTGTCCAAAGTCGACATGTATGCCAAGTATGTTGTGCTTTTGAAAGCACATCGAGCTCTAATTCATGGGTGTCTACTCCAAGATGCCGTCTCTTGGCATTCTTGACTGTCTTATATGCTCAACAAGGATTGCTCTGGAGGCTTTGGCATACCCTTGGCAAACGTGGATCAAGTGAGTGTTTCTCCCCAGATGAGATGAAGCAGGCACTTATTTACAAAGCTTTGGTCCACTTGTAATGCATGTGGTGCACTTTCAAGCAACACAAGTTGAAAATGAATGTCGTATTTGGGCTGTGGTCTTTGGCAATGCTTAATTGTTTATATGGCTGATAGGAACAGGGATCGACAGTTCTGGGATGTTTTCAATGAATGCAAAGCAAGGGCTTTTCCCCAGATGTATAAGTGTCTTGAACTGCACTTAATAGCTGCTGGGTTGTTGCAACCAAAAGCCGACTTATCAAAGACAACAGGCCGATGTAAGTGTGCTCGTTCAGCCAGACCTGCAATCTCCTTGTTAGAATGGCATACCTCATCTGCTTGGCCACATACCATTCCTTGAATGTTGTCTCTTCAGCAACAGTGGATGATCGGATCTTGTGAATGCCCGTGCACGAGCTAATGATGTGTGTGCCTTTCAGATCGGGTTTTCCTTAATAACAAGAAATTTAACTCCAAATCTTTGAAAAATGAGTTGAATCCTTGAAACACTCATTGAGTAAGATGCTTTGTCAAAGACAAGGTTTTGCAATTCAAAGCCTTATAGAAAGACAAAAAGAGCTAGCTTCATTCATGTGAAATTCTAAAGTATCTTGTATTCTACATAGCCAAGAAAGAGAGTTGATAAGGCATTGCCTATTTTGAGCAAGCAAATCCAAAAAAGTATTGAAATCCTAGAAAATGGCACTTTTGGATACAACGCTCCTCAAAAGAAGATGCAAAGATCCCGACATGATCAGTTCTCTACTCTAGATTTTCCCTCGAACTGATTTTGCTCTTCTCCTATTCTAGTATAGGATCTACAGGGCATGCCACCTTTACAATGGGGGATATTTCACCAGTCACTAGGTTACTGCAAGGGGGAAGCAACCGCCAAGTACTTGAAGCTAAGTGGCATATATAGATTTTTGGGGCTGCGGAGAGTATAAGGAGGCCACCTCTTGCCGTGGCATGAAAGATTTTGGTACCTGATTTTGGCTTAGGGAAAGACAACTCGAGATTATCGGAGAGAAGCAACCACTCATGAATCTCCAAGTTGTACTTGAACACCAGCACCCGTTCTGGAATGCATAAATGCTTATGCTGAAACACCAACAAGAGGAGGTCTGCATCCATTTGCACAACTTGGTAAGTAGCTTGTAACATAACAGTGTGAGACATAATGAATTTGGGCATGCTGATTCTGCTCCAATGTTCTCCGTCGAATAAAAACAAAAAAGGTAATGTATGAGAGCGCCTTTGATGGCCAGGGTATTGGAGGAAGGCAAGCATGCCTTGATGATAATAAATTGTAAATGGAGGGTTAAGAGGTCCATCATTGGCGTTCCATTGTACCTGCTTTTCCATTGTAAAGTAGCGCTTCATTGAATAAACCACCAAACCTGACCCTTATTCTTGCTGGTGCAATGGGCAATGTGTATAGTGTTGTACGATTATGTGACTACGATTTCCGCTATCCACAAATCGTAAAAGAATCAGAGTTATAGGACCATCTTTACTCTCTCTTTCCAATCTCAAGTGCCCACATAGGCCAAGTTCGACTGGACTTGTGCAATCAGAGGCATCCAATACTGCTTTCTCTCCAGTGAAGGTGTTGCTAAGGACTAGATGATGAATGTTGGATGCATAAGAAATGTGCTCCCAACATACCAAACTTCCCACACTACAGATTGGTTCACTCTTAGCCCCATCCACACTTGAAAAAGGTTGCATTGGCATTGGTAAATGGCGCCATTTATCACAATCTGGGTCAAATGCTACTGGCTCATACTCGAACAATTTCCAGCGAGAGTGATCCCCTCGTCGCTGAGTAGCAATCATGCAGTAAAACCAAGGAAGGTCAATGGGTCTGCCAACAACATATACAACAGCATTATTGATTGTTTGAGAGAGAGAGAGAGAGAGAGAGAGAGAGAGAGAGGTTGCGTTAATCGCGCGCATTTGTGAGTGTATGTGTGTGAGAGAGAGAGAGGGAGAGGGGTTGCGTTAATTGTGTGTGCATGAGTGTATACTCAGTACCGGGGTAAAAGAAGTGGACGAGAGAGAGAAGAGGGCGTTGCGTTTTATTATAATAGCAGAGTATTCAACTTGTAAATATAATAACTGCAGAGGGCTGATGATGAAGATCAATTTATACGTACCGCTGTCTCTTGAGAGTTGAAAGGGAGACACCAATGAGTTGGTTGAAGGAGGAGTGTATTGCGCGCAGGCGGAACAAGTCTCTGATGTGAAGCTTGGGCAGCACCTCCTCCGCCATCACCTCTCTAGGCACCGTTAATGCCCATATTTCTGATTTCGCACCATCATTTTGATGACGATAACGCCCATCAGACGTTGCAGCAGCAGCGGCGCTTGATCCTGCTGCTTCTATTTCTGATAAACGCTCTCTCTCCATTTTAATTTGATTAATGCATACCATACAAGCCTGGGGCTGGTTCTTATAACCAAGGATCATCAGCGTCAATTTATGGCCAAGCCTTGCAGCACAGCAATACAGCCGCCCCCCTCCCCATTTTGAGATAGAAGAAGCACCCATTTTGAGGTAAACGGGACCAGCCTTCAAATTAGAAGGTGACTCTATTTTTCACTTTCAAGGCCTTTAAAAAGTCCGCATACCACTATTTTTTTCAAAATTTCCTTCTCTGTAACCCCTTGGAAGGGTGTTGGAGATGAGAGAGAGAGAGAGAGAGAGAGAGAGAGAGAGAGAGAGAGATTTTTATCTTCTTGAACCCATCACAAGTTACAACCTTCTGAAATGATCACCCATCTTAACCTTCAATTTTCTTTTTGAAATGCTCGCTCCATGCATCCATGTGGTGGTTGGTCGCTTGCTGCCGATGACTCGTTCTCACACAAGAATTACAGTTCTTTGCTAGCCAAGGCGTGCACAGCTGACAAAGTCAGCCACTTTCTAAATGAAATATTTGAGTGAAGGAAAAAGAAAAAATCATATTGGCAAGGCATCGGAGAAGAAAGCACCATATAAGTTTGCAATAGAAGCCCTTAGTTTTAAAAAAAACCCAAACAATCCAATATACATATCTAAGAAATTGTTCTACATGTTGTTATCCAGGGTTTTGAACAACGAGTGCCCCATTAATATGTGCACAATTTTGTATAACAATGTGGTGACCCAGACAGCTAAGGCAAAAACCCATCTATTGTTCAAAAGCCTAATATGTATGAAAGTTTTTGTACTGGATGACTTGTATAGCAGATCATATATCCCAGATTTTGGCACTTACTCCCAAGAAACCAGAAGATTAGACACGGACTTTAACAAGACTAGCAGAGCAATTATACCAATCAATGCCAACCACAAAGAGACATAGTATGGCAATTGACTAGGTTGAGGGATCTGAAAAGCCTACCAAGAAACATAAACTATCAAAAGATTACTAGGACCAGCTCAACGCCAAGGCAAAGCAAAATGAAGGCACATCTGAAAAGAAAAAGGTAGGTGGGACATCAAACAAGAAGGACATAGTACCACTAATAAAGAACTATCCCTGAGATAGCCATTGATCTACATAAAGAATCAAAAGACTAGCCAAATGAAGCATGCACAAAAATCTGACTGGACAACTACCATAGTGAAACCACAGTCACTACAACAAGAGTTCAATGACCACCTGAGAGATTACAAGGATGACAATATCACTGACTGCTGTGTGATTTATTCGTTGACACTAAACAACAACTACTTGTACCATACCCTACACCTATGCTGAGGTATGAGACTGATAGGACATATCTGGACACTATCATAGATATTTGTATTGACATTATTTAAACTACTTGGAATACAATTGCGAACGTCGTAGCCTAAATGATGAAAACCCAGGCCAATTGGGATGATACTAAAATTACGCAGCTAAGGAAACATTTAGAACAACAAAAAAGGGATATAGACAAGTGGCATTAGGAAGTATTGAAGCTCAAGAATCATGTGTTGTAGAACAAGAAGACAACGAACACTACAGCAAAACCATCAAAGAAATGGAGCAAAAAATTGAGGAAGTAAAACTCATTAACTCCAACTTAAATGTTGAAAAGTGAAATCTGGCTAAGGTATTGAAGAAAAGCACAATAGAGTACTAGTCCACTCTGAATCAGAAATAAGCTGCTATCGATACTTTGAAGGCGGAACATAGTGTAGTCAAGCAATCCATTCTAAAAAAATACATATATCAATCACTGGTAGACATCAACGAGTCAGAAGAAAGCATATCTCTAAATCTAGAGGAGCTACAGGCTTTGGTTGAAAATATGAAAAGTGACTTGGAGGATAAGGCCACCAGGTACACCAATGCTTTGGCTAAACAAGCACTTTTCGAGCATCTCTAGGCCAATCAAGACGAAGAGGATGATGATGATGATGAAGATAAGGCTAAAAGATGAAGACAAGGAGGATGAAACTACAGAGGTCTATCCCAAATCCACTTCTAAGAAGGATGATGATGAGAATTCAAATGCTCTAGATCAAAGCCAAGGCATCAGTTAGGCTGACCAAACACTTGATGCATCCCAACAACCACTTGACCAGATGCCAAAGAATTGGCCAGACCAAACACATGACAACCAACGAGATCGAATCCCTGACCAACAGATTGATCACACACAACATTTGATGGTGTTTACACAAGGAAATCAGGGGAAGACTCTTTAAATAGGGAATGATTCAAACACTAAATTCACATTTTTTAATTAGTGTCTTAGTCTAAAAGAAAAGGCTAAGGAAAGAAAACCAGCTCCAAATTCAGAGGTATCTTGATGATGAAGATCTTTATTTAGATCTTGTGCTCTTCAATATGTTGTTTACTACATCTTGGACAATGGTCGCCAATAGAAAGCCCAAATATATGATGATGTTGAAGAATGTCAACTACTTGCCCATCCAAATGCTATTCAAATACCAGAAAAAATTCCAAAATATGTGATTCCACGGGAACATGCCAATGGTAGTCCCATGTTGAGAAAAATGACCACTATAGGTATACAGAGTTTGAAATCCAATTGGAGATAATTCTAGGCAACAAACTAGCATATAAGTGTGTGAGTGAAAGGGTGGCAGTAATGCGTGTGTTAGTCTCCACCCAACCGTGCTATCTTATAGCCTCACCCTAGCGTACACACTATCCGGCCGTGTCGGTGGCCTTGCCCGTAGGACCCATGTCCTTACATTACCCCCCCCCTTGGACAATCGGTTAATTCGTCCTCGAAAACGAATGTAGGAAAATCTATTTACTTCTTTAAGGCGGGTGGAGCGAGGGAACAGTTGTCCTCTCCTCCATCCCTCCCTACTCAGTTGCCACCTACTCAGACGTCGACACCGCCAAGCTGCAACCACACCTCTGAGATTCCCTACCCCTCTGAGATTCCCTGAGCAGAGCGGTATTAAGTAGCACTGCGCTGCGCGTCTCTGTCAAACATATTAAGCAGAGCAATGCTGCATTCCTTCAACAGCAGCGAGAGACAGCGAGAGTGTTCCTGCATGCCGCGAGAGAGAGAGAGAGAGAGAGAGAGAGAGAGAGAGAGAGAGAGAGAGAGAGAGAGAGAGAGAGAGAGAGAGAGAGAGAGAGAGAGAGAGAGAGAGAGAGAGAGCACTGCTGTACTCAATCGGTCAACAACGTCGTAGACGTGTGTTGCCTGAAGTTCCCTCAACGCTTCCAAGACGCTTGCAGCAGCTTCATCATCTATCAGCTAAAGGTTCCCTCTCTCTCTCTCTCACACTATATTTTCCTAATACATTAAAACTCTCTTCTTCTTCTTCTTCTTCTTATCTCTCTCTCTCTATCTATCTCTCTCTCTCTCTCTCTCTCCTCTCTCTCTCTCTCTCTCCTCTCTCTCTCTCTCTCTCTCTCTCTCTATATATATATATATATATATATATATATATATATATATATATATATATATTAACCTGCACACAAATTTTAGTGTAGATACTTGCAAAAGCTTCACAATTTGACGTGAAAAACATTACAATTTCAAGTTTGCTCTTGTCTTCTTCCGTTAGGGAAAATGTATTTCTCTCTCTCTCTCTCTTTCTCTCACTATATTTTCCTACTACGTTAAAACTCTCTTCTTCTTCTTCTCTCTCTCTCTCTCTCTCTCTCTCTCTCTCTCTCTCTCTCTCTCTCTCTCTCTCTCTCTCTCTCTCTCTCTCACTCACTATATTTTAATCTGCACACAAATTTTAGTGTAAGTACTTGCAAAAGCTTCACATTTTGATGTGAAAAACTGTAGAATTTCAAGTTTGCTCTTGTTTTCTTCCGTTAGGGAAAATGTATTTCTGTAGCCCTAGCACGCATGCACACACACACACACACACACACACACACACACACACACACACACACACAGAAGAAGAGAGAGAACTTAGTTAGAAAATACCGAAGGATGGGGATATTGACACTAAATTAGTTTAGATGTGTAGACGTTGGCATTTTTAAAGAGTGACGTTGGCATCTTTAAACAAGGTGTAGAGCCGTGTTGGCATTCTAAAGCAGTTAAGTAAAATTAATTTATATTTAAATAGATGAGATTAATGCAATGGATTATGGACCCATGATTATTGATGAAGTTTCTCTTTAGAAGCGTTTAATTTAAAGCAAGGTGCAGGCCGTGTGTTTTATCACCTTCACAAAAAAAAAGAGTACGTGGGATTCCATACCTAGGTATTTCGTGAAGCAGTGGTGAGCTGCCATGCATGACAATTTGAATTTTTTTTAAGGTTTTCACGTTGAAAGTCTATTGCATTTATATGTTTCTCTCTTTTAAAAAAATACCTCTAAAAACAATGTATGTGGGATTAGACGTAGGTTTCTTTCCACCATTGTGGCCTTTGCAGCACTTCGAAGCTCATAATGCTTGAAAGATAAAAATTCGTATCTTGATCTCTCCCTGTTCTTCCTTTGTTTAGAAATACGTCTCTCTCTCTCTCTCTCTCTCTCTCTCTCTCTCTCTCTCTCTCTCCAAAATTGCTTCTAAATAGAATTCAAAAGTATTCTCAAATGAAAAGAGATTTTTGGAATGCTATATCCAACTCATGTCATCAACACCATGATCAAAATCCTCTCTCTCTCTCTCTCTCTCTCTCTCTCTCTCTCTCTCTCTCTCTATCCCTGTCCTACATAAAATCAAAAGTGGGTTTGAAATGAAATCAATCTTCTTAATGCTATATCAATCTAATTTAAGGTCGTCATTTTAAAATTTTCAAGTGGTCCCTCTGTACTCAAGCCCTTGATGATAAAAAATCTCTCTCTCTCTCTCTCTCTCTCTCTCTCTCTCTCTCTCTCTCTCTGCATGTGTGTGTGTTGAGGATGGAAAATTTGAATTGTTTAATCAAACGACATTATGTGTTTGTGTTTGTGTGTGTGTGTGTGTGTGTATGTATTCCCTCGGCATTAGGTCATTAATTTGACTTACTATGTCATGTTAAGGGAATGTGTTATTTTTTGTGGCGTTATATTGTATTGTGGATAATCTAGGTGAAAGGAAATCATCTCAATATGGAACTTGGTTATATATTGTCCATGTGTGCTATATTGAGTTGATACATATGTTGGTGTTTGACATTTGGTCATGCAATATTTGTCCATGTGTGTCATTATACCACAATGTTTGCCTTTAGAGCGTCTTCAAGATACACGTCTTCTTTTGATGATGCACCACGTTCTTTGGTGTTGTGCGTCACTGATGAAAACATGAACCATAGAGTTTGATGTTCAGTGATATCATTTCACTTGGTTGCATCATCTAATGTCTTTAGGGAACACTCATGACACTGAATTTAGTGTAGTTCGCATCTAGAATTTATTTTCATAGATGTAAGGTCTTTAGTCGACGATGGTATGAGCTATTGATAATGTGTGAAATTGTATGCTTCTCTCTCTCTCTCTCTCTCTCTCTCTCTCTCTCTCTCTCTCTCTCTCTCTCTCTCTCTCTCTCTCTCTGTTTGCACTTACAACTTATTTGTTTTTTGAAGTGTGTATCGAAATCTATTAACAATTAAGGTCTTTTTTTTCTTGAATTAGAATGGCCACTCTTGAGGAGAAAAAGAAGGCTTTGTAAAAAGCCCTGCGCATGTCCCTGTGTCCCTGTGTACCAAGGTTAGTGCACTCACAGTGAATGAGATTGCTCACACCTTGGAGCGTCCTATTCTCTTAGACCACTTCCTTAGAGAGGCGATAAGTAGCGCTGGAAAAAGCATGGTTTATCTTATTGAAGTGGACAAGACACGCTCGTGTATGTCCTCAATCATCGGCAACATGACAAAATGTGGCATTGATTTACATGATGGCTTGCCGCTTGGTGTGAACTTTGAAAGGCTGAAGGAATGGTACTTGCAATGGCGTGCACAGAAAGCAAAGACCAAGCAAGCTCGCGACATGTATGTACAATTTTTCCTCTCCAAGAAATTGAGAGCGGCCCAAGCTCATAGGGCCATTGCTGTGGAAGATAGAGAAATATTTATGGAAAATGCTCTTGCTGACAACTTGGATAGCACGCTTAGAAATTCTTAATGTACTTTTTCTATTGGTGTTGAGCATGCCAAAAAGTGAAACTAAAGGGTATGTCCTTCTTTCCGAGAGGTCCATTTTATGTTGCTAAAAAGTACTTGGGACCCCCTGAAATTCGCCTCAAGTCATTTGGAAAAGAGTTGAGTGTGGATCTTATGCAAAATGGGATTGTTCGAAGCATCGGTCATACACGACAAGTTCCATGGATAAGTATCTTTCCTTATTTCAATGGAGATTCCATTTGAAATATGCTCATGTCTCTTCCTTATGAGAAGGGAACTTATTTCAGAATTATAAGAAAGCTTCAAAGAGATGGCCAAGGGATTCATAGAGGTTCTGATCCAGTAATTGTCTGAAGCTGAAATGTGCCGCATTGAGGCCTTTTGTAACAATGCACCATCTCTCATTCATGCTATGGTACAAACAATAGCTTTTGCTCATAGCAAAGGTGTGTTACATTGTGACTTTCATCCAAGAAATGTTGTGCTAGATTTCACCCAGTATCACCAACCTCTGACTAGGGTTTGTCCATGAGACTGGGTTACGAGAAGCGTGTTTCCCAAACTCCACATAGGAAGGATCATGACTTGAGACCATGGCTGGCTCCAGAGCTGATGGGAATCGATGATGAAGATGTCTACACAAAAGGTGTTGATGTATCTGCTTTATCTTGGATGATTTTGCAAATTTGCACTTTTTGTGAAGAGTTTGCTTCACTCCATGAGACCGGTTGCAAGGATACTGATGCAGCAAGTCAAAAACAACACATTTCTTTCATTATAAGAGCAGACTATTTCCGATTTAGTGAAAGAAAGTCATTGGTGGACCTTGATAAGAAGATCCATCGTATGCGTTTGGATCCTTCCAAGTGTTTAAGGCCATTGACAGAAATGATGGCAGCTTTTTTTTAGGATCTTAGAAAATGCTTTAGGGGATTCAAGGAAATAAAGTATCTAAGTCTATTATGTAAGGTAGCCTGGGTAGCTTGGGAGTCAACAAAATGTTTTAGAGTTTCATACTAGATGAGCTTTTGTTATGTAAGCTAGCCTCCTGAGTTTGGAAAGAATTTGGAGCTTTCATTTAAAAGTTCTCTCTCTCTCTCTCTCTCTCTCTCTCTCTCTCTCTCTCTCTCTCTCTCTCTCTCTCTCTCACACACACACACACACACACACACACACACACACACACACACACACACACACACACACACACACACACACAAACACACACACACACACACACACACACATAAACACAAAAACACACATTACATAAAAGCACAATAACTATATCTACTCTCTCTCTCTCTCTCTCTCTCTCTCTCTCTATGTGTGTGTGTGATTTTCCTAAACATCCGAATCTTCCTCAGAAGAGCACAAGGGTCTTTGTTCCTCGAAAGGCAAAGGAGTTGCCTGAAGATATCTATGTTGGGTGTAAATATGCTTTGGGGCATTGTTAGAATAAAAGTTTAGTGATGCCTTTAAATTAGTGTTTCAAGGAGGAATAGTGTAGCATTTTTAGCCTAGATAGAGAGCAGTCATGATTTTCAATGATACTTGCAAGTACGTTGCATTGTATATGTTGACATACCAAAAAACAAAGTAAAATGCTTCATATAGAAATATGCATCCCCCCCCTCCCTCCCGCTCTCTCTTTATCTTTGTCCCTCCCTCAATGTGTATATGTGAATCGTTTCAAATTTGTAATGGGTTTATACACTTTCTTAACTCTTTTGGGTATATAGAATCAATGCACATTTTTTCTTGCTCTCATATGTCTTCTATTATATCCCTGTCTATCCTTAAGTGAAACTCTCTCTCTCTCTCTCTCTCTCTCTCTCTCTCTCTCTCTCTCTCTCTCTCTCTCTCTCTCTCTCTCTCTCTCTCTCTCCAAGAATCTAATAACCAATTTGTAAATTTTTTCATCTTGCAACAGATAATGGAGATTAACAATAGCACGTCTTTGGTTATTGGCAATGACTAGTTAGCCACTACCAACTTAGATAATAGCCCATCTCTTCTGCTACCAATGTTGGAAACTGCAATAACATCTAAAAGCGTTCTAGTGGCAAAGGGACTTGCAAGGAAGCTTCCTGCAATGCTTACTACATGTAGGGTGGAAAAACATTGCAACAAAAATCCATCAAGCTCATCTCGAATAGTGAAGTCAACCAAGATAGCGACTACCATTGTAGGAACTTCTATGAATCATGTAACAACTACACGTAGACACGTTGCTTAGCGTGGTGGAGAAATTCTTCCCTTCATGGCTCCAAGTAAACGCATCATTAAGTCCTTACAGGAAATACATTCTTCTTGTATTAGATTTGAAGATAAGCATGATGCTTCTATGGACACTACTTCTGACTTGATAGGCTCCATGGAAGTCGAAGGCGGATATTTGTGGAATATCCGAGAAGAGATAAGTCAAATAAAGAGCAATGCAACGAGAAACCATAACCACATCCAAGCATCGATAGTTCGCGTATAGAAGACACAAGACCAAATTCTAAAACGTCTTGATGATCTTTATAGTAAAACAAATGAAGATTATGTGAATGTATTGGATAGCATTGTTCCTCAAATAAGGAGTACTACAAATAAGCTGAATGCTGTAGCAAATAGATATAGCGCAGGTGTAGGTGAGATAAGAGTAACCACAAACAAGCTGAATGCCATAATCAAAGTAATTTTGAGAAAACAAGTACCTCTTAGGTTGGTCTTAGAAGCTTTCAAGGCATGTGTCTTGGATGTAATTGAGATCTTTCTTAATCAATAAACTATTGTGTGTGGTCTTTCATTGTATTGATGTGATTTAATGTAAATAAATTGCTATGTTTGTTTTTTCTTATTGTCGACATGTGTATTGCCATTGTATTACGCAAATATTCAAGCTTTAAAGAATGACATGTGCATAGATCCCTTTTTACTTGTGCAGATATGGTGTTTGGACCACGAATATTATCGCCTAGACATGCAAAACGTGTTCGAATGTTTGATGAGACACGTAGGGCTAGACGAGATAATGCAAGACGAAGTAGGGTTTGACAACCTTTGCAAGAAATTCAAAACACCTTGCAAAGTGATCGACCAATGCTTCCTACTACACACCAAATTGACCGTGATAGTTTGGACCACGAGTGTATTTTGAAACATGGAAATGATCATGTTACTTTAGAATGCATGGGAAATGAAATTGGTGATAGTGATGAGAAAGTTGTAACGGTGAATGATCACAACAAAGATATTTTGGTGGTAGAGACATTTGTACATATGACATATACTGCATATAATGAAGGTAACTTTAACAAGGTTGAAAAGGGGTGTTTGTCCATATGCTATGTGTATCCTGAACAAGGGGCCAATACTATCTCCTCTTTGTTGCCTCTCCATTATGGCAAGTGCTTGCTACACAATCTTGGTGGACTTGTCTATTCCTGCAACAAATGCCAAGCAATGTGCTGGAAAAACGAAGGGAAAACATTTCAAACTTTTGTTGGAAAGTAATCTTGTGGAGATGGTGAAGTGAAGTTGCTTCCATTATTGCCTCCACCAAATGAATTGGTGCATCTCATGCATGACAGGACATTAGAGAATTTTTGCAAAACATACGTGCCTATAATAGTGTATTGGCTTTTGCATCTTTGGGTGCGCATATAGATGATAGGTTTATGAGAGGTAGAGGAGTTTACACATTTAGAGTACATGGTCAAACATATCATAGCATTGGTCCCTTGATGCCCAATCAAGAAGCTAACATCGCACCACGCTTTGCACAACTTTACTTCTATGACACCTAGCACGATCTGAAAAATAGATTACGCCATATAAAAGATCTAAATGAGTGCACCTTGCATATTCTGCAGAATATGATCCATCGTTACAATCTGTATGCCCAAGCCTTTTGTTCTATCCGTGCAATGATGCAAACCCCACAAGCTTCTAATATCTCTATGGTGATTAAAGAAAACCGAGCGAGTAGTTGGCAGTATGTAGCACCACGTGGTAGAGAGATTGCAGCTATTATGCCCGGTCATGGGGACAAAATGACCGTCGGCCATCGTGACATCTTAATCGACTCAGTACACGGGGGACTGAAAAGAATCTCTAACACACACAGAGCATATATTTCATTTTTGTATGTACTCCTATTTCCATGGGGTGAAGATGGATGGAATATTTATATGGGGCCAAGTCAAAAACATTATTATGCGTATTGGCTTCAAGTAAGGGATGACAGTATACAGTGCCTCCTACAAGGGAGTAGACTCCTCCAACAATACATTGTAGATGCATATAGCTCAATGTAAGAGTCTAGGTTATTGTGGGTGAGAAATACCAAGAAAAACTTCAGGCTGAATCATATGCAGGTTTGGTGGATATGGTTGGAACAAGAGATGGAGTCGAGGGAGTCATTGGTAGGCGAACCGGCCGACGGATTGTCTTACCATCTTCATTCATAGGAGGGCCAAGCTATATGCATCAGTTATATCAGGACTCTATGGCTACAGTGCGAAAGAAAGGAAAACCTGATTTATTCATAACATTCACTTGTAATCCATGCTGGGGAGAGATACAAGATGCGTTATTGCCTGGACAAGATACCTCAGATCCTCCAGATTTGGTGAGCAGAGTATTATACCAAAATTTGAGGGACATGATGTCTCTACTGATTAAGAGGTCAGTGTTTGGAGATGTAGTAGGTCACGTGTCCATAATCGAGTTTGAAAAGAGAGGTCTACCTCATGCACATATTTTGTTGATTCTTGCAAGAAGATTTAAGCCTATGGAATTAGCTGACTATGATAGGTTGGTTTGTGCATAACTTCCTGATAAGCAATCCTTTCCTGAGCTATATGAGATAATTTGTTGCTCTAATGTACACTGCCCCTGTGGTACTGAGTATCCCCAATGTCCATGTATGAGAGAAGGAAAGTGTAGGTTCAAGTACCCTCGAAAGTCTTTTGCTTCCACAACGCTTGATAGCAATGGGTATCCCACATACATGAGAAGGGATGATGGAAAGTATCTGATTGTAAAGGGAAAGAATTTAGACAACCAATGGGTGGTGCCTTACAATCCATTGCTTTCAATGAGATATAAAGCACACATCAATGTTGAAGTGTGCTCTACAATTAGTGCTGTGAAGTATTTGTACAAGTACTTATATAAGGGGTATGATCGAGCAACCATTGTGATGCAAGGTGGGGAAGGTATTGTTGACGAGATAAAAAGGTACCTTGATGCACGATATGTGTTCTCATCTGAGGCAATATGGAGAATCGTTGGTTTTGACATGCACTGTGAAAAGCCATCGGTACAAAGATTTCATGTCCACCTTCCCATGCAAAACACTGTGACCTTTCAAGACACGACCGACGTAAGAGAACTTCTGAGGAATGATTGTAACATAAGAAATACACTAACAGAATGGTTTGCCATAAATCACATTGAACCTACTGCACACAATCTTCGTTACATAGAATTCCCACAAAGATGGGTTTGGAATAAAGATATAAATTGTTGGACTGCACGTAAGAAAGGTGATTGCATTGGTCGAATATGCAATGTAGTTCCATCTGTTGGAGACTTGTACTACTTACAAATGCTACTTACTGTATGCAAGGGTAGCACTTCATTTAAAGATCTCCAGACTGTTGATGGTTGCACTTATCCCACCTTCAAGGATGCTTGCAATGCTAGAGGGATGCTACAAAGTGATGAGGAATGGATGATGTTCTTGGAAGAGGCTAGGGAAGTTTTAGCCGAAGTGGACCACAGTTGCATGAGCTTTTTGCAATCATACTTGTGTAGTGTGCACCAGTCTCTCCTGAGCTGTTATGGACAAAGTTCTCCGTACAGTTTTCTGAGGACTATTTTTATGTGCTAACAACTCATGGTCATGATGATGATTTGTCCAATAAGGCAATGATACAGGCTTTGACAATCTTGGATAATTTGTTGAGGGTACATGGAAAGAGTTTGGGTGACTTTCCTAGCATGCCTCAAATTGATAGATCACAATTGCAAATGCTTGAGAATAGTTTGCTTCAAGAGGACATAATGTTTGATGTACACGAGCAATCAAACTTAGCCTCGGAGATGGAGAGATTATTAAATTTAGGTCAATAACATGCTTATCGTACAGTTCTAGAAGCTATTGAAAAAAATAGGGGACGTACATTATTCTTGGATGGGCCTGGGGGATCAGGAAAAACTTTCGTATATAATGCCTTGCTCTCTCGATTATGTGGCCAGCAAGAATTTGCACTAGCTTGTGCATCGTCTGGAATTTTTGCATTGCTTCTCACTATGGAAGAACTCCTCATTCAGGATTCAAAATACCTATAGAGGTTAATAGCCACCCTACATGTAATGTGAAGGTCACTAGCAATCTTGTAGAACTACTAAAGCAAAGCGCTTTGATTGTATGGGACGAGGCCCCCATGATCCATAGACATGCTTTTGAGGCTTTTGATAGAACGTTGCGAGACATCATGCAGAAAGATGTTTTGTTTGGAGGCAAGACACTATTGTTGGGAGGTGACTTTAGACAAATTTTTCCAGTTGTTCCAAAAAGGCGACGTGAGGACATAGTGCGGGAGTCGTTGTGCAATTCAAACATATGGAAACAAATAGAGGTTTTGAAATTGACAGAAAACATGCGTTTGGTGGACTCTGCCACAATTCAGGCAGAAGAGTCTTTGCAACATGGGTACTTGATATTGCAATGGTGATGTGCATGCAGATGCTGACGATGACGATGTCGTCATTCCCGCTAACATGCTTTTGGAAGGAAATTCTATTGAAAATTTGATTGATCACATATATGGGAGCATGTCGCATGTTGATAATTTTTCTAACTTCTTCAAAGAGCGAGGCATTCTTGCGCCAAAGAATAAAGAAATTGATATGATAAACAGTCTTGCTTTGAGACGGCTATCAGTTGTAAGCAAAGAGTACCTGAGTGCAGACTCCCTTTGTTCAAATGAGGACCAAACTCACCACTTATATACACTTGAGTTTCTAAATACCTTAGGTCTTGGGGGTGGATATCCACCGCATGTACTCAAATTAAAAGAAAATTCCCCAATCATGTTGTTGCGTAATTCGGACGCAAGGCGTGGTTTGTGCAATGGTACAAGGCTTATATGTAGACAACTCTATGGTAGAGTTTTAGAAGCAGAGATAATCACATGCAAGAATGGTGGGGATATTGTGCTGATACCACGGATTGATTTTGTCACACAAGCTCCTTTGGTCTTCTTTTTTATATGAGACGACGACAATTCCTTGTCAATCTTACATTTGGAATGACTATCAACAAGGCAGAGGGGCAAACACTTGGAATCTTGGGACTATATTTGGCATCACTAGTTTTTAGCCATGGACAGTTGTATGTGGCTATGTCTCGTGTAAGATCTTCAAATGCCATCAAGGTTGTGGTTGACAATAGAAAGTTACAAAGTAATGATGGGGTTTTATCAGCTTCTACAAGGACTCCAAATATTGTTTACAAAGAGGTGTTGCAATTGACAACCGGATGATCTTTGTATGTTGCTGTCTCCTTGGAATAGTGAATTATTTGTATTCATTTCATAGCTTAACAATTCCTCACAAATAATGAAATTTCCATGTTCTTATTGCCTTTTCTTTCTTGTGATGGCAGATGGATCCTTGACGTGCCATTCCATATGTTGTAGGTCGTGCACATCAAAGGTTCAAAGTAAGTTTTGCTTGTGTGCATGTTTTGACATTGGTTCTTACTCTCATCACTGCCATATACATTTTGCTTTGTCATTTTTTAGATCCCCTTTGTTTTTGTGGACACACATCTGCAAATACAGTGGTTCATGTTTTGGAGAAATCTGGTGTTTTAGGGTAATATATAGTCTTTGTGACTGTAGCATTAGCCGTAGAATTGTTCCAATAAGTGTGCCAACTAACAATTTTTATTTTTAATGCAGGCAGTGTTGCACATTTTCACATGTACTTATTGGAATGTACGAGTTATCATTATACCTTGGGCAATTGTCATCTTTTACACTTGGATATTACCATGTTGCATTTGAACACAATGAGAATGGTGACCAAATAGTTGCCACAATTTGGTTTGTTGGCTTCCAGCTTCCTATCAATGCAACGCTCTGCTTTATATGCTTTGATGAGTAGTACCGACTTAGGGTTTTTACTCAAGTTGATACACCACACCAAATATGTCATCATTTGGTAGAATTTGGACCTTGGACGTTTAGAGCACGTACTAGAATTTGTAGGAGACTACGATTTTGAGTTATTAGTATAAGGTTATGGTGTTTGAAGAATGTAGTAGCAAGGATGCTTGGTGCAAATGCTTTTATTGCACCTTCATTTTTAGGTGAAACAAATAATTGATATTTGATTGTCCATGGTCATGCTGATTGTTGTTTGAAATAAATTTTGAGTCAAATTGTGTTTATTGATTGTAGTGATGGATCTCTCAAGTGTGATAGGTAGTCCGGAACTATGCTGACTGTGAAGCAGCCCATGAAAAAATATGCAAAGACTTCTTCCATATTAAAAAGGGAGGTCAACCTTTATAAGGAGGCATTAAATTGGGAAATGAGTAAAATGTATATAAAAAATCCATCTTGATTCCCATGATTAGTTTTGGATTCATCTTGCTCTCTCTCTCTCTCTCTCTCTCTCTCTCTCTCTCTCTCTCTCTCTCTCTCTCTCTCTCTCTACAATAAAGAGAGAGATAGAGGGGGGGTTGCATAATTAAAAGAGGACATATATTTTATATTAAAATCAGGATTCTTCTATGGACGTAAAGGACTTATGTGCCCCTGAGAGAGTGAGGAAGAGGGTTGAATAATGCAAAGAGGACATCTATTTACTTCTTTAAGGCGGGTGGAGCGAGGGACACGTGTCCTCTCCTCCATCCTTCCCTACTCAGTCGCCGCCTACTCAGACGTCGACACTGCGGAGCTGCAACCACCCTCCGAGATTCCTTGCCCCTCCGAGATTCCCCGAGCAGAGTGGAATTAAGCAGCGCTGCGCTGCGCGTCTCTGTCAAACATATTAAACAGAGCAGCGCTGCATTCCCAGCAGCAGCGAGACAGCGAGCGCGTTCCTGCACACACACACACACACACACACAGAGAGCACTGCCGTACTCAATCGGTCAACAGCGCCATAAACATGTGTTGCGTGAAGTTTCCTCAACACTTCCAAGACGCTTGCGGCAGCTTCATCGTCTGTCAGCTAAAGGTTCCCTCTCTCTCTCTCTCTCAATATATTTTCCTAATACGTTAAAACTCTCTTCTTCTTCTTCTTCTTCTCTCTCTCTCTCTCTATATATATAATATATATATATATATATATATATATATTTATTTATTTATTTATTTATTTAAAACCTCCACACAAATTTTAGTGTAGATACTTGCAAAAGCTTCACATTTTGACGTGAAAAACATTAGAATTTCAAGTTTGCTCTTGTTTCTTTTGTTAGGGAAAATGTATTTTTCTCTATCTCTTTCTCTCTCACTATATTTTCCTACTACGTTAAAACTCTCTTCTTCTTCTTCTTCTCTCTCTCTCATTCTCTCACTATATTTTAACCTGCACACAAATTTTAGTGTAACTTGCAAAAGCTTCACATTTTGATGTGAAAAACAGTAGAATTTTAAGCTCTCTTGTTTTCTTCCGTTAGGGAAAATGTATTTCTGTAGCCCTTGCGCGCGCGCACACACACACACAGAGAAGAGAATAAGAGAGAGAGAACTTAGTTAGAAAATACCGAAGGATGGGGATGGCACTAAATTAGTTTAGATGTGTAGACGTTGGCATTTTTAAAGAATGACGTTGGCATTTTTAAACAAGGTGTAGAGCCGTGTTGGCGTTCTATAGCAGTTAAGTAAAATTAATTTATATTTAAATAGATGAGATCAATGCAATGGATTATGGACCCATGATTATTCATGAAGTTTCTCTTTAGAAGCGTTTAATTTAAAGCAAGGTGCAGGCCGTGTGTTTTATCACCTTCACAAAAAAAGAGAGTAGGTGGGATTCCATACCTAGGCCTCTCGTGAAGCAGTGGTGAGCTGCCATGCATGATAGTTTGATTTTTTTTATATTTTTTTACGTTGAAAGTCTCTACCATTTATATGTTTCTCTCTTTAATAAAAAAACCTCTAAAAAAATGTATGTGGGATTAGACGTAGGTTTCTTTCCACCATTGTGACCTTTGCAGCACTTCGAAGCTCATAATGCTTGAAAGATAAAAATTTGTATCTTGATCTCTCCCAATTCTTCCTTTGTTTAGAAATACGTCTCTCTCTCTCTCTCTCTCTCTCTCTCTCTCTCTCTCTCTCTCTCTCTCTCTCTCTCAGCCGTTTTTTGACCTAGTAGACAGCAGTTCACTCTTTTGACCATAACTTGCTCATCCGAACTCTGATTTAGGTGATCTATAGCCTCAATCGAAGAGCACGAATCCCTCTACGCATTGATGTAAAGACAAATTTTTTTTGTGTAATGGAAGTCTTTGCTGTAACAGCATCTCAGAACTGAAAAAACTGTCAAAACTTTGCGTTTTTGTTGCCGACTTGAAGGCAATGTCAGACAAAACTCGCAAGGGTGGAAAAGCCACACTCGCCATGGAGAATGATGCAAAATCTCCAAGGAATTTGGATGCTAATCCAACCACATCATCTACAACAATGGAAGCAATGATCATGGCTTACTTGATCTCGTTACAAGAAACCGTCAACAAACAAGGTGAAGAGTTGCGCGCACTTGCAATGGAGAATGGTACTTTAAGAGTTCTCATTGTGGAGAATGAGCACCTCAAGAAGGTTCTTGAAATGCAAACAACGCGCTTGATGCATCTTGAGAATGAAGTTCAAGAATGTAAACGCTCTCTTGTTGACATGAATGTATTGAAAGAGCGCTTGAGCAAAGTTGAGAGTGATCATGTATTGAAAGAGGAAACAATAGATACAATACGACATGATGTATGTGAGATGAGAAATGCATCCAAATCATGGGCTGATATATGTAAGGATAATGTGGTTTCTACATCTCCTATCACGCAAGCCGTTGTCCAAGCAAAGAATGTAGAGAATGTGGATACTCAAGAATTGCACGAACGACAAAAACGCTCAAATAACATCGTCATTCGTGGAATCAAGGAGGAAAGCATGGAAACACCCCAATCTCTTGCAGTTGCTATTGAAGAGTTTTTTGCTACACACTTTGGCATGTCAGGAATCATGGCTTATGGTGCACATCGAGTTGGAAAACAAGGAGTCCTTCGCTCGGGAGAAAGACCTATTGTATGTACCATGGCTGATGAGGTAAAGAGAAAGATCATCCTTGACAATGGTTGGATCTACCTCAAAGGAACAGGTTGTAATGTATATGAGGATCGCACTATTATGCAACAAAATGTACGTCGCAAAGCATATGAGGAAAGAAGCAAGAAGTTTAAGGTATCACCTCAAGAAGAAAAGCCACTTAAGGAGGATGCAAGTCCACCCAACAAATAGGGACACATGATCTATGAGACCAACTCACGCTTGCGAATAAGCTTTTGGAATTGTAATGGGTATCCATGGAATGCGGGAATTGGCATTGATGATCTTACCAATGACTCCGATGTGATACTTCTTGTCGAAACATGGGAGCATGATGCGCAATGAATTCTTGGATTTGACAAATACGATGCGCATTCTTTGATGTGGGCCAAAAATGCAAAGCAACGAAGAGGCCAAGGAGGCGTAGCATATATGACCAAAAAGGGTTTGAAAGATGTTTCCATTGTCAAAGAAGATAAGTATAAACGTTACTTATAGCTGAAAATCAGCCCACCAAATGGTCAAGTCATGTTTGTGGCCGGTTGCTACATTCCTCACTATGACTCCAACTTTTATGCTTGCTTGAATATGGATAGAGATCAGCCCTTTGTTGAACTAGAGGAAGACATTGCTCATTACAAGGATCAAGGTGAATTCATTGTTTTTGGAGACATGAATGCTCGCACAAATATGCTACAACACGACACACAACAAGTAGACATGCCATATGTCTCAAGAAGAATGGATGACTCATACATGTATAATCGAAGTTCTAATGATGCAAAAGAAGTGGATCACTATGGAAAGTCACTTCTACATATGTGCAATAGTATCGGAATGCTCATTGCAAATGGTGTATCTCTATGGCAAGGCACCAATGACTTTACATGTAGAAAGCACAACGGTGCTAGCGTGATTGACTATATGTTGTTCTTTGAAGCCACTCTAGAATGCATACAAAGCTTTACACTTGGTGAATGGAATCCGGAATCGGATCATAGGATGTTATGTATTGACCTCAAGTGTGGTAAACGGCCCGAGCATGTAGCCTCCAATCATGATGTGAATCATTTGTACCTACGTCTAGACTTCAAACGAGCACTTATATATGCTGATATGGTGGACCAAATGTTAAGCATGATAGAGCATCAAGAGAGCCCAACATTAGAATGCAAGTGGAAAGTTTTCAAAGAAGTAATTTTCTCTTGTGCGAAGGAATGCTTTTCTGTGAAACACATGTCTTGCAAAAGGTCTAAGAAGGGTAGCACCAAGAAGAAATGGTTTGACATGGAATGTAATCAAGCCCGAAAACACTTGCTAAGATTGGATGCAATCAAAGACAAGGAAGTTTACTTGGAATGTTCACACACATACAAAGCACTTGTTCAAAAGAAGAGGAGAAGGTGGGAAGTCGAAAAACAACTGCTTTTAGCACAAGAGAAAGCACATGCATGTGGCAAGTTTTGGCAAAATCTAAAAGGCAAGCGCGTTGAGAGCTTTGGTGACTTGACTCTTGAGGATATGTATATGCATTGTAAGAATCTCTATGAGCAGCCCAATGTTGATAAGATGGAGTGTTGTAGCTCCCTTCCGTTTATGTCTCCCTTCTTTACCATTGAAGATGTATGCCGCGCGCTTGAGAAACTTGCTACTCGCAAGGCAGGTGACCTTCAAGGTGTCAAGGCTGAAATGATTAAATGGACAAGCAAGAAAACACGATATTGGATATGCGCATTAAAAACCTTGCACTTCAGTATGGCATGCCTCATGATTGGAGTGCAAATTGGATCAAACCTTTGCACAAAGGAGGAGATGTAAACAATGTGAACAACTATCGCACTATAATGGTTGGTTCTTTAATGGCAAAGTTATTTGGATGTATCATGGAGATGAAGATAAGTGAATGGGCTGAAAAGAATGGCAAGCGTGCACTTGGCCAAGCAGGTTTTCGAAAGCATCATAGCACTATTGATTACCTTGTCACTCTTCGAGTTCTTATGAAAGCGTCTCAATTGAAAGTAAAAAAGTTGTATTGTTGCTTTGTGGATTTCAAGAAAGCTTTTGACATGGTACCGCGAGGAAATCTTTGGAGACGTATGCAAAGCTTTCAAGTGCCGAGAGAATTTATGCATGCAGTCTTTCGCATCTACCAAAAAGTGATATGTCGATTACGTATGGGAGATGGAATTTCAGAATTTTTTGCAAGCACTATTGGTGTCAAACAAGGATGCCCACTTTCCCCAACTTTATGCAGCAAGAAGGCATAGAAGAGGTTAAGATTGGAAATGCGGTGATCATGCTTTTGCTTTATGCCGATGATGTAGTGCTCTTGGCACATACCTTAGAAGATGCACAAAAGCTTATGAGTGTCTTGGAACGCTTTTGCCTACATAGCGGGCTGATCGTGAATGGATCCAAAACCAAGGTTATGCTTGTAAAGACCCTCAATGATGAAAATGCATGCATTGTATATAACAATGAGAAACTTGAAGTGGTAGATCACTTCAAGTACCTTGGCCTTGAGGTTCCATCCAATCATAAATGGAAGGATTGTGCAATGCGTCGCTTGGAAGCCGGAAAGAGGGCCTATTATGGATTTGAGAACATGTGCAATGCAGGAGAGATCAAGTGTTGGGCTCTCAAAAAGTACCTCTTTGACACATTGGTGACACCGGTGCTTCTTTATGGAGTGGAGGTGTGGGGTGGAAGCATCGGGAAGTCTACTTGGAAAGAGTTTGAGAATGTCCAAAAGCGTTTTCTCACCAACTTTCTCCAAGTCAAGACACAAACACCCTACATGCTCTTACTTCTTGAGTCCGGATTGCTTCCCATTGAGGTCTTGGGCATGCAAAGGGTTGTGGAGTACATGCGTAAGACACAACGTAGCCCTTTGCATCGACTTCCTAGAATCGCATATGAAGCAAGTCAAATGGTTCAAAAGACATGCAAGAGCAAAATACTAAGTTCGGGGTGAATGCTTGATATCAAGAAATGGTTTGGAAGATGGGATGCATGTCACTTGGTCAAGGATGCGTCGATCGACTCCCAAGTTAATGAGGCCTTCTTACAACGCCAATGTATCACGGCTTGGGAGAAATCCGGAGGTTCTCGCTTCAGCCATTACACCACACACGTTGCCCCAAACTACAAATCTCTCTTCTTCTCGAAACGAGGTAACCGAACCCATTCCTACATCCTTGAGCCCATCCCGTTGAGTGCGATCCGCACCATTGCCTCCATTCGTCTTAGCTCCCATTCTCTACGCTGCGAGAGAGGACGTTGGGGCACTGGCGAGGAGTGTCATCGACTTTGCACCTTATGCCCTCGTCAAGTGCGAGAGAGTGAGTACCACACACTACTTGAGTGCTCAGCTTTTGACCACATTAGGTCCTCTTTTCCCCATATATTCAGCCATGATCTCTCCCTACATACCTTCCTCTCCCAACCACAATGTGGACTCTCTATTGCGATGCTCATTTCAGCCATTTTTGAGCATCGAGAGTCACTTATGAACTCCACTCACACCACGTGACATGTTCATTTGGTCCCATAGGTCATATTTGACCTCCCAGGATGATAATAGAACTCTCTCTCTCTCTCTCTCTCTCTCTCTCTCTCTCTCTCTCTCTCTCTCTCTCTCTCTCTCTCTCCAAAATTGCTTCTAAATAGAATTCAAAAGTATTCTCAAATGAAAAGAGATTGTTGGAATGCTAGATCCAACTTATGTTATCAACACCATGATGAAAATCCTCTTCTCTCTCTCTCTCTCTCTCTCTCTCTCTCTCTCTCTCTCTCTCTCTCTCTCTCTCTCTCTCTCTCTCTCTCTCTCTCTCTCTCTCTCTCTCCCCCCCCCTACATAAAATCAAAATTGTTTTTGAAATGAAATCAATCTTCTTAATGCTATATCAATCTCATGTAAGGTCGTCATTTTAAAATTTTCAAGTGGTCCCTCTGTACTCAAGCCCTTGATGATCAAATCGATCTGTGTGTGTGTGTGTGTGTGTGTGTTAAAGATGGAAAATTTGAATTGTTTAATCAAACGAAATTATGTGTGTGTGTGTGTGTGTGTGTATTCCCTCGGCATTAGGTAATTAATTTGACTTACTATGTCGTGTTAAGGGATTGTGTTATCTTTTGTGGCGTTATATTGTATGCGTCGATAATCTAGGTGAAAGGGCATCATCTCAATAAGGCACTTGGTTATATATTGTCCATGTGTGCTATATTGAGTTGATACATATGTTGGTGTTTGACATTCGTCATGCAATATTTGTCCATGTGTGTCATTATACCACAATGTTTTCCTTTAGAGCGTCTTCAAGATACACGTCTTCTTTTGATGATGCACCATGTTCTTTGGTGTTGTGCGTCACTGATGAAAACATGAACCATAGAGTTTGATGTTAAGTGATATCATTTCACTTGATTGCATCATCTAATGGCCTTAGGGAACATTCATGACACTGAATTTAGTGTTGTTCGCATCTAGAATTTATTTTCATAGATGTAAGGTCTGTAGTCGACGATGGTATGAGCTATTGATAATGTGTGAAATTGTATGCTTTCTCTCTCTCTCTCTCTCTCTCTCTCTCTCTCTCTCTCTCTCTCTCTCTCTCTCTCTCTCTCTCTCTCTCTCCCTTTGCACTTACAAGTTATTTGTTTTTGGAAGTGTGTATCGAAATCTATTAACAATTAAGGTCTTCTTTCTTAAATTAGAATGGCCACTCTTGAGGAGCAAAAGAAGGCTATGTAAAAAGCCCTGCGCATGTCCCTGTGTACCAAGGTTAGTGCACTCACAGTGAATGAGATTGCTCACACCTTGGGCATCCTATTCTCTAAGACCACCTTCTTAGAGGGGCGATAAGCACGATTTATCTTATTGAAGTGGACAAGACACGCTCGTGTATGTCCTCAATCATCGGCAACATGACAAAATGTGGCATTGATTTACATGATGGCTTGCCGCTTGGTGTGAACTTTGAAAGGCTGAAGGAATGGTACTTGCAATGGCGTGCACAGAAAGCAAAGACCAAGCAAGCTCGCGACATGTATGTACAATTTTTCCTCTCCAAGAAATTGAGAGCGGCCCAAGCTCATAGGGCCATTGCTGTGGAAGATAGAGAAATATTTATGGAAAATGCTCTTGCTAACAACTTGGATAGCACGCTTAGAAATTCTTAATGTACTTTTTCTATTGGTGTTGAGCATGATGCAATCTTGCCCCTTGCTACACTAGGGCGTGGATCTTATGGAGAATGCCAAAAAATGCAACTAAAGGGTATGTCCTTCTTTCCGAGAGGTACATTTTATGTTGCAAAAAGGTACTTGGGACCCCCTAAAATTCGCCTCAAGTCATTTGAAAAAGATTTGAGTGTGGATCTTATGCATAAAGGGATTATTCAAAGCATTGGAAATACACGACAAGTTCCATGGATAAGTATCTTCCCTTATTTCAATGGAGATTCCATTTGCAATATGCTCATGTCTCTTCCTTATGAGAAGGGAACTTATTTCAGAATTATAAGAAAGCTTCAAGGAGATGGCCGA
Source organism: Adiantum capillus-veneris (assembly GCF_014529385.1). Classification (NCBI taxonomy): domain Eukaryota; kingdom Viridiplantae; phylum Streptophyta; class Polypodiopsida; order Polypodiales; family Pteridaceae; genus Adiantum; species Adiantum capillus-veneris. The sequence goes on along the minus strand of NC_140934.1, from coordinate 48,455,051 downwards.
GGGATTCATAGAGGTTCTGATCCAGTATTGTTTGAAGCTAAAATGTGCCTCATTGAGACCTTTTGTAACAATGCACCATCTCTCATTCATGCTATGGTGCAGACAATAGCTTTTGCTCATAACAAAGGTGTGCTACATTGTGACTTGCATCCACGAAATGTTGTGCTAGATTTCACCCAGGATCACCAACCTCGCATTGGTATCATTGACTGGGGTTTGGCCATGAGACTGGGTTACGAGAAGCGTGTGTCCCAGACTCCACATACGAAGGATCATGACTTGAGACCATGGCTGGCTCCAGAGCTGATGGGAATCGATGATGAAGATGTCTACACAAAAGGTGTTGATGTATATGCTTTATCTTGGATGATTTTGCAATTTTTCACTTTTTATGAAGAGTTTGCTTCACTCCATGAGACCGGTTGGGAGGATACTGATGCAGCAAGTCAAATACAACACATTTCTTTCATTATGAGAGCAGACTATTTCTGATTTAGTGAAAGAAAGTCATTGGTGGACCTTGATAAGAAGCTCCATCGTATGCGTTTGGATCCTTCCAAGTGTTTAAGGCCATTGACAGAAATGATGGTAGCTTTTTTTTAGGATCTTAGAAAATGCTTTAGGGGATTCAAGGAAATAAAGTATCTAAGTCTATTATGTAAGGTAGCCTGGGTAGCTTGGGAGTCAACAAAATGTTTTAGAGTTTCATACTAGATGAGCTTTTGTTATGTAAGCTAGCCTCCTGAGTTTGGAAGGAATTTGGAGCTTTCATTTAAAAGTTCTCTCTCTCTCTCTCTCTCTCTCTCTCTCTCTCTCTCTCTCTCTCACACACACACACACACACACACACACACACACACACACACATAAACACACAAACACACACATTACATAAAAGCACAATAACTATATCTACTCTGTGTGTGTGTGTGTGTGTGTGTGCGCGCGCGCGCGTGCGTACAAAAGTGTTTTTGAAATGAAATCAATATTTTTAAAGCTATATCAAACTCATCTAGGTTCGTCATCCTAATGTTCCAAGTGGTTCATCTTCACTAAACTCCTTGATGAAAATCTCTCTCTCTCTCTCTCTCTCTCTCTCTCTCTCTCTCTCTCTGTGTGTGTGTGTGTGTGTGTGTGTGTGTGTGTGTGTGTGTGTGTGTGTGTGTGTGTGTGTTGTAGATAGGAAAACTGAATTTTTTGACTTGGTTGTATCATCCAATGGATTTAGGGACATCCATGCACTAAATTCGGTGTAGTTTGCTCTTCTAGAATTTACTTTCAATGTTGTAAGATTGGAAATCGATGATGGTATGTGCTATCAATAATGTATGACATTGTGTGCTTTCTCAAGATCTCTCTCTCTCTCTCTCTCTCTCTCTCTCTCTCTCTCTCTCTCTCACACACACACACACACACACACACACACACACACACACACACTCATGATTGTGCTATTACTAAGAATGTGTTTCTATTAGGATATGTCTACAAAAGGTGCCACATATATGAGCGTAATTGAAGACCTTGAAAATGATCAATTGACCAATGGAAAGCTTCCACTTGCACACAATCGATGCCCCCACCATAAGCATCATAGAGTGATAGCAAAACGTGATTTTCCAAAACATCCGAAACTTCCTCAGAAGAGCACAAGGGTCTTTCTTCCTCGAAAGGCAAAGGAGTTGCCTAAAGATATCTATGTTGGGTATAAATATGCTTTGGGACATTGTTAGCATAAAAGGTTAGCGATGCCTTTAAATTAGCGTTTCAAGGAGGAATAGTATAGCACTTTTGGCCTAGATAGAGAGCAGTCATGATTTTCATTGATACTTGCAAGTATGTTGACATACCCAAAAAAAAAAGTAAAATGCTTCATATAGAAATATCCCCCCCCCCCGCTCTCTCTTTATCTTTGTCCCTTCCTCAATGTGTATATGTGAATTTTGTTTCAAATTTGTAATGGGTTTATACACTTTCTTAACCCTTTTGGGTATATAGAATCAATGCACATTTTTTCTTGCTCTCATATGTCTGCTATTATCTCCCTATCTATCCTTAAGTGAAACTCTCTCTCTCTCTCTCTCTCTCTCTCTCTCTCTCTCTCTCTCTCTCTCTCTCTCTCTCTCTCTCTCTCTCTCTCTCTCTCTCTCCAAGATCCTAATAACCAATTTGTAAATTTTTTCATCTTGCAACAGATAATGGAGATTAACAATAGCACGTCTTTGGTTATTGGCAATGACTAGTCAGCCACTACCAACTTAGATAATAGCCCATCTCTTTTGCTAACAATGTTGGAAACTGAAATAACACCTAAAAGTGTTCTAGTGGCAAAGGGACTTGCAAGGAAGCTTCCTGCAATGCTTACTACATGTAGGGTGGAAAAACATTGCAACAAAAATCCATCAAGCTCATCTCGAATAGTGAAGTCAACCAAGATAGCGACTACAATTGAAGGAACTTCTATGAATCATGTAACAATGACACGTAGACACGCTGCTAAGCGTCGTGGAAAAATTATTCCCTTCATGGCTCCAAGTAAACGCATCATTAAGTCCTTACAGGAAATACATTCTTCTTGTATTAGATTTGAAGATAAGCATGATGCTTCTATGGACACTATTTCAACTTGATAGGCTCCATGGAAGTCGAAGGCGGATATTTGTGGAATATCCGAGAAGAGATAAGTCAAATAAAGAGCAATGCAACGAGAAACCATAGCCACATCCAAGCATAGATAGTTCGCGTATAGAAGACACAAGACCAAATTCTAAAACTTCTTGATGATCTTTATAGTAAAACAAATGAAGATTATGTGAATGTATTGGATAGCATTGTTCCTCAAATAAGGAGTACTACAAATAAGCTGAATGCTGTAGCAAATAGATATAGTGTAGGTGTATGTGAGATAAGAGCAACCGTAAACAAGATGAATGCCATAATCAGGTGGATGGTGATTAAAGAAAACCGAGTGAGAGGTTGGCAGTATGTAGCACCACGTGGTAGAGAGATTGATTGCAGCTATTATGCCCGGTCATGGGGACGAAATGACCGTCGGCCATCATGACATCTTAATCGACTCAGTACACGGAGGACTGAAAAGAATCTCTAACACACACAGAGCATATATTTCATTGTTGTATGTACTCCTATTTCCACGGGGTGAAGATGAATGGAATATTTCTATGGGGCCAAGTTAAAAAGATTATTATGCATATCGGCTTCAAGTAAGGGATGAAAATATACAGTGCCTCCTACAAGGGAGTAGACTCCTCCAACAATAATTTGTACATCCATATAGCTCAATGGAAGAGTCTAGGTTATTGTGGGTGAGAAATCACCAAGACACACTTCGGGCTGAATCATATGCAGGTTTGGTGGATATGGTTGGAACAAGAGATGGAGTCGAGAGAATCATTGGTAGGCAAAACGGCCAACGGATAGTCTTACAATCTTCATTCATAGTAGGGCCAAGATATATGCTTCAGTTATGTCAGGACTCTATGGCTATAGTGCAAAAGAAACAAAAACCTGATTTATTCATAACATTCACTTGTAATCACTGGGGAGAGATACAAGATGAGTTATTGCCAGAACAAGATACTTCAGATCGTCCGGGTTTGGTGAGCAAAGTATTCTACCAAAAGTTTAGGGATATGATGTCTCTACTGATTAAGAGGTCAGTGTTTAGAGATGTAGTAGGTCACGTGTCTGTAATCGAGTTTCAAAAGAGAGGTCTACCCCATGCACATATTTTTTTGATTCTTGCAAGCAGATTTAAGCCTATGGAATTAGCTGACTATGATAGGTTGGTTTGTGCATAACTTCCTGATAAGCAATCCTTCCCTGAGCTATATGAGATAATTTGTCGCTCTAATGTACACGGCCCCTGTGGTACTGAGTATCCCCAATGTCCATGTATGAGAGAAGGAAAGTGTAGGTTCAAGTACCCTCGAAAGTCTTTTGCTTCCACGACGCTTGATAGCAATGGGTATCCCACATACATGAGAAGGGATGATGGAAAGTATGTGATTGTAAAGGGAAAGAAGTTAGACAACCAATGGGTGGTGCCTTACAATCCATTTCTTTCAATGAGATATAAAGCACACATCAACGTTGAAGTGTGCTCTACAATTAATGCTGTGAAGTATTTGTACAAGTACTTATATATTGGGCATGATCGAGCAACCATTGTGATGCAAGGTGGGGAAGGTATTGTTGACAAGATAAAAAGGTACCTTGATGCACGCTATGTGTTCTCATCTGAGGCAATATGGAGAATCGTTGGTTTTGACATGCACTATGAAAATCCATCGGTACAAAGATTGCATGTCCACCTTCCCATGAAAAACACTGTGACCTTTCAAGACACGACCTACTTAGAGAAATTCTGAGGAACGATGGTAACAAAAGAAAAACACTAACATAATGGTTTTCCATAAATCAAATTGAACCTACTGCACACAATCTTTGTTACATAGACTTCCCAGAAAGATGGGTTTGGAATAAAGATAAAAAATGTTGGACTGCACATAAGAAAGGTGATTGCATTGGTCGAATACACAATGTAGTCCCATCTGTTGGAGACTTGTACTACTTACGAATGCTACTTACTGTATGCAAGGGTAGCACTTCATTTGAAGATCTCCAGACTGTTGATGGTTTCACTTATCCCACCTTCAAGGATGCTTGCAATGCTAGAGGGATGCTACAAAGTGATGAGGAATGGATGATGTGCTTGAAAGAGGCAAGTTTTATCCGAATTGGACCACAGTTGCGTGAGATTTTTGCAATCATACTTGTGTAGTGTGCACCAGTCTCTCCCGAGCTGCTATGGACAAAGTTCTCCATACATTTTTTTGAGGACTATTTTCATGTGCTAACAACTCATGGTCATGATGATGATTTGTCCAATCAGGCAATGATACAGGCTTTGACAAGCTTGGATAATTTGTTGAGGGTACATGGAAAGAGCTTGGGTGACTTTCCTAGCATGCCACAAATTGATAGATCACAATTGCAAATGCTTGAGAATAGTTTGCTTCAAGAGGAGAGAATGCTTGATGTACACGAGCAATCAAAGTTAGCCTCGAAGATGGAGAGATTATTAAATGTAGGTCAATGCCATGCTTATCGTACAGTTGTAGAGGCTGTTGAACAAAATAGGGAACGTACATTCTTCTTGGATGGGCCTGGGGGATCAGGAAAAAATTTTGTATATAATACCTTGCTCTCTCGATTACAAGGCCAACAAAAAATTGCACTAGCTTGTGCATCGTCTGGAATTTTTGCATTGCTTCTCACTAATGGAAGAACTGCTCATTCACGATTCAAAATACCTATAGAGGTTAATAGCCACTCTACATGTAATGTGAAGGTCACTAGCAATATTGCAGAACTACTAAATCAAACCACTTTGATTGTATGGGACGAGGCCCCCATGATCCATAGACATGCTTTTGAGGCTTTTGATAGAACGTTGCGAGACATCATGTAGAAAGATGTTTTGTTTGGAGGCAAGACACTATTGTTGGGAGGTGACTTTAGACAAATTTTTCCAGTTGTTCCAAAGGGGCGACGTGAGGACATAGTGGGGGCCTCGTTGTGCAATTCAAACATATGAAAACAAATAGAGGTTTTGAAATTGACAGAAAACATGCGTTTGGTGGACTCCGCCATAATTCAGACAGAAAGAGTCTTTGCAACATGGGTACTTGACATTGGCAATGGTAATGTGCATGCAGATGCTGACAATGACGATGTCATCATTCTCGCTAACAATATGCTTTTGGAAGGAAATTCTATTGAAAATTTGATTGATCACATATATGGGAGCATGTCGTATGTTGATAATTTTGCTAACTTCTTCAAAGAGCGAGGAATTCTTGTGCCAAAGAATAATTAACTTGATATGATAAACAGTCTTGCTTTGATACGGCTACCAGGTGTAAGCAAAGAGTACCTGAGTGCAGACTCCGTGTGTTCAAATGAGGACCAAATTCACCACTTATATACACTTGAGTTTCTAAATACCTTAGATCTTGGGGGTGGATATCCACCACATGTACTCAAATTAAAAGAAAATTCCCCAATCATGTTGTTGCGTAATTCGGATGGGAGGTGTGGTTTGTGCAATGGTACAAGGCTTATATGTAGAAAACTCTATGGTAGAGTTTTAGAAGTAGAGATAATCACAGGAAAGAATGATGGGGATATTGTGCTGATACCACGGATTGATTTTGTCACCACAAGCTCCTTGGGTCTTCCTTTTGAAATGAGATGACGACAATTCCCTTTCAAGGTTGCATTTGGAATGAATATCAACAAGGTAGAGGGGCAAACACTTGGAATCTTGGGACTATATTTGGCATCACTAGTTTTTAGCTGGACAGTTGTATGTGGCTATGTCTCGTGTAAGATCTTCAAATGCCATCAAGGTTGTGGTTAACAATAGAAAGTTACAAAGTAATGATGGGGTTTTATCAGCTTCTGCAAGGACTCCGAATATTGTTTACAAAGAGGTGTTGCAATTGACAACAGGATGATCTTTGTATGTTGCTGTCTCCTTGGAATAGTGAATTATTTGTATTCATTTCATAGCTTAACAATTCCTCACAAATAATGACATTTCCATGTTCTTATTGCCTTTTCTTTCTTGTGATGGCAGATGTATCCTCGACGTGCCATTTCATATGTTGTAGGTCGTGCACCTCAAATGGTTCAAAGTAATTTTGCTTGTGTGCATATGTTGACAATGGTTCTTACTCTTATCATCGCCACATACATTTTTCTTTGTCATTTTTTAGATCCCCTTCGTTTGCGTGGACACGCATCTGCAAATACAGTGGTTCATGGTTTGGAGAACTCTGGTGTTTTAGGGTAATATATAGTCTTTGTTATTGTAGCATTAGCCATAGAATTGTTTCAATAAGTGTGCCAACTAACAATTTTTATTTTTTATGCAGGCAATGTTGCACATGTTCACATGTATTTATTGGCCTGTACGAGTTATCATTATACCTTGGGCAATTGTCATCTTTTACACTTGGATATTATCATGTTGCATTTGAACACAATGAGAATGGTGGCCAAATAGTTGCCACAATTTGGTTTGTTGGCTTCCAACTTCTTATCAATGCAACGCTCCGCTTTATATGCTTTGATGAGCAATACCAACTTAGGGTTTTTACTCGAGTCGATACACCACGCCAAATACGTTATCATTTGGTAGAATTTGGACCTTGGACGTTTAGAGCACGTACTAGAATTTGTAGGAGACTACGATTTTGAGTTATTAGTATAAGGTTATGGTATTTGAAGAATGTAGTAGCAAGGATGCTTGGTGCAAATGCTTTCATTGCACCTTCACTTTTAGTTGAAACAAATAATTGATATTTGATTGTCCATGGTCATGCCAATTGTTGTTTGAAATAGATTTTGAGTCAAATTGTGTTTATTGATTGTAGTGATGAATCTCTCAAGTGTGATAGGTAGTCCCAAACTATGCTAACTGTGAAGCGGCCCATAGAAAAATATGCAAAGACTTCTTCCATATTAAAAAGGCAGGTCAACCTTTAAAAGGAGGCATTAAATTGGGAAATGAGTAAAATGTATATCGAAAAGCCATCTTGACTCCCATGATTAGTTTTGGATTCATCTTGCTCTCTCGCTCTCTCTCTCTCTCTCTCTCTCTCTCTCTCTCTCTCTCTCTCTCTCTACAATAAAGAGAGAGATAGAGGGGGGGTTGCATAATGAAAAGAGGACATATATTTTATATTAAAATCAGGATTCTTCTATGGACGTAAAGGACCTATGTGCCCCTTAGAGAGTGAGAGAGAGGGTTGGATAATGAAAAGAGGACATATATTTTATATTAAAATCAAGATTCTTCTATGGACGTAAAGGACCTATGTGTCTCTGAGAGAGAGAGAGAGAGAGAGAGAGAGAGAGAGAGAGAGAGAGAGAGCTACTATACCCCCAAGAAAAAGCTCGGGAGCAAGACATTACGATTCAAAATCGCAATGAAAGAGTCGCAATGAGTTGAAAATGAGGTCACAAACAACTATCATTTGAGAAATATTCTTGTTTTGCCGCGAAGCGGCCAAAGAAAAGTGGGATAGACCGACCGGTAGGCCAGTCTGTAACACTAGTGTGTATGTATGTGTGTGTGTGTGTGCGCGCGTGCGTGTGCGCGTGCGTGTGTGTGTGTGTGCATATATATATATATATATATATATATATATAATATATATATATATATATATATATATAATATATATATATATATATATATATATATATATATATATATATATATATATATGTATGTATGTATGTATGTATGTATGTATGTATGTATGTATGTATGTATGTATGTATATGTATGTATATATATATATATACATATATATATATATGTATGTATGTATATGTATGTATATATATATATATATACATATATATATATATATGTATGTATGTATATATATGTATATATATATATATACATACATACATATATATATATATGTGTGTGTGTGTGTGTGTATGTATGTATGTATGTATGTATGTGTATATGGTGTCTTCGAGGAAGAGGATGAAGCGTGACAAAGGGGTGGATGTGGGTGCAGATATAGAGGTTGTGGAAGCGTCCATGTCTAGCCTGGGGCGTAGATAGAGAGTGGAGGAGCTCAAGAGTTGCAAAAGTGAAAATAATGAATGAGTTATGCGACCCCCCTTTTATAATGGTCCCTTTTTTAAAGACATTAAAAATAATAAAAAAGAGGTACACATGATCTCTCATCTCAATGTGAAAATTTATATTCAAAGACATGATTTGCCGAAGCAAATCATGTTGATTACATCGGGGATCGTTTTCAAAATTGCAAGAGTTACAAAGTTATAAGAGCGATAGCATAGTTCCATCCATCCCCCAGTCCTCCTCGGCCTTCAATTTGTCTTCCATTCTCTTCTCAATATGTGGACATTCACTACAATAAGCATCCAATGATTTACAAACTATGATGTATTGAAAATGTGGTGGAAGGATTCTCACCTTGTGACCTTGTAAACGAAATTGTGCTTGTTGAAGGGCCTCAAAACCCATAATAACCAAATATTCTCGCACATTACTGAGAATCCAATGCTTGTTCACTTGGAATGCCTCTCCAAAGCATCTTTGGGCATCTTCATTGCAATGTCAAAGCTTGAAATAGCACCGTCTACACTCTGTAAGGGAGTCCACACTCCAAGCTTGCACATCCAACGATCATAGTGAAATCGTATGTACAAGGAGGTGCGGGATTTCAAATAGCGCATTCCAATACCTGAAGCTCCAACCTTACAACGGTACCGGTCCTAATTGTGCATGCCCTCCACAAAACCCGAGTCATCTTCTAAAAGCCTTTCTAATTCCTCATAATGCACATCTTTACATACAAGCATTGTGGTAGTCTCCACAAATCTAAACTCTTTAAAAACGTGCACAAAACAGTAAATAGGCAAACATCAACTCAAGCCAATAGATCTAGAAGCTTTAGAGTATTTCAAAGAGTTTTTGACATCTATTATCATCTTTTGCTTGAAAGATGCTACCGACCACAAATCTAGCACCAGCCACTGCATACTTAATAAGGAAGTTACTTTGATGGGTTCAAGCATTCCAAACTCTTGTGTAGAAGTAGGCACAATATAGGAGTGAGAATAGAAGAAAATCCTTCTTTGAACCAATTTGGTTGGACAAAGATGTGCGAACATTGTTGCTCCAATATCCGCATCTATAACATTGAATGTGCCGGAGAGACTATGTAGTGGCTGCTCCTCCACCAACGTGGATGGAAATATAACTATAAATGCATGGCAAATCTTAAGTATGAATCCATAATAACATTACATTGTGATTTTACACCTAGCTTTGTATTCTCAAAACATGTACTTACAATGTGTTGGAAATCGAGGTGGTTGTTGCAATTGCATGCTTGACATTGAGAAAACATGTTGCACAATGGCTACAGTCCCCTTGTCTTTGCGGTTCTTGAAGCCAAGGAGCTTTCCTTTCCAATGATGATCTAAGTTTGCACGATTTCGCACACGATGAGGGCCAATAGCAAATGGTTCCATGTATACCCAAGCACCTTTGGTGAACTCTTGTGGCATCCACTCATCATCTATACCTCTAGTGTTATGGCATGCGAGTGATGTGACCTCATCCTTTGGTCGCCTTTGCGAAGTAGAGTTGGCCATGGTTGAACAAAGAAAATTAGGAGGAGGAGCAGGACCTTGCTTGTTGCTATAATGTAGGTGGGATAAAGTGATAGGAGAAGGTGGTTAGCCCTTGCTTGGTGTGACAATGGGAGGAGAAGGTGGATAACCCTTGCTTGGTGTGGCAATGGAAGGTGGTAGGGTAGAAGAGAGGAGCTTCCTTGCTGCAACAATGGAGATGGTGTAGAGAGAGAGTGTTGGAGTAGAGGATGAGTGTGATGGTTGCAACCAAGGAGGGGTTGGAAAAGGGGTTCTAGAGAGAGAAAATCACTTTTTGCCTAAGGACTACTTTCCTATTGGTTACTACCTCCTTGCTTCTCCAACCATTCCATCTGAGTTTCCATTTCACTGGTGGCCTGTGCTACTGGACCTGCAGTACCCTTAGACTTCAAGGGGCAATCCTTTGCGAAGTGTCCAAAGTTGTTGCATTCAAAGCATGCTCCAAAGTATGTTCCAAAGTTGAGCGGAATAAAAACTAGCCCAACTCCGACATTGATAACCATGATCTTAGGTGGCGTTTTAAACACATCTCAGCCTATACAAACCCTGTTTGAGGATCTGCCAAACCCTCTCTTGCTAGGTATAAATAAGGGAGTGCTTAGTTGACTAGCGAGTATCTTGAGATTATCCCACAGCTAGCTAGGCAGACCCACAAACTCAACCCAGACCGGATGAAACCCTTATAGAGATTCAGCTGAGTCGAACACTGGCTCCCAAGGTACCACACAGACCGTAGTCCTATTAAAAACTAGGGGACCTTTGTCGAGGATCTTTTTCACATCTGAGGCCTCTTTGAATCTCACTGAACAAAACCCTTTAGCTGGTATTTGGGTAGAATCCCGAACAGGTTTGAGATGATTCAATGGCCCATCAAACACCTTCCTTAATAAAACACCTTTATTGGGGAAAAAAACAATGGCGTATAAGCTACATTTTGTAGCTTATGGTCTCGTAATGAATTCATAGATGAATATATATCTAGGCTACATACTTTTATTTATGTTGCAAAACATAATGCATTGGGTGTGGACAACATGACAACATAAAACAATGTATTTTTAAAAGCTTCCATCTATAAAAAATCACCTATTGACTTTACTTCGTTCTAGGGAGTCATGCAAACAATGACAACGATCATGTTGCTACCAATGACTATTGCTTCATAGTCCAAAACTTTGTTATCGTGAAACAATAGTGGTTGACATGAAGCGGCCGTGGTAAGAGTTTGCAAGACTCACTAAAGGAGGGTCATGCAAACTCATAATATTTGTGCACATGCATAGGGAGCACATGTGTAGCTACATAATATTTGTACACATTCACATACAATTTCACAATTTTGAAAACATATACTTTCTACAAATTAAAAGCACACAAAGCTAGACAATCAAAGACAATTACACACATATATATACAAAGAAAGAAATAATTTAATTCCCCATACGCATGAAGCTTATTTAACCCCCTTTTTATTAAAAGCCATTGTCTTGGATTTTAATAAAAGGGGAGCTTGCCTCCTCTCTCTCTCTCTCTCTCCCTGTAGTTCTCTCTCCTCGCCTTCTATCTCCTGTTCTCTCTCCTCTCTCATCCACATAGAGAGGTCTCATCTCTCCTAGCCCCTACCTTCCACACCATCGCCTCCCAACAGAGAGACTACCGCACCCTCTCAATAGAGAGAGAGAGAGAGAGAAAGAGAGAGAAAGGGGGGTCCACATGTCAAGCGTGCAACAAGGAGAGTTTTATATATATATATATATATATATATATATATATATATATATATATATATATAGCTACTAACATAATATGGCGGAAGGGGGAGCCCTTTCTACGTGTCGCAATCTGCGACCTGAAGGCTAAAGTTCAAAACTAAGAAAGCCCCTTTGCACGCGATAAAAGAGGGAGAGAGAGAGGCCGCGTACTAGTGTATATATAACTTTTAAGCCATCCTTAAGGTGGTAACATCTTATATTTTCATGATGTTGGAACTTGGCACCCTATTTATGTACATACATGTATAATTTGTGTGGCTAGAATCTAGATGATAATGATATTTGGGAGATGACGGACACGCTTTCTAAATTTGGGCATGGGCTTGAATATACCGACCTTGGAGACGAAGTCATGCAGGTTGGCGCCTTGCACGATCAAACAACGAGATGGCCGTCGTTGGGAGAACACCAAATAAACGTCGAGGCGATCGGCATGCTTAATCTGGCGGGCAATTAGCACAGCAGGCCGTGTGTCAATTTGGCTACTATTTATACATCTCTGGATTGCTGAAATTTCCACGCGATCGCCCACAAGACATTGGGAAATGGCGCTAGCCTTGAATATATACGTCTCAGATTGAGTGAGATCCATGTGCAAGCACGATGACAAATCAATAGGGCAGGCAGCTCAATATCATCATCTCCACTAATTTGTCCACAATTTGTATTATATTCATGCACTGTGAATTGCACCTTCACATATTTCAGCTCTCCTCTCATCTCCATCCTATCATCCTCCATCACATTAAACTCTATGCCTAGATCATTTGCTCCCTCTGGTGCCACCGCTGTCACCGTGCTCCACAATACCGGTTGCCATGTGTGTCGCCGCTCCTCAGTTATATACTGTTTATCCTTCATTTCAAGCGCTCCATTGACGCAAAACACCGCCTTTGCCAGACCTGCCTGACCTTGCCTCTTGAAGAACTCTATAGTTGATGCCTCCAAATTCACATCCTTTTGTGCCACAAAATCCTTCACCCCTGCTAATGCCAAAATGCTGTTCACTTTATCTCCCCTATGCTTGCTATCACGCGCACTGCATATGCATAATACTCTATACATCGTTGGAAACTCCAAGCATGTCCAATGCAAATTTTGTATAACCTCCCATGTGCACACATTCCACACATATGCTTTCCTCCACATCCAGTTTGATTCCACTATTACATCATCATCAGCATCATTTGGTATTGAAAGAACCTTCTCTGCAAGGTTCAAACACACGGAACATAACACTCTGTGTATTTCCTTGACAAACTCAAAAAACCTTTCCTCTTCCAAAATTTTGATTGTGCTAGAGTCATCCCCGTACCATTGAGCTATCTTCTCCTCAAACTCCTCCATAATCTGGCAATCACCCAAAGGGCCCTCTCGCACACAGTATCGCCTGCATTTTGACAAAGCCGCCTCTTGCAATGTCCATACTCTGGTGTGCCAACGGCAACAAAGCTCATTAAAATACTTACTGCTCCCAACAGGCGCCATGGGATTCCCTATATAATGCAAAAATATAACTGTATCATTTGCATTTGCATATATCCAGCCCATGTGTTTGATGGTTTCGTTTACTTCATCTTCATCGTGTTGTGAGATGCATACCCCATCATGCCAAGCATACTTCACCTCTGCTTTGCTCAAAATGTCACACATTCTCAAGATGTCATTCAGAGCTCTCTTGTGTTTTTCATGACCTGCCACCCCTACTAGTGATGAAGCATCATCATGATGTGGGCACGGCTCATTAGAGCAGCGTGGGCGTTCGTTTGCAGAGCACTCCGACGCACATGGGCAGTCAAAAACCTTATATATATCCATGCCATAAGTGTGGGAGATGGCAGTGTAGCCCACTTGCTGCACAGTACCTGCATCAGCCCAATAATCAATGAGCACGACACGCCGCCGTCCTTGCCTGCACGTGGCATCAATGTCAATCAGTCGCAACAATTGAGGGTGTTGCAACCTTGCCCTTGTCAGAAACTCCTGTCTCAAGCGGGCATGCTCTGCTTTCCGAGAAACGTTCCATTCGTTGCAAGTGTCACCACTTTTTAGAAATATTGCCTTAAATTTGGAGTAATTTCTGCGTCGCTGTTCTATGTGGTTCCGGTGCCATTGAGCAAAGGAGTGATTAGTTAATTCAATCAAGCGACGGTTAAGTTGGATGCACATTTCATGAGTGAAGGGAAGATACAAGATATAGCTGGCATTCTGATTTTGTGTTACTGTGTTGGAATCTGCTATAAAGTCAAGAGTGCTTCTATGTGAGACATTAAGACACTCTTGAATTGCACATGAGGGAATGGGGGGGAGGTGTTGATTTTGCTTCATTTGAGAGAGGTGTGCATGTATATGTGAGACCAGTTGGAGATGTATGGGCAGGCTCTCAATATGACCTCCAAACATGAAGTACAATCGAGTTGTCATGAGGTTGAAAATGAAGACTACTTGGTTGCAAACCATGGTAAAGGAAAAAAAAACTAGTGAAATATGTGAGAAAAGAGTTCAAAAATCGTTCAAATTTTAAATTTATGCTAGTATTTCCGGTTCGCTTCTTTGTGGGAAGGAAACTCAATCGACGACCGTTTAATAAAAAAGACTTTCCTGAGTATGTGCCTACGATTTTCATAAAATCGTTGGATGGGAATCTTGTAAGATCCTCTGGTCAAACCTGTCACACGCGAGGCAAGAAGGACAGGGAAGGCAAGTGAACCTGTTAGGTGGAACAGAAGGCAGCGCATACGAGCAGTAGACTGCGCGGTGCGAGGTGAAGGGAGGGCCCGAGGCGAGCAAAGGAAGGCGGCTGCAGCAGCTGGATGAGGTTCGGGAAAGGGGTTGCAGAGGTCAACCTTTTTTAAAATAAAAGCGGAAGGCTTGCTGACAAGCACTGCAGTTGGTTGACGTGGTTAGCGAAAGAACCGCTTAGTAGATCGAGTCGAGCTTAAATCGCAAATCGTAATAATTCTTTTGGTGCTTGGTGTACCACATTGCTGGCGTACGAATCTGGGTATTTGGGAAGATTCGAAAGTAATATAATAAGCAATCAACCAGTATGTACCAGTAATGAATATTGACTAGAATTAAGTTATAGAATATAAGAAAAGTCAAGCCATGTGAGGCTGTGAAATGAAATGTGACATTAAAAAAACTCATTAATATATGTGTGTGTATGCATCCATAGAATTTATTAGAATTATGCAAGTGAAGTTTCACTTTAACATTCTAAAACAATAGAATGCAAAAAAAGCCAAGACATGTCAAAACATGAAATGAAAGTGAAATAAACATTTAAAGTAAGTCTCCATCATGTAGTATGCACTACTGAAGACAATGAAGTCTCCCTAACCCAACACAACACTAAGGTTTCTTTTAGAAAGAAAAAAAAGAAAGGGAACTTTTTAGAAAGTAAAGCATATTCTTTCTAAGAGGTTTAATGCTTTTGGTGCGGGATGATAATGGATTGCAATAAGATTACTCGCCTTGTCAAACCCAATTCACATGGCTCTAGCCTCTAACTAAATATCAAACAACTTGGCTATGCGGCGGTCATGCGTCATTGGCCTTGGCCTAGTCGGAGTCCGAACATAATGCTTTCGATGCCAAGGTGTCTTGTTGACTGGTGAAGAAGTTTTATGACTTTGTTTCTTGCCTTACCATGAATCCCTACAATCAAACTCCTTCCCACCTTGTCAAATAGTCAACAATGGTACTTTTCAAGCTTTATCTGGCAGCTCTCTTCCACCTAAGTGTAAACTGCAGCATCGATATTATACTAGTATGTGACCCAATATCAATGCTTTCTTTCTACATATAAGGCACATATTGTTTATCAGTGTATTTTAGTGTCGTTGGCACCTGCAATGAAAGCAAACAAAGATCGTTGAGTTGCTTATCTTTGCAAGTGTTTCAAGCATCATGTTGAACTGAAGGACGCGTTGCAAAATTGAGGGTGTGACATGTAAGCATTCTCTCTCTCTCTCTCTCTCTCTCTCTCTCTCTCTCTCTCTCTCTCCCCCAAAAAAAAAACCAAATCCAAATTACTAAAGCATATACTTCTTTCCGAGGGGAGAGAGGAGACTATATTCAAACAACTTGGCGTTGCAATGTACAATCTACTACTGCATTTTTTACAGAAAAAGCTAGCACAACTTATTTACAGTAGAGGACTCGATTCACCCTTCTAGTGATGTGTACAACACAGTTTCGAGACTTGACATAGGTAAAAGAATAAATGCCAGCTCTATAGCCTTTGGAATACAATTGACACCATGCATCCGACGACACCATGAATCATCTCACACGAGCTATCTGTCTATGCACATGAAGCCAACTGGTGGGGAGAACCGAGAGTTGATTTCTTGATGACATCACTGGTGCAAGCTGCAAGAAGAAGTAGAATGCTCCACATCAAGTGTTGGCACCTTAAACCAACTCGAAACCTTTCTCCTCTCTTCCTGCCTACTAAATGTCATGTCATTCATGTGAACGTGATGAACATGGAGCCTCCATCATGATAAGATTGTTAACTCATTTGATGCCATGTGTATAGGGGCGTGGTAGATCCAGCTAGTGGAACGCCTTGATAAATAGTGTCATATGTGCAGCATAGGAGCCTATAGGAAAGGAATTGCTGCCACCCAAAGAATTTGGTTTCTACATAGCTAGTGTTTTCACCCTCAAAACTGCTTTTCATACAGCTTAGCTTTTTGGCTAGATTGGTATTCATAATATTCCACAATAGATGCTTCTACCAAAGCTACCAAAGTAGTCGCTTGTGCATGCACCCTCACATGAAGTATAGTTGGTATAGGCTTTGACCATTGATCGGCCAAGGAAGCTAGCAATCCACATATCCAATTAATGCCAATGCGCTTAGCCGAGGACGTTTTGCACAAAGAGGTTGGTAAGGTTTTCTTATGTCACTCTCATTGTTGTGTAGTGGTAATGCTGCCTTGGTTAGGCTAACTCTTCTACGGGCCATGGGGATGCTGATGGTGGCGAGAAGCAACTGCAACATACATAGTAGATAACTCTCTCTCTCTCTCTCTCTCTCTCTCTCTCTCTCTCTCTCTCTCTCTCTCTCTCTCTCTCTCTCTCTCTCTCTCTCTCAAATAGCAGGTCTTGAGTTCAACTCTCCTCGTTGAATAGATCTTTAAGGTCTCTTGGGGTAGTTTCCACGACGTTAAAATACTCTTGAAAATGGAAAGATTGAATTCCAAGAGTGGTCCTTTTGATCACGTCTGGGGCATTGAGCATGGGACATCTCAGAATAGACGCCTCCCATTCTCTACCTTCATCTCCGACATCACGGCAATCTAACCCTTGTTCTCTATGCCCTTGCCATGGAAGCATGGAACCGACCTTTGCAGTGCTCTTATGTGATTTTTGTCCATTAGGTTTGTACCCTCGAGTGCAAAATGGACAAGGCATGAGAGAAGAAGACCCTTGTTTGCAGCCAAGCAAACACTTTATGGTCTTCAAGTCCCCACCTAAGTGCCACTCCACATCATAACTACCAAAACCCTCAACCTCCAACTTCTGACCTGCAATTTGGGAGTCTATTACTTCTATGATCCATGGAGTTCTCTCAAGAATCCATGAAAGTATTCCATTGGTCTTTTTGGGCACCTCAATAGCACCCAACCACCAAATGTCTTTCTCTGATTTCATGCTAAAAGACGAAGTGGGAGATGGCTTGACTGAATCCATTCGCTTGGTTTGCAAAAGGACCTCATTCATTAGAGTGACACTTAGCCTCTCTAAACTTCGGCCTTTCACTATTTGACACTCATCGAGTTTCAGCACAAAAACGACCTTTGTGCTAAGCACTACAAAATAAATAGTGCCAAGACCTTAAACTTCAAAGTCTATGATAAGAACAATATATACCAAAGAAAAAATTAAAGTGTATCACCTTCTTTAGGTAACTCGTAAAATCTAAGCATGGCTTGTTGAAGTCTTTTAAGGTCCACAAAAATATTGTTCCACATTGTGTCAGGGAAGCCCTTCTCTGAAGGTCTTATGGATTGTTTCTTACCTTTTCCCCTTGTATTTGTTGCGCACGAAGCATAAAGGGAAGTTGGCATTGTGTCCTCAATGAGTAGGTATGTCCCAATGCGGGAGAACACATCTGCGTTTGTGGCCTTCTTTGCGAGGTTGACCTTATGAGGAACTAGAAATAGATTTTCCACAATATTGCCATGGTCTTTGAAAGCATCCTTTAGGAGTTGGAAAATAGCATGATAAGCTTTGGTGCTGATTCGAGCCTCATCACAAGCTTGTTGCACGTCATCATCACTAACCACATTTCTCAATTTACGCATAAGGTCCTTGGTGACTGCATCCTTAATGTGCTTACCTCCAGGTGATTGTAAGATAGAAATCACATCCTGGGTATTGAGACAACTAGTGAGAAGGTTAAATCGATCATCTTAGCTAGTTCCACCGCATGCCTCCTGGATGAGTTTCTAGCAACCGATAAAAATAAATGTTAGAAAATAGTGTGAAGTAAGAATGCATCATGCAAGTAAAGACTAAATCACCTTGTGGCTCACTTGTCGTTTGTGTGCTCCTCTCGAATGTGCAAGAGTTTCAATGGATGAATACGTGCGTTTGCGTTCCCTTGCACCAAGGGGTGTTTCTTTTAAGTATGTGATGGTGTTGGTAAGCTTCTTAATGTGGGACTCCTTTTTTTGCATTTGTTGTTGAAGAGTTTCAACCACCCTCTCCGAAGAGGCAACACTCTCTTGTAATGCCGTCGTCTTGAGGTGAAGATCTTGACATTGGTGCATCCACATATGCAAAGAAGCACTTGCACCCATACACAACCACTTGCAATAGCCTAACAAGCCTGCTTCTCCCCTCCCAAGAAATTGAAGAAATGTTGAAAGGCTATTAAAGGATGGATGGAAGAGGCTTATAGGATCGTAAGGGTACAAATGGCCGTCCACCCAAATGTCAACATTGGTCTCATGAGCGGTGCGACGTTCCTGTGATGACCTTTGATCAGCCTCACTAGCGGTCTTCGGTGCAAACGCCGTGGGTAAGCGAATATGTATGCTTTTGTTGTACAAAGTACATGGTGGTGGAAGCAAACCATTTGTGATGTCTGTGAGTACCATGGAAGCTATTGTGTGAGGAAGAAAATGATGAAAAGATAGAGGGGGAGGGGTAGGGAGATTGAGGAAGATGGGAGAAGAGAAGGAGGGAGGGGGGGACGGAGAGATTGGGGAGGAGGAGGAAGGTAGGGGCAGGGAGGGAGAGGAGAGGGAGAGAGGGGAGGGGAGGGAGGAGGAGGAGAGAACAAAGTGTTTTTAATTTTTGGGGAAAAAGATTTTTGAAAAAATGGACTTTCTATCTAAGCTTGTGGGTTAGAAAATGGGTCAAAAAATGATTTTTGGATATGTATATATGTTGGGAGGGACTTTTAAGTAAAAAATAAGTAAAATTGAATTTTTTTAAAAAGAGTCAAATTTTGACTCTTAGTGACCCACGTTTTTACTGATGTAGTCACACCCCTATGCTTCCTTCACTTTAAAAAGCTAGAGAGAGAAAGTAACCCCTTAGGTCCACATCCTACATTTGTTTTAAAAAAAGGCTAGAAAAGCTTACTCAAAACAAACTTCTTCAATACCCTTGCCCCCTTAACCCCACACAACATTAGCCTTAATCCCTAAAAATTAGGATTCCTTACAAGGCCCATGCAAGGTTCATATTTCTCTTAATGCGAAGGGGCAAATGCAGGGAAGGATAAAGAAGATATGATGGATTTAAACATGCAAGAAAATATTGTGGAGGAATCGATTCCCATACAACGAATCTCCAAAGGAGTATGCAATAATAATAAGATCATTACTCCTGCCGCTACCCCGAAATTTATGACAGTGACAACGGTGACGGCTATTCAAGTCTCTGGTCTGAAAAGAGCCAAAAGGGTGAAGGCAGTGGCAAGAGACTCCAAAGTACTTCAGGCCGTGAGAACACTTGAGGTGAAAGGTTCTAGTCCATCCTCCATACCACTAAAAGGAGGGGGTTCACTGTCCCACTGCACAATCCATTTGCAGCACTGCAAGAAAAGAAATCCCCAGTCTTCGAACCCCCGGATTCTCCTGAGACCAAGGAGAGGGGAGGGGGGAATGATTCGGATGCTGAAGAATTTGTTCCTCTTTCCCAATGAACCCCTCATCAATGATGGAGTCTCTCACTATCCAATCTTAGAATGTAAAGGGGTTGAAAACCCGTAAGAAGAGTACCCTATTCTGGGAGGAAATTAAAAAGGAGAAGGCAGTCAACTGCTGGGCCATCCAGGAACACCACTTAGATGCCCATAGCAAGAGAAAGCACGCACTAGGAAAGAAACTAGTATTTTATGGAGAAGGAAGTAACGATTTCAGTGGCGTCCTCATCATTGTGGACGGAGAATTGGAGCCGAAGTTGATTCTAACCACCCATCCGAAAGAATTTTGGGGATTAGAATCAGATGGGAAGGGCATCCCTTCACCATTGTGAATGTGTACGGCCCTTGCAATGCAAAAGACAGAGCTAAACTATAGATGCATCTTAGAGATACTCCTATTGAAGGTGAGTTGTTGGTAACAAAGGCACACCTATTCAAAGACCCTCTTTTCAGGAATCTAACCAAGAAAGCACTAGGTAAGCTCTTTTCAAAGACCCTCTTTTCAGGAATCTAACCAAGAAAGCACTAGGTAAGCTCAAAAAAGATGCAGACCTCAACAAACACAATGCGTGGGACCTCTTTGCTCGGAGCATCCAGAAAGCAATCAAAACCTCGGGCCCTCGAATCAAGAAAGTTAAGGAGGTACACCTTCTGCATCTTACAGCGGAGGTACAGTTGCTTACCTCGAAAAAATCCAATGGGCTTGCTACTGAGGATGAGCACAAACGATGGCTCGAAGCCAAATCTATCCTTGCTAATGAGCAATTAGAAGATATGAGAAAGGCAAGGCTTCTCTCTAGGGAGACTTCCCTTGAACCGGAAGCCTCTAATCAAGCTCATTTTTTTAGGGCTTTAGAAATCAAGAAGAGCCGAGGCCACGTCCGCTCGCTTGATGATGAGAAAGGGACAGTAGTGCATACCCAGGATGAGATGGCTGGTCTGATGCTCATATATCTTAGTCAAATCATTGGACGGCCAGAAATCCAGTCCCAATAAGTGGAAGAAGCCAGAGGGTCCTTACTTCAGAGTGTCAAGAAGAAGATTCCCCACTCATAAGCTAATTTCTTGGAAAGGGTATTTTCCGAAGATGAATGTTCACTAACATTGCAAGCCCTTGGCAAGGAAAAGTCCCCTGGTTGGGATGGGATGATGGTGGAATTCTTTAGAGAATTTTGGAACAATCTCAAGGTCCCAATCACAAGGCTAGCCAATAAAGCCATTGTCGAAGGGTTGTTGGAGATAAGTGTGAAGAGAGGGCTTATCAAACCCATCCCCAAACAGATTTGTTGTAGTCAACTGAAACACTGGCGCCCTATAACGATGATGTCGGTGGCCTACAAAATTATTGCTAAAGCAGTAGCCCTCAGACTAGCCCCCCTACTAACCAAGATCATCTCTCCCCATCAACATGGGTTCATCAAAGGAAGGTCCATTTATGATAACATCTTGACAGCAATGGTGGGCATCAAGTATGCAACTGTCACAAAGCAAGAGTGTGTACTGCTAAAATTGGACATGGATAAGGCTTATGACAGAATAACATGGGCATATATAGAAGCCATCATGGAAGCTCTGGGCTTTGGGCTGCGCCTATGTCGTCTGGTAAGTATACTGGGAGCTAGAATCCAGTCAGAGCTCCTATTCAACGATAGAGTTGTGGGCTCTTTTGAGGTCAAAAGGTCTATAAAGCAAGGTTGCCCTTTGGCCCCCCTACTTTTTGCCATAGGATCACATCCCTTAATCACGAAGCTCGAAGCTAGTGTAGAACTAGGGGAGTTGCAAGGCCTGGCTTTGCCAGGAAATAGCCAACTCCTAGCAAAACTTTTTGCATACGATTCTCTCCTCTTCTTAAAGGTGTGCCCCCAGGTCGCATTAGGAAATTTCGAAGGTCATTTGGAGGGCCTTCTAAGAAAATGTATTCTTTGCACTCTCTCTCTAGAAAAAATGGCAAATAAAAGAGCTGGGTCTTTCATAGTAAAAGTTCAAAAAGTGTACTTTAAGTAGATTCCTTACTCTTCTGAACATTCGTTCGTAGTGATTGAGGGATAATCCTCTTTTCAGTTGCATTGAATGAACCTCGTCAATATGGAGGGAATGAGGCTAACATGGAGGGACGAATCCGCAGCCGCTATTCACTTTCCATTAAACCTGCACATTTGGCTAATGGCGCACTCCTCAAATGGCACAAATGTTACCCAGAAACGAGCCAAATATCACCTTCACATTGATTTGGACAATGAGTACCAACCATTGATTAAGCGCAGTAAAACAAACACACATATACCTCCCGCTTCCATAGACACGCTCAGAGCTCAAGGAGCTAAACACATAGATATCTGGACGAGAGGCTCTCTCTACCCTAAGAATCCAATGACTTATGCGTCTCCACCGTTTGTCAATCCTACAAGCTTATTGACCTTTGCTGGTGATGGAGAAAAGGGCCTTCTGGGTTATTGTAAATCACTTACAAGAGAAGCTGAAACTTACAAGAGCATTCTCCAAGCTCAACAATGTGAGATTGTCCGCCTTTCACATTTACATTCTACAGATCAGGTTACCATTTTGCAACATAAAACAGAGGTACAAGAACTGAAAGGAAAGGTGCGAAGTTGTCAAATGAAGGACACCATCTTGGGTGGTCGTATCCGAAAGAAGAAATTGCGCAATCTTGAAACATTGCAGGTTGCATCAGGAGGTCTCAAGAAAAGAATCCGAGCATTAAGGTGATGCTTCTTGGTTGGCTACATTGTCTTAGTTAAGTAATCTTTTTGTTTTTTCTTGTTATGCATTGTTTTCATGTGCCTAAATAGTGTTAGTGAAGCAAATTTTCTGTTATTTACTTATGCATTGTCTTCATGTAGAGATTCAATCTATCCTGACAAGGAAAACATTGACCCCAACGCCAATATAGGAAAGAGATTGAAGCCACTTATAAGTAGAAGCCTGGAAGCAGATATAGTACATGACAAGAAGTTTAAGGTCCTACAACGAAATGTAGTGGACCGCTTTATTTCAAAGAACTCAGTGCCTGCAAAAGAGATACAAGGCACACTTGATTCACTTGGTGTAAGCAAAAGAGGATATTCGGCGATCCAAAAGTCTGTCTCATCCATCTTTGTTAGGAAGGGTATAAAATCCAAACTTCTACCATCAGCCTCAAGTGTTTGGAAAGAGAGGCTTCAGCTTAACGAGGCACAGGGAGACTATCTTGGACAGCCCTTTCATATTAAAGCAACTTACAGTGTCCATGGAGCAAACATGGCATATGATGAGTTCAACAATATTTTTATGGACCTACGGATATTACAGAAGAGAATGGTGGAGTTTTACAACATCACATTTGAAGAGTCACGTGGGGTATTACATTTTGTGTTAAAACTGGATGAGTGTGAGCTTGTTAAAGAGAAAAAGCTAGAGCGTGTTACTATTACTTTAATGAATGGAGCCCTCTCAAAGTGTCCCAGTGATGATCCTTTATATTTTAGTGTTCAATCAGAATCTAACATATGGTGGCTTGGTGCGTTTGAGGTAAGCGAGATTCTCAAGTAAGCTCAAATGTTCAGATCTACTTAAGTCTCATTTATTTTGTGTTGCAGGTAAAGAAAGAAGATCATGAGATTCTATATTGGGTGTTCCATCAAACTAATATTCCGGAGGTGATTGATCGACAGACTAACCAGGGAGAGGTACTACGTCTAGATGGAAGGGGAGACTTTCAAGTTCAGTGGCATCTTGCAGGTGACCTCAAAACATTAAAGTGCATGTATAATTGTGGAATGGGTACAATGGCAAAGTCACCGTGTTTGTTCTGCATGGAGCCTGCAAAGGTCATGGACCCAAAGTGGTGGAGAAAAGCTCCAACACGTCACATTGAGGATCCTGCTTTTCGACCGGTTTTGAAAATACCACTTGTGAATGTCCACATTTGTACAATGCATGCCCTTTGTAGAATTGTGGAGAAATTGGTCTACTTATACATCGGGTTTGCTTGGAAGATTAAGAACTCCGCAGAACAACAAGTAGCCCTGCAGTGCTTAGAAATGGTACTGTCGGATATGGGGCTTCATGGTGGCAATGTGAAAATCCAGCGGGATGAAAAGAGATCAACTGCTGAGAAGGATGTCCCATGCAAACCATCCATCGGTGGGGTGAAGGCACGGAGGTTTTTATCTAAGCCCCAAGGTACAAGAGATCCAAAGCTAACAAAACATGGAAAAATATATAACACATCTTATGTTAGCAAGATAGAGTATCAGAGCTGGAAAAAGCTACATATTGCAGTCAAAGACCACGAACCAACTATTCGTAACGCGAAGGCTGAGGTTTGGCGATCAATAGACATCCTATTTTTGATGTGCGACAAAGATGACTGGTCACAAGGTGATATGAACAAGTTCAAGGAAAATCTCAACCTTCTGAAAAAATCATTCAAGACAACATGGACAGACACCCAGATTACTCACTACATGGTATTATCATGTATTTCTTTCTCTCTTATGTGCAAATATGTGACTGTAAAACATTCTAACTAATCTGTTTTCATATCCAGCACATCATCTTCAATCATTTGCCATATTTTATACAGAAGTATGGGAACCCGGCAATATGGAATACCCAAGGGATGGAAAAGTCTCATTACATGGCGAGAAATGCTTATTTCAGGCACACACGACATGGTGGCTCTCGAATCAAGTCTAACAGTTTGAGAGAACTATTTGAATGGTTCTATCGTAGAATCATTCATCGAATGCAGGCAAAAGAAGTCTTGGCAAATTCAGCAACAGCACAAGCCATCAGACATTTACAACAACAAAAAGTTAAAAGATCAATGGCATACAACAACTCCGGAGCTCGTGAAAGTCAACGAAGGTGGAGAGAGACAATGGTGTATGTGAATCACAAGTGGAGAAAGATACTCTGAGTGGATGACATTGTACAAAATTTATGTAATACATGATCTTATACAATTGCTACTTGAAGTGTATCAAGATTTTGAAGGTTCAATTTTGTTTTTTGGCACGTCACCCTTGTAACGAATCATGAGATGTTTGCCATACTCTAAAAGTTCATCTGGGTTTTGTCTACCAAGAGCTAGTGCCATTGCTGTGTAGGTGTAGTAATACGCTGCCCGACCACTTGTATAGCCTGGGCAGTAACCAAAACAATCTCTAGCAAACACTTTGTCCACAAGAATGACTTTATCTGCACTTTTGGGCAGCACCGGTCCACCCAAGAAGCGTGATAGTGTCTTGAATGTGTAAGTTGCTATTGAACCCTCTTGTGACATGGAATTGTGAAAAACTACTATCGGCGACTCGCAAAGCTTTGAAAGGTACTGTGCTAGGGCCGCATCCCTTCCTCGATACTCTCTTGTCCGGCGCCGAAGGAAGTCATCCTTGTCAGCAATCCAAGACTGCACATACCATGACAGAAGTGACACAAAGATATAGAGAGAGAGAGAGAGAGAGAGAGAGAGAGAGAGAGAGAGAGTTACCATGAAGTTCTCATCCTGCAGAAAGAGGTTTTCTTGCCACAGGTCTACAGATGTAGTTGACCCCTGACCTGAATGGTTAAACCAATCCTCCACTTCTTTGTTACTTTTCGATGGTCTTAGGCTTTGTCTTATTGCTTGGAAGGTGGCTTCATCAGGTAGTGTCTCCTTGTATTTTTCAGCTTTCTCAAAGCATCTTCGAAGGCATTCCATTGGATTGCTGGATGTTTCCATTGCCTCATCATCACTACTATCCTCTGAAACAAATCCACTCCTCTCCTCTTGGACTCTGGAAATAATAGCCATGGAGAAATCCTCCCTTAAATAAAAGACACTTTGCACATCATGTAAGAAGATATAGGTCCTGTCTCCAATCCTGAAGTCAGGCACAGCAGGCAACATCATCTGAGCATGCTTCTCAGTGAAGTTACTGACATCCAATGGAAGTTTGATTTCTGTGGTTTTCACAGAGAGCATCTTACTTCTTTGTACTTCAATTGCCTCAACCTCAAGGTCGACTGTGTCTTCAACCTCCTCGACTTCTTGCATATGAGTTGTCTCCTCGCATTCTTCATCTGGTGCTGCATCCTGCTCCTCTAACACCTCATCAGGATTCTGCATGAGGAATCCAAACAGGCTGTTCAGGTAAATCATAAAGCCAAAGGCTTCCTGAATGAGTTTGCATTCTTTTTTATGCAAAGGGCAGGCTGAATGTCGGCAAGAAGGTGGTAATTCCCTATACTTCTTCAGTCCCTGTCCCTTTCCACCACAGTCATTTAAATGCACAAGAGTCATAGTAGGCAGAACAACCCTTCCTACCTGCACCATCGCTTCAAACTTATCTCTGTAGGACTGCAAGAAATTACTGTGCTGAGCTAACAGGTCTTCAATGTCAAACTTTGGATTAAACATAGAATGAACTAGATCAAACTTGTCCCCAGCACCACAAGATGCTGCAAAATCAAACAGCCTCTCATCAGTTGCAGCTGGGTCTTCCAGAGAAGACACATCCTCTTTGTCTTTACATTTAGTTGCACAGGGACTTCCTTCTAGCACATCTGTATCATCAAAGAAGTCTATATTCCTTTTTCTTGTATTTTTCTTCAGAAGTACTGTAAAGGGCACCACAGCCTTGTAGGGTGAGGGATCCTCTTGCCCTGGTGACCTCTCTGATTGATCTTCACCAATTGACTTTTCTTCAGATATGTCCTGACAAAAGTCAACAGTTCTTTTGGCAGATACATTAAGCAACTGAGCCTGCAAGGGTTGAAATCCTGGCACAAGCTCTGGATCAGGTTTCAGCCTCTTCTGCCTACTGGACCTTAATCCTATTCATCAG
>NC_140934.1:48260519-48425519 GCF_014529385.1 Adiantum capillus-veneris | reverse complement strand
ACACATGATGTGAATACAAGGGCAAGGGCAGAGACTATTGCTCGCCAAACAGAGGACATGAGGGAAGCAGAGCTTAAGGAGAAAGCAAAAGTAGCAGTGGAGTCCCAGAGGCAAACAGAGTGCAATGTGACTCTGTCCATAGAGGCAAGCAATCAAGAAACTCTACTTTCAATGAAGGATGGTTTGCTTGCAGAGATACCATTTGTAGATGGAGCCAGAAAGCTAGCTCTGGAAAAAGTGGACATTAATTTATTGCAGAATCCAGATGCTCAGATTTCAGACACAATTATCTATGCTTGTCTTAAGTAAGTGTTACTATCTTGCTAGCTTTGAAAACTCAGATAATAGGTTTGCTAACTCAGGTAGAGTCTCTGCAGCCTGATTAAAAGTCAACTCCCACTGCACACCCACACAGAGGTGTTTCTTCTTGATCCACAAATGTCAGTGATTATTAGACAAAAGAACAGTCCATCTGGGACCTTTGAGAGTTGGTTTCTCCACTGTGCTATGCTGGAAGTTACTGTGATCATCTTTCCATATGAGAACAACCATCACTGGAGTCTCATATGCCTTGATGTTGACCAACCAGCAGTGTGGGTGCTCAATTCAATAAAAGGAACCCACCCTGAAATTAGGCTGTAAGTGTTTTGTATCAGAAAGTATTTCTTATAGATATCCATGTAAATTTGAAGCCTCATGCTAACATCTTGACATTGCTTTGTGCAGTTGTATAAAGAGGTTGTTGCTTGCCTATGGCAAGCTATGTGGAAGGTATGAACTATACAAGGCACCAATCAAAGAAGTACCTGTCCCAAATCAAACCGATGGAAATTCTTGCAGCTGGAGATGTCTTCTCCATGCAGAATATGTCCTGCAAAGCTACTTTGCATTAAAACCTTTCATGACTAAGGTACCCATTTGGCAATGCATTCAGTTAGTTTTGGTTTAGTCTATAAAAGAATTCTCACCATGTGGTCTTTCAATTTTGCAGAGTGCTTTTAAAAACTACACATATGATTATTTGCAAAGATACCAGGTAAGTTTAATACAACACCTGCTTACTATGTCTAGCCCTAGAGAGCTTGAAGATAGCGGCTTTGATGAGCGCACTATTGATCTAACAAAACATGACGTGCCACCACGACAAACCCCTACATCCGATACAGTGGAATCACAACGGGCGAGGGGGTCATATCAGCAGAAGATGAAAGAGCCGAAGATGAGGAAAGGTCAAATGAGCATATGGAAGGTGCTAAGGTACAACCAGAGGAGACAATGAAAGAGCCAAGTCAGCCAGTGGAGGAGCCAAAAGAGCCTATGGCTGAAACCCAAGATGAGGAAAGCAGGCCTATAGATGAGCAAAAGGATATGGATGAGGAAAGCAGGCCTAGGGATGAGCAAAATGATATGGATCAGGCAAGGATGTATGAGGCAAGCCGATCAACCGAGGGAGAGGAAAAGACCTTGGAGGAAACCTTGAATGAGGCAGAAAGAGCCATGGGGGAGACCCCTGATGAAGATGTGAATGATGACTATGAAGATAAAGCAGAGGAGAGCAACAACGACATGAACACTACAGAGACCCAGTATGGACCCTTGCTACCTGTAGATACGGTTGTTCCGGTAATGTCTATTCAAGTATGGCAAAATATGTTCAGCTTCTAACTACTTATATGTACTTTTCAACTTTTACAGAGGTTGATTATCTTGGACGTCAATGGATTGCTGCTGATGCGGGTGCCTCTCGGTGACAGAGGACCCTTTGAGGATTTCCAAACGTTTCGGATGGGAACTTGTCGAGTCGTGGTTCGTCCAGGAACCAAGGAATTTATTCAGTTTCTTCTTCCGCGCTTCAGAGTTGCCATATGGTCTTCAATGCAAAGGCAAAACTTGTCGCCACTAGTTAGTTGCAATAGTTTGCAGTGTATGCCACGCTCACACGTCAGATTTTGCCTTTTTGTATGATCAAAGAAAATGCGTTACCGTTGAGGGCCACTACCACCCTAAAAAACCACACTTACCTCTTTTGTACAAACCGTTTAGCCAAATCGGTGTACCCTTTGATGCAACTAATACACTACTAATTGATGATACTCCTGAAAAGGGAGAACTAAATCCGCCGGGAACAACTGTCTCACCACCTTCTTTCGAGGGGCATTCCTTCGATTTTTACCTTGAAGACATTCTGATTCCATACTTACAGAAATTGTATCTCAGTCCATTGTTCACGGACGAGTTTGTACTTTCTAATGAATTAAGATGACTCTTCTATCATGTCTTTGTCTTGTCTAACATAGAGAGAGAGAGAGAGAGAGAGAGAGAGAGATTTGACGTGGTAAAGAAATGTATTTCAAGCACACTTTTTCACAGGGCACAATTGAAAAATGAGCGCAATAAACTTCATGTCTTGAAAGTCATTTGTATACACTTGGGTTCACAAGAATATCTGTTACATTGACACTACTTCAACCCGACCATCCAACTCTTTGCACAAAATATCTTTTTCCCTTCGCCGCATCACCTTACGGCCAGCTAGGAAAAAGGAAAAATCTGATAGGTCCTTGTCCATTGACTCTTCAATGATGTCATGCCGCAAATGCTGAAGACTGCATAGCTCCCTTATTGTAACCACCAATAGTAGGCCATGCTCTTTATCAATCACTTCCACATCCACAACAGGATTATCTTCCAAACCTGCAGAAACCTGGTCCATAGGAATGTACTTACCGTTGAGCATTTGTGATCGCATATACCAAAACGAGAGTAACAGTGATTGGCTTGCAATCATGTACTTGACAACTAGAGTATCAAGCGCGGCCTCGCACCGTAAACCAATCTCTTTCTTTGCATACCATCCTTTGTCAAGAAGTTTGTCACAGGATGACTGCTGAAATGACTTGCACATGAACATAGTTTTTGTAACTCGGATGTTGTAGCTATGAAACAGCTCTATGAAGAGTGCAACAGGACAGAATTTTGCAATTCTAACCAGTTTGGTAGGAATAGAGCTACGTAGAGACCTTTGTATATCCTTGTAGAGCTTACTTCGCATTGCCTCCACCATTGTTTCCTCGGGAACTGGCCAGTCCACAGTGTTCCAATCGGTTGGTAGAGGCACTTTCACCAACATGCCATTCTTATTCCCTGAGCTGAGTTGGTAAAAGTGGTCATAAAAAAAGATTCCCTCATCAGCCAGTCTTTTGCTGCTCCTCTCTGAATACTGTAGAGAACCAATGTGGGCATGAGCAACATAGAAGAGGCCTATTATGCACTCCACAGGCTCCCATTGCTCATAAGAAGAGGGATAAACATCTGCAATATATATAAGAAGAGTTAAACTAAGAGTATCAATAAGTACAAATGACAAATCTAATGTAATTGAGCTGTGAAGAATGGAGACATTGCTCATAACAAGCGGGAGAAACATTGCAAAATATATAAGAAAAGTTATAATGAGAGTATCAGTAAGTTCACATGTCAAGAGTACTTACAATTGCAACGTGGTTGATGTATATCTGATACATTTCCACCATTTGCTATCACCTCACGATGGGTAAACACATGCTGAACAAGAACTTCCTTTACAGATCTTTTGCCGATTTCAACTTTGAAATCCAACACTCTGGCCTTCCATGCTGAGCGATAAACGTTGATACCACTAGACCTCTTGGGTCTTCTTGGTTGCATGAGGACCCATGAACCTTTGTTTATCCTTTGTCCAACCCATTGGTTCTCTGCACTTATTGAAGCTGGTATTGTAATTGAGGATATGCTACTACTTGGCCTTCTAGGCAAAGTGCAATTGTTGGTTGTTGGTGTGAGAGACAGTAAACACCTGGAGCCTCTTGGGCGAGAAGACGTGGACGCCATAGCTCTCAGAGAAAAGCTTTAGTGGAGGGAGATTCACTTTGAAAGCATTCTAATGGAGGGAAAGTGTTTTAGAATTCCAATATCTTGTGCGGGCTTAATGGTCACCCTCCAGTACGTTAATGACCATAAGAGAATATCAGAAGTGGGACCACATGGAAGCACCTAAAAGCTCGGTAAAAGGAAGGAAATTACTATGCTACAATCCTAGATTCGTGAAAGTTTTATGCTATTTTCCTATTTTTTGAGTCTTTCCACGTACTTTCCTACGTAACGTAGCCTTCATGCTCATTGGACGCGCTCTATTTTTCTCTCTCTTCATATGGCCCTCCAAATGACCTCTGAAATTTCCTAATGTCAGGAAAGCTTTGGAGATTGTACAAATATTCTCGGTAGCTTCGGGGTCCCAGTGTAATATAGAGAAGTCAAGGTTGATCTCCCTATCGAAAAATGACTCATTTGACCCTTCTGACTGGTCGGGGGAGATTGTCACAAAAGGGAATATCTTCAAACATCTGGGAGTCCCTTGGGGGTGGACGTAACCTAGAAGAAAATATTTGAGTGGGTGCTTGAAAAATTCAAAACAAAAATGAGTAGGTGGGAGTATGCTCTTCTCCCATTCCCAAGTCAGATAAAAGTGATAAATGCCTTTATGATTCCTTATATTGCCTTCACTAGCCCGCCAGATGGCTAAGTGCCATTGGAAAGAGTTCTTAAAACCAATGAAAAGTTTTCTATGGAAAAACAACACAAAATCCTCCAGGCCATGGCAATGGGCCCGTTGGGATTCAGTTGCTCGGCCGGTAAATCAAGGAGGCCTCAGAATTATCAACCCTATGGTCCATGCAGAAGCTTGTTGTGCCAAATTTGTGGTTTCCTTGGCTAAACAGGATCAGGTTTGGGCTGTCATCATCAAAGATATGATAGAAGCAGCTAAACTTGGCTCGAAAGGTGGAAAGTGGAGAAGGGTGGAGGTTCACGACAAGCTGTTAGCCCCAACGTGGACTACCCTAAGACTGGCGGGCAGCGCAGGAGAATTGGTAAGAAAATGCAATAGAGCAGCAAGAGTCTTAAAGTGGGGGGAAAAAACCAGATACTTCAAGAACTCCATTTTGTATTGGTCCCCCTGGCTTTCCAATATTGTAGATCCGCCACAAATTCCCTATTGGATAGAGATAGCCAGGAAGCTGAATAATAAGGGTCTGAATCGACTAGGGAACTTCTGGGACAGTGACAACAAGAGTTGGAAAACCATTGACTTTCTGGTTACCCAATATCAACTAAATAGCTTGGAGGTCTTGCTGGTCCACAAAGTGAGGAAACAGCTTGACAATATAGTGATGCCTATCTGCGATTCGGAGTTTGACTGGAATGCTTGGAAATGGCCCGGAAGCAGTCTCTTATGGAAACCCCATCCTAAAGACATATACCAGACAATGATGCATAAGAATAATTGGTCTAGCCCTCTTAACAAGATATGGAAAAAACAATGGCCAGAGGAAAGGTGGGAGCAAGTAATGGAGAACATCTGGAAGCCAAAGGTTCTACAACACATGAAGGTATTTTTGTGGCAGGTAATTTGGGGTGCTCTACCGACGGGGGTGAAGATTCAAGAAAGAGGGATTGGGTCATATCAATGCTTGGGGTGCAGGTTGGCTAGTGAAGATCTGGCCCACCTCTTCATGGATTGCCCAACTATCAAAGGCCTCGCAGGGAAAATATGCAAGTGGGTCCAAAGAACATGAAAAATTGGTTTTTACAAGACTGATCTATTCCTATGAGGGAAGAATTTAGGTGGTCCTGCCATCCTCATCAGCACTCAAATCGTGTGGTACTTATTCTTACTTAATGTATGGCAGACAAGGAACCGACATGTGTTTGAAGGAAGTCTTGAGGTGGCAAGCTTCACAGAAATTATACAAGAAGCCAAAGTGCTAATCTGGACGCTCGGACGCAAGCAACACTCGGAGGACTGGTCTAGGACTACTTGTGCCTTGGTGTCACCAGATGTCAATGCCTTGTTCTTGCTTAAAGCCCTTGGCAACAAGCCTTGCTTTGTACTTTGGCTGACTATCATGAGCGGTGATCTTATACCTGTAAACCCATTTACAAGGTAGAGCCTTTTTGCCATGTGGTAATTTAACTAGCTTCCATGTCTGGTTTTTATGCAGAGCTGTCATCTCTGACTGCATGGCCAATTGCCAATTCCCAGAGTCCTTCATTTGCACTGCTTCCTTGTAACATGAAGGCTCATTGCAATTAGTCAACATGACATAGTTCATAGATGGAACAAACCTATCAGGAGGTCGCGTGATACGTCCAGATCTACGCACAATAGGTGGCTCAGGCTCAGCCACAACCTGTGGTTCCACTCTATCCTGTCCTTGCTCCTCTTGAGCCCGGACATTTTGTCTTGCACGTGCAGGTCCATCTTCTTGGAAGACAACTCTTCTAATCTCCTCAACCCTCTCTGGTTTATAATGATATTTGGCTTCATTAAAGTGAACATCATTGCTGCGGATAACCTTTCTGGATTCGGGATCCCAAAGTCTGTACCCCATCTCACCAGAATTACCATAGCCTAGAAAGATGCACTTTCTACTCTTTGGCTCAAGTTTGTTCCTAAATTCCTTTGGAACATGAGTATATGCCTCACAGCCAAAGACTCTAAGATGCTTGTATGAGGGCATTTTGCCTGACCATACCATCTCTGCCACTGAATCCTTCTGCAAAACCTTGCTAGGAGATCTATTTATAAGATGAACAGCTGTTGATACAGCTTCAGCCCAAAACCCATTTGGCAGTTGTGCATTAGAGAACATACTTCTGACCTTCTCTTGTATGGTCCTATTCATCCTCTCAGCAACACCATTTTGAGGAGGATTGTAAGGAGCAGTAAGTTCACGTTTTATACCTTTTGACTCACAAAAGTCCTGAAAGGCCTTTGAAACATACTCTCCACCATTGTCAGTGCGTAAGCATTTAAGCTTCTTGCCACTCTGATTCTCCACAAGTGTCACAAACGTTTTGAAAACACTAAATGCTTCATCCTTGTGCTTGAGAAATTAAACCCATTCTTTCCTCGAGTAATCATCTATAAATGTCATAAAGTAAGAAGCTCCCCCTAGAGATAGGTTAGGCATAGGTCCACACAAATCACTATGAACAAGTGCCAACTGTGTATCTCTTCTACTTCTTCTATGCTTATGTGGCTGCTGTGTTTGCTTACCATACAGACAATGTTCACAGAATTCAAAATCACTAAATGACAAGCCAGGCAAATAACCAGAACGAGACAAGATTTCCATTCCCTTCTTGGACATATGTCCTAACCGGCTATGCCACAAAGAAACGTTTGGCTGCTCGGTTACATTGATTACATTTTTAGAGACATTTGATACATAAATCATGTAAAGTCCTCCAGACTTTACTCCATGTGCTACTGTCACATAGAACCCTTGGATATCTTCCACATATTCTGTCCAAAAGTGGTGACGTAGCCAGCATCATCAAGTAAACCTGTGCTGATCAAGCTCTTTGTAATTGCGGGAACATGTCTCACATTCTTCCGCATGAAAGAAGAGCCATTCTGAAACTTCAATTGAACATCGCCAACACCTAAGATCTCACATGTCTGCCCATTGCCTAGCCGAACATGATCTTTAGTGGTCACATAAGAGGTAAACCACTCCTTGTTTGGAGACACATGAAGTGATGCCCCTGAGTCTATAATCCAGTCACTCAGTGCATTTCCATCAGATGCTGTAAGAAGAGCTGAGTCCATTGTATTTTTCAAGAAGTAGATATCTCCTAACACTAGACTGTCATCCTCTGCAACAGTGTTTGTCACATTTATTTCTTGAATCTTCACTAAGGACTTTCTTCTCACCATGGTCTTCTGCTTTCTCTTTGCCTTTTTCTGCTTTCCATTCTCTGCAGTCTCTTTTCATGTGACCCTTCTTGCCACAATGGCAGCATTCTATGTCACTCTTGCCTTTAGCACTGCGGGACTTGCTACGAGATTGATCCCTCTTTTCACCTTTGTACTTTTCTTTGGTCCTTCCCCTGACAACTAAGGCTGTTCCTTTGCCTTTGTCCATTGTCTTTCTGTTGGTTTCTTCAGTAAGCACACTGCCTTCTACACCTGCTATGGTCAAACCATCTGGAGGTGCAGAATTACTCAAAGCTATGCGAAAAGTGTCCCAACTTTCCGGCAAAGTGATCAACAGGAACATAGCTCTAACAGGTTCATCAAACTTGACACCTTGAGTTGACAATTGACTGTAGATGCTGTTGAATTCATTCAGATGATTGGACATAGGTGTCCCTTCTTTCATCTTCAAGTCAACAAGCTTCTTAAGCTAGTATACCTGTGAAGCTGCACTCTGCTTCTCATAAAGATCACTCAGCTTTGTCCATGCTTGATAAGCCGACATCTCATCTGCTACATTGAAGTAAACGCTTTCTGCCAAAGTCAGCATAATGGTAGAAAGTGTCAATTCATCCATTTCGCTCCATTCATCTTCGTCCATATCTTGTGGTTTTATCCCCTTGAGCTTTATAGGTTTTATCTGCTTCTTTTGTACCAACACATGCCAAATCTGCTTCTTCCACAATGGGAAATTGGTTCCATCCAGCTTCTTGATATTGTAAAGAGCAGTGTCCTGTGATCCAGCCATAGCTACTCTTCACAGTAGTTTACTTTCCTGGGAAAAATTCGGCAGAGTTTCTCCTGTAAACTGACCTCTGAACCAATATCAACCTGTCAAATGAACCAATAAAGCTTCAGATTCTGCAGAAATTTCGGCAGAGTCTCCTTTGTAAAATGGCTCTGCTGTACTAAAAAACAGACCAAAAAACAACTCAAAAAACCATTGTCTCTCTAACACTGTAAGCTGTGGGTAAACCTATCCTGCACCTGTACTGTCTCTCACTGTCCTGTAAGCATAGACTGCAACAATTCCTCAACGGCAGTAAAGCAAAGATGCAATCCCAACTGTTTAACTCACAGTCAATACATCCTAGCTGCCTATCTAAGGGTGCTCGAGGGATCGCTCCAAGACCTGTATCACCGAAAGGATCTCAACATTCGAGAATCCCCCAGCTCAATAAAACCTCACTCAACCCTATACAAAGGCTACAGTAAATCTGACAGTACATAGACTTTCCACAAAGTCATACATCCACAAATTTTCCATTGTATGCCGTAACCGCTACGATTGTTTGCTGCGTGACTCACAGCCAGCAAACCCTCAACAGACATACATCATCTCTGACAATACATCCCATGTGGAAGTACCTGCAATGTCAGGATGAAATCTGGAATATCAAGCAGCAAACACAAGCTACCTGATGAACTAGTGGATGTCGCCTACAGTCTGTGTGTAGGTGTGCCCGTGTCGTATGTGACACGCCTCCAAGAACTGCGAGCCGTCCTTTGTTGTGTAGACAGCCACAAATCAGCACTCTGGAAGTGTAGATATCCTCAGCACTTGCAGTCGTAGGCCGAAACCCCAAATTTGCAGAGTCGGATCTGCACCCGCCGAGACCACGTAGTCGAAAATGGCCTGCGCAGAACTTTGTCGAAGCCAAACGGTGGCCGAGATGACCTCAGAATGAAATTCTGAGAACACCGAACCCTTCGGGCTTTCCCATGGGAAATGGGGCCGTGTCTTCGCCTGTCGAATCTCACTCCAATCTGAGCAGGTGACTCTGGCTACCTGCAAATGCTGCCCCGAGCCTCAATCTGAGCTCTGATACCAGTTGAAGGAGTACGAGCGGAAGTGCGACGCGAGAGAGTGTGCGAGAAGAAGAGCACGACGATATGGTGAACTCGCTCTACTGTAATGTGTAGAGCATAGTGAGTTCTTATTAGGTTTTTATAAAAGAATATGTGTACATACCTGGCGGCCCGCCCACTTACATGGGCGACCACATTGGGCTTTATACCCCAACATAATACAATTTGGTTTAAGCAAAATGGCACTCCTTAAGGGTCAGGGATAACAAAGGTGAGATCCAGGCTGGTAACCATGTACATCCACAAAGAGCCAGGGTGGTAATTCAGAATGTTTCCTTACAAATAAAGTGATGACCTAAGTGATCTTCGAAAGCAGCATCAAGTTGTTCCAAGGACCTTACACCAACTTCTTGCTCTTCCAAGACAGTCTTGTATTTGAAGGTGATTTTTCCCACAACAATGAGCTAATCCGCCTCAACTACTCTGACTAAATCTTGTATGTTATTGTGGCTCAAGGTATCCATATCTTTAAGCTTATTGGTGTTGCCATATATAGGCAGTGATGTGTGTAAACACACTTCGGACTGTCGGGGCACTTTTTCCCTCACTAGGAGATTTTCCCCCCGTGCATTGTATATACGCCAATCATTCTAGGGCTAACTTATCTTTGTAGTTGCACACTTATTAATATACTTTCTGTGTTGTGCGCTCTTTAGCTTATCCTTCTTCTTCAAGTTCGTGTGTGCATTTTTGCAACCTTAAATCCAACAATTGATATAAGAGCAATAGGCATCAGCTCTTGGGCAGCGTCGCCAGCACCCTCTGACTCACGTTCTCTAATTGAGGTGAGCTTTCACGAGCGTTTCTAGGCTGTTATACTTTGGGGATAAGTCCGTAGGAGTTAGCAGTTTCAAAAATCCCAATTGAGTTCGTTTCAGGCTCTATTTTTGCTAGAGAAGGGCTGCACAATAGTTTTCGTCATCTTGTGCAAAAATTTTAACAAAGCAAATTTCTGCACAATAGACATAGGTAATCTATTGTGGATTGTGCTACCAATTGTATCTAAACATCAGAAATCTTCCTCTTTTGAGCTGAGCTTTTTGGGTGCGTGTGTGTGTGTGTGTGTGTGTCTCTGTGTTGAGTGGGATGGCGGAATACCTCCTTCTACAAAACTTGGACGAAACCCCTTTGACGAAACTTGGAAGCTTGGAGAAGGAGAGAGAGGGAAGGGAGAGGGAGGGAGAGGGGGGGTGGGGGGGGGGAATCTTGGGAGCGATGGTAAATAGCAAGAACGCAGAGTATGCAGCAAAAACGCGGCATACTCTGTCTTCTTGCCTATTTTAGGCGCCAGTTATTACTGCAGATATTACCGCATCCATTATCGCATCAATTACCGCCTATATTACCGTGGCCGATCATTTCAAACGGATACATGTGAAGGTTGCGGGGGGGGGGGGAGGGGGGTACAAACCACCCCCTCTATCCTTAGCTATAACATTATTTCATTTTTTAGCCTTTTGAGTTTTTTGATGAAGATTTTTAATTTTTTATGGATACTTTATTTTGTAGTACTTTTAAATGTTTATTAATTACATTTTTTTAATTCTCTTTTAGTTAAAAATAGTTTTAGCACCCATTGTCATTTATTCCCTTTGACTTTAACTATATGTAATTTTTCTAATGGAATTAAGTACTTTTCTAATTATTTATTTTTTAGGACACATGACTAAATAAATAACATTTTGCATGTGCAGGACATCGACTGGGATGATTGTGGTCCCCCTAGAGGCCCTGAGCGCGATCGTTGGCTCAAAGAAAAATTCCATTGTCCTTGCGTCAAGTGCAAAAGGACAATCCCTCGCTTGAGGCGCATTGCTTTGGAGCACGTGGAGAACGAAGGGCTTTGGCATCCTCGAAAAAGCGCTCGGAGAGATGATAGCGAGACTCACCCGTCGCTTGAGGAGGTGCCCCAATGGCCTTTGTTCAGTGGTGGTGCACCGGCGCGCAAGGCCAAATGGCAGAGGCAAGAGCAACTGGGCAATTTGGGTGCACCGCATGGTGATCCTCCCGTTGGCTCTACGTCGACATCTCCTATGGTGTCTCTGTCGCACTTTGAGGCAAAGGATGAGCACATGTTCGACATGTGTGATGAGTTACTAGCTCATGAGCGCGACGTGTGCGAGGAGGATTGTCAGCTCTACACTAAACAGGCTGCCGAAACCGAGGATAGATTGATGACGAGTGCCCGAACACCTCTTTACGACGGTGCACGGTACTCGGTGCTCCGAGCATCGTTGGAAGTTCTCAACTTGCAAGAAAAATTCGGTTGGAGTAATGCAAGTGTCGATGCACTACTTCTGTAAGTATGGAATGTGGCTTTTATATACTCTCCACTCGCTTTTAGGAATTATACTAATACGCATGTTTGTTGTAGTTTGATGGGCAAAATGTTGCCAGAAGATCACCACATGTCTACAGATCGTCGACGAGCTAGATCGTATGTCATTGCACTTGGAATGGAGTATGAGCGCATCCATGCGCACGTCAACGATTGCATGCTATACTACAATGAGCATGCACATGCTACCTCATGTCCCGTGTGCGAGGATGCACGATACAAGACAGGAGTGAGCGGGGCACACCTACCCCGCAAGGTATTGAGATATTTTCCATTAATTCCTCGCATCCAACAAATGTTTAAAAGCACTATCGTGGAGCTTCTCGCATGGCACGCAAACCATCGCTCAAACGATGGAATGATGCGCGTCCCTGCTGATTCACCTGCATGGAGGTACATTGAAACTCAATGGCCAGAGTTTGGGTTGGAGCATCGACACTTGAGGCTTGGGTTAGCAAGCGATGGTGTCAACCCCTTCGGCACTAAGTCTACTTCATGGAGCACTTGGCCTGTGGTGATCGTCAACTACAATATTCCACCATGGGAGACAACCAAGAAGGGCAATATACTTCTTTCCTTGCTTGTGCTAGGGAAGTACAAAGTGTCAAATATTGACATTTACCTCGAGCCCCTCATTGAGGAGTTGGAGGAGTTATGGAGA
Source organism: Adiantum capillus-veneris (assembly GCF_014529385.1). Taxonomy (NCBI): domain Eukaryota; kingdom Viridiplantae; phylum Streptophyta; class Polypodiopsida; order Polypodiales; family Pteridaceae; genus Adiantum; species Adiantum capillus-veneris. The sequence continues at coordinate 48,412,853 of NC_140934.1, read as the reverse complement.
GACATTCCTGTTGTCGATGTCTCACTTGCAAAGGGGGGGAGAGAGGCCATTGTGAGGGGAATCCTTATGTGGACTATGCACGACTATCCTGGCCTTGGAGAGATTTCTGGTAACCCCCTTTCCTCTATCGATCTTTCCCTCTCTCCCTTTACTTCACTCATCTCTCTAAACATATGATATTTATGCAGGGTTGTCCACATCGGGGCACAATGCATGTCCTACTTGCCGGCCATCGTTGGTGACAGAGAGGCCCGATTCCTTGCACAAGATAATCTATCCAAACAACCATTGTTTCTTACCCCAATGGCATACCAAGCACAAGGCTCCAACAAGCTTGGCAGTTTGATAAGGTCAACTAACACACCTATGTCAATGACATTATCATTCTGTCCTAGTTGTTTTCGTAAACGGCTAACATGGAAAACAAGATGAACTCGTGAGTGCTCTGGAAGAGCTAACTTATAGGCTACTTGACCTATACGTTTGAGAATGGCAAACGGTTCACAATAGTGTGGTGAAAGTTTAGCAACTTTTCCCATCTTCAGACTTTCTGAATGCTCTAGCACTTTGAGGAAAACCTTCTCTCTTTCTTCGAAACTAGCAAGACGACGATGCTCATCTGCGTACTTCCTATATCGATCTTGAGCTTCCTTAACATTCTGTCGAGCAACTCGAAACATGTCAAAATGGTCTTGGAGAAAATCCTTTGCTTGTTGTATCTTCTCCTTAGCCAACCGCACCGAAATGGGTGATCTATGTTGAAGTCCATATAAAAGCATAAAAGGACTAAACCCTATGGTCACATGCTTTGAACTATTATAAGAAAATTCCAATATAGATAAGTAGTCTTTTCATTGGTTTGCTTCTTGCTAACGTACGCTCGTAGCATATCCTCTAGCACTTGATTAACTCTTTCAATTTGACCATCTGTTTTTGGATGATCAGCCGTACTCATATTAAGTTTAGTTTTCAACTTTTGAAACACAGCTCTCCAAAAGTGATTATCGAACTTGCGATCTCTGTCACTAATGATACTAGCTGGAAGACCGTAGAGTTTATATATGAGCTCTACAAATAGCCGTACTAATTCCGGTGTCTTAACCGTAGTCTTAATGAGAATGAATCGATCCATCTTTGTGAGACGGTCTACAATTACCCATATGGCATCATGGCCATGATTTGTAGTAGGCAGTCCTACTACAAAATCCATGGAGATACTTTTCCACTTACCTTGTGAAATCTCTAAAGGATGTAAAAGGCCACCTACCTTGAGACACTCTGCCTTATTAACTTGGCACTATTGGCAGTTTAGTATGTACTCTTAAACATCATGATGTAAGCCCGGCCAATAAAATTGCCGTCAAACTAAGGCATACGTTTTACGAATATCTGGATGACCAGCACTTGGACTATTGTGACACTCATATAAGATTTGGCACCTAGTGCACACATACTCTACCCTTGTGGAGTAAGTAGCCATCATCAATGGAAAAATTCTTTCATCGCTTAAGCTCTTCCTGACTAGGGGTGGAGCTCTGTGTGTTGGAGTTTTTATCTATGCATGCAGAGATACGTTGATCTGGGCCACATAATGACTCCAAACATCCACTCTTTATTTTCGTGAAAGCAAGTGAATTAATATGAGACATCCAACTTAGTGCATCCGCTACTACATTATATCGCCCCTTGCAGTAGCGATATCGTAGCTTACAATCATAATCTTGAAGGATTTCAGCCCATCTAGCTTTACGGCCCTTCAAGTCCGTTTGAGTAGTAAATCATTTGATACTTTCATGGTCAAAAACTACTTCAAACTCAGCACCATATAAATAGTGTCGCCACTTTCGTAAAGCGTGAATTATGGCATAGAGCTCTCTCTCATAGACAAAGTAATTTTGTTGAGCTCTATCTAACTTTTTACTTTCAAAGGCTATAGGTCTTCCCTCTTGGAGAAGTATCACCAGCATCAGTCTCTACCACAAATGGCTTAAGTGGATCAACGATTGCTAAGATGGGAGCAGTGGCTGTAGCTACCTTAAGCTGTTCAAAACTGCGTTTTTGGGCTTCTTCCCAAGAAAAGGTCTTACCTTTTGCTTTAAGTTGATCCATCATAGGAACAACGATTTTGGTATAATCACGGATATACTGTCGATAAAATCCAGCCATGCCTAAGAATATTTGAAGCTCCTCAACCGTGTTGGGATATGGCCATTGAAGAATCGGATCGATCTTGTCAGTGCCCATCTTGATACGAGAATAAGAGATCACATGACCGAGGTTATGTATATCTGTTTTAAAGAAATTGCACTTGCTTTGCTTAGCATACAATGGGTAAGCTTGTAGCTGTTCGAACACTAATTGTAAGTGTTCTATGTGTTCATCTTCAGTCTTACTGTAAATGAGAATGTCATCAAGGAAAACTACAACAAATTTTCCAAGATAGGGACGTAAGACACTATCCATGAGTGTCATAAATGTAGTTGGAGCATTGGTTAGACCAAAAGGCATAACCAAAAATTCAAAATGCTCGAACCGTGTTCTAAAGGCAGTTTTGGAGATATCTTGCAAAAGGATACGTACCTGGTGGTATCCTGAATGAAGATCTATCTTTGTATAGTATCTTGCCCCAAGGAGTTGATCAAACAACTCATCCACTCTTGGCAGAGGATACTCGTTCTTGATGGTTATGGTGTTTAATCCGTGATAATCTACGCACATACGCATAATACCATCTTTCTTTTTTACCAATAGAGTTGGCGGTGCACAAGCCGAAGTGCTAGGTCTAATGAAACCACGGGCGAGGTAGTCAGCCAACTGACTTTCAATCTCCTTGGCTTCTTTAGCACTCATACGATAAGGTGGTTTACTCACTGGCTTAGTGCCTGGCAAGACATCTATGCCATGATGCACATCACGTGTAGGGGGTAAACCCGGTGTTAAATCACTTGAGAATAAGACACTATTCTCTGTGAGTAAGTGAGTTAGCTTTTGCCGTGCAAAAGGAGAAGGTAAACTAGAGTTATGTTGGGATGAAGAATCTTGTATTTCCTGTAATGTTTGTTTTACAACATTTGCACGTTGCTCTATAGAATAAAAATTGAGAGCGCTTTGCTTGTTAGATATGTTAACAATTTGCTTATCATTAGAATTCATTGCACTTTGCATACCATTACTAGAATTCACAGCACTTTGCTCTTGAGAATTCACAAAACTTGGAGACAAGCAGTAACACAAAAAGACTTCATCTATTAAATCTGCTTTCTTCAAAATAGAAAGCTCGTTTGTGCATATAAGTGGTGCAGATGGTATATTTTTTTCACCAAGAAAAAGTACATGTTTACCATTGGCCATGAAGGATAAGGAGTTGTGTTCATAACTAGTGTGCAATGTGTTTCCTAAACCATGCAGCCAATCATGTCTTAAACCTACATCAGCACGGTCCATGTTCATAACTTGGAAGTCAAGGGTAATCGTATGATCTTGAACAATAACCTCAACCCCTTGAACTATCGTGTCCCATACTTCTTTATCGTTCCCAGACATCTTCTCCACCACATACTTGTGGGAGCAGGGAGTCTGTGTAAGCTTCAATTTCTTGACTAGCTTATAGCGAAGTTATGAGTTGCACCATCATCCACTAAAAGACGAGCACGTTGTTCGTTAATAGTGTCATGCATGCGAATCAAATCATGGGGGCCAAAGGTGGGTTGCCACATTGAAGCAGGCACACAATACTTGTGCTTTTCTTCCATATGAAGAACCTCTACAGCACAATGTTAGGAGATGAATCTAATGTGAGGCGTTGCACCGTGTGCATGGCCTTTTCTTTGCCTTGCAAAAGAGGACAATGTTTCTTGTTATGTTGGTCCGAAAGACATCTAAAACACAAATTGTATTTCTTTGCACGCTCAAAATCAGCAGTGCTGAGAGACCCACGTGGAGTATCTCGTGATTGCTTAGACTTCTTAGCCTCGTGTGGGCGTGGAGAGGTAGATTGTCTCTTATTCCTCTTGGAACTTGTATGAGATCTATCTCGCCATTGGCTCTTAGCCACGTTGCTCATAGGAAAATTATTCTTAGAGTAAGGAACATTTCATTTCCTCTCTTGGTCATCATCATATCTTTGGGCATGACTTATGGCTTCTTCCAAAGTTTTTGGATGTTGGGTCTTGACATGAAGACGATAGTCTTTGTCAAGACTCCTATTAAAACCCCGTATTTATTGAAATTCATCTAGACCTTCTAGTTTTAATATGATTTCTCGATACTTTGAAAGATACTGTGTGAGAGAGAGGCCAGACATGCGGCATGCATTTCATGCTAACCAATTCTTATCTTCTTCATTAGAGTCTAAAAACTCTTTGGAGAAAGAAGATTGAAACGCAACCCAAGACGGAGGATGAGCATCTATTGGAAATGTCATCCACCACTTAGAGGCCTTGCCTTTAAGAGATAGACTTGTTTCCACAGCCGTCTTTATATCCGGGGTCTGTCTCAATCTATGAATATCACTCCATTTGTGTAAGAACGTATTGACCGCATCCTTGTTGGCGATCACGTTACCTTCTGCATCTTCTGAAGCACTTGTCTCTTGAACTCCTTGAGTCGTGCGAGCTTGGTTCCCTTAAACCGTGCCACTTGTGGCTCCTTGAGCCGTCTGTGAATTCATAAATTTTACAAGTAACTCCGTATGATTGGTAACATTTGCATTGAGTGCAAAGAGGTTGCGTTCAAGTATGCTTTGGCGACTTTCCAATGTCTTGAAAGCGGCCATATCTACAAGGCCATGATCTCCTAGATCATCATCGTCATGCATATTAGTGTCAGCAGCATCCGTGGTGCCTTGATTTTGATCTACGTGTTCAAAATCAAAAGTGTGTGTAGGTGGGATATCCTCACTGGCCATCGTAAACACACACTAATGTAAAGAGAGAAAAGAAAAACTTCAACTTGTACCTTGTGAAATTGAAGTCTTTGTGTTTTGTATGCTCCGCGATTTGCGTTGCATGCGAACCTCGCTTTGCGGGAATTGTAGCGCTTCATGTGTCGTTCGTCGTAAGAACACCTTTGTTGATTCTTCACAAAAACTCGTCGTTTTTGTGAAGGCTTTTGTTCACTTTGAAGCTACCTCCTTGAGGAAAAAAGAATTTTTGGAGGAAAACTTGCCTTCCTCCAAGAAGTGAAAAGGTGCAAGGGTCAAGCAAGCCTTCCTACGTGCGTAGCCAATAGTGCCAATGGAAGCCTTCAGAGCCTCGATGTCGTAGAGTTGCCGGTCGAGTTTGCCTTGATTGCCTGCCTTCGTGGACGTATGTGGGGCGGTCGACTGTCCCTATCTGTCTTCGCGCGCTACGTACAAGAAATTGTGCCTATCTTCTTTTTGTTGCACTACAGAGACATCGTTGTCTGTGGAACGTGGGAGAGAGGTAGCGCGTCACATGCACATGCATCCCGCTTTTCTCCTTTCCCAAAAATAGCTCGGATACCAGTGAAAGGACGGTGGTAATGCGTGCAGAGGCGTCGTTGTCTGCGGAACGTGGAAGAGAGGCAGTGCGTCGCATGCACATGCAGCCTGCTTTTCTCATTTCCCAAAAATAGCTCATATACCAATGAAAGGGTGGTGGTAATGCGTGCGAAGACGTCGTTGTCTGCGGAACGTGGGAGAGAGGCAATGCGTCACATGCACCTGCAACCCGCTTTTTGCTGCACTGCAGAGACGTGGCTGTCTGCAGAACGTGAGAGAGAGTCAGCGCATCATATGCACATGCAGCCCACTTTTCTCCTTTCCCAAAAATAGCTCGGATACCAATGAAAGGGCGGCGATAATGCGTACGGAGACGTCGGTGTCTGCGGAACGTGGGAGAGAGGTAGCGCGTCGCATGCACATGCAGCCTGCTTTTCTCCTTTCCCAAAAATAGCTCATATACCAGTTAAAGGATGGTGGTAATGCATGTGTTAGTCTCCAACCAACCGTGCTATCTTATAGCCTCTCCCTAACGTACACACTGTCCGGCCGTGCCGGTGGCCTTGCCCGTAGGACCCATGTCCTTACAGTGAGGGATGTCAGAATTGAGCTCCAGGCGACCTTGCAAAATATGCAAATTGGTCAGAGAATACTTGATCACAAGGTAGCTGGTACCTTAGAGAATACTGCATCAAGTAGCAAAGGTACGCGAACAATAATGCTAGTTAAGGAACATGAACATCCCTTAAATTCGTATTCCATTTGGTTAGGATTTTTTGGAAAATGATGCATGCTGAAAATGAAATAGTTATGCATGATATTTACCTGAAAGTTGCCTGAGTTACTTGGAGACTTTGGGCCTGAAGTTAAGATTCTTGTATTGTGATGCAAGATCTTGTAAGCTCGAAGACAACAAGCATGAGTCACTGAAAAAATTGTAGGAAGCAATAGAAGAAGAAAAAGATGGTAGTGATATAGTGGACTCTGGGTCCAATAGAGGAAACTTGGGACCTGAAGTTAAGATTCTTGTATTGTGATGCAAGATCTTGTAAGCTTGGAGACTTTGACCTGAAGTTAAGAGTCTTGTATTGTGATGCAAGATCTTGTAAGCTTGAAGACAACAAACATGAGTTACTAAAAATTTCCATCATACACGGATGAATTTGAAGCTAAGTCGAGCATCAAGATGCTACCTTCTCATGGGAGAGCGTTTCCACAAGTTCTAGATTCTAAGAGTTTACAAGCTCAATTATCCACTCCAATGAGATCCACAATAACTTAAGCAGGTTTGCTAAAGATTATGCTACATATGTTATGTGGGTAATGTTTAGAGAAATTAGGAATCAAGAGCCCAACAGGGAGCCTGAAAGTGCAAAGCAAAGACTAGGGATACCTAAGAAAACTACTCAACTAGTTTCTATAAACAAAGTTGGTAATTAATGCAAAGGAGAAGATGACTATTCAAAATGTTCAACACTACTGAGATTAGCATGTGCTCTAGATGACTCTAGAATGCCAAAAGTGACAACTTTGGCTATTCTTGGCAATGGAGCACGAATATTGGAAATATATAAATAGCTTTAAGAAAGGCCAAGATGAAATTGTAGTTAGCCTACAAATACATAAAAAACCAATTGGTGGTTTTGACCAAGTAATAGTAACATCATGTGGCATACATTATTGATTTTGGCCAACACAATAATTATGATGCCATTTTTGGAAGACATTTCATGAGACAACTAAAGATGGTTTAAGCTTGGGGTTACAATTATATCCATCACAAGGGTTAACTTGAAAGACTAAAATTATTGCATGTAAAGCACACATCTATCAAGGTCTTTGAGTCTGCCAGTGCTGATAGTCGTTATTCCACAAGAAAATGGAGATGATTTGTCACTAACAATGATATACTAAAGCAAGCACATGCAACTAGACAACACAAGCTGGAACATGCAAGAATCATCAAATAGGCTCAAGAGACAGCCAAGAATTTTGCAACAAAAAGAAAATTCAAACAAGAAGGTGACATCATATGATATGGACAAATAATAGGACCTATACATCTACGCACATGCAAGCAAAAGCATAGTGATAGCCTATGCATGGACTCTAGAGCACATGCTAATTGTATTATTTGTGAAGTTTTTGAGTAGCTGCAAGATGTCACATCATAACAAGAGGACAACCAATTATCTTCTTTTACATGCGACTTCTCAAATTCACAAGACTCTAGGATATTAACCATTTATGTCCATGGATTAACCTACTAGCATAAGCTTTTTATAATACCACATAGAAGAATGGAAGCCGACATTTTTCTCAGACAAACATGGCAGAGGGTGATATGAAGCATACATTGACTAGGCAAACGATGGCATGTATTTTAGGACTTCTAAAAAGATAAGTATGGCCAAGTTTGCCGCTATCAGTGAATACGAGCCATCTTTCATGGAAATGGTATCACAACTAGCTGGTTGATCTGCCATACACTAGCAATAACGATGACACTCAAGCCACCAATAGAAGAGCCAACCACGAAACAAGATGACAATGCAATGGTTGCAATTGGACAACAACAGCAACCTCAATCACAAAAAGAAACTACCTTAACATATGCTACACAACAAAAAAAAAAAATCAAGGAGCAACACAATCACTTGGAAACATAAAGAAATCAAAAGAAACAAAGGAGGTAAGACCATCCACCCAAGACATCAAGTAAAGTCGAGGTGACGCCCACGGAAAGTGGATATGGGAGCTCACTCAATGCCTAGACAAACGAAGCATGGACGGATAAATTGGCGTAGGGTCGACATGTTCGGCCATGCTATATCCAGATGTTGAAGCAAACCTTATGTCTTGTGGCACATAAATATTCTTGGGAAACCTATCACGGAAGAAGCTCAAGAAAAGGTTTCTAAATCAACAAAATTGAGAGTAAAAAATCTAGGAACTGTAAAAGCCTCTCCGAGGAGAACTTCTCAAATAGTAACAGATAGATTCTACATTGCGGAGTCCAACAAACTAAGTGCATCTTTGATCTTGCCGGAGTTAGATAACAATGTTTTTTGTTCCTCACAAGAATACTTTGTCTATCTTGACAAAGGATGGCACAAATGCAAAGGCACCACGCGACAGAATGTGTGATCGTGTGAAGCTAATCACCAACAGACCAACCTACCAAGACAAAGGCAAAGGCAAAGCCAAAATGGAGAAAGAAGGAAAACCACCAAAGCCAAAGAAACGACAAACCCGAAGTACCCATTTTCTTCAAGCCCTTAGCCACAACACAAGACCACGTTCAGGTATCCTCTTATGAACCACATGGACGTGGCACAGGATGGGTAGCCTCTCACAAAAGACGATGAAAGCCATCTGTAACAGGAAATTATACTTTATAATAAAATGCAATGAAAATAAAATCTAAACTATAGCCACTGAAGGGTGATGGGTTAGAATGTTGAGACACAAAAGAAGGTGGATTGCCTAGAGCTTGCAATTTGAAACAGAAAACTCAAGAGTATGATTTTTCTCCACCCATACCCGTTTCTTTTCTTATTTCGGGATCCTGGACATGATGCAATTTTGAGCAGACACCCATCGCCTAGACCGAGATTGATCTTTGCCATTGATTCACATAACAAAGCTTCCCCACATTCCAATTTTTATCTTCGAGTGATACAAAGCTGTTACATATCTCTAGTGATTCATTGGTGTATGTTAAATCCTGCACAAGAAGAAAAGTTCTACTTCAAAAATTGTAGTTAAAATTTTACCAAACGGCTCCCTCTAGTACTCTTTAATTTTGGCAAAAAGGATATGAGCCAATCCAGAAATTATCCAATTTCTCCTGTATTTGCCAAAAAGGCTAATCACCCATCACAGGTTTTGCAAATGTGATCTCTACACGATTATCAAACAAGTATGCACACCATTCCGATAGGAAGGTGACATGAAAGCACTCAAAATGTTTGTGCAACTTAACGAGGTTTGCATACAGACATGATACACATTGATGCTTCCCTGATGTTGATTGAAGCATATGGGTTTCACGATAGAGCTTGAAGCTGTCAAGATCTGGAAAAGCCAACAAAAGATCAGTATATTCGCCCACATTTTCATCTAGCGTAACATATCATTTCCTGTCTTTCTGCGACTTTGTTCTTGAAGATTCAGGAGCTAAACTCGTTCTATGAATGAACTAGATCAATACTCTCTCTATATTTTCTGAGCTTTGGAATCGGTATAAGAACCTGCAACTGATGTAAATACACTGAAAGTTCTGTGGTGTCTCCAGAGAGACCGGCACCAAAATGCACCTTGAACAAATCATGTTACCATTTGCAGCAGAAAAATTGGCTGCAAACAAAAGTCTAGTTATCTGAAAGATGCATCAATGGAAAACCATTTTGCAAGAGATCTTTTAGAAAGACTCACTTGGCATTCAGCATGGTAAGAAATCTCTTTTGTACTTCAAATTGTGTACTTTTAGTCCTCATTGCCTCTGAAAATGTCCATGAAGAGCTAGCACTATACCATGTCCCTTTTTCTGCATAAAGTCATGCCATCCCCTACTGGCACCTGTATCACATCAAAAGCTAAGTGACATAGACGAACACATGGGTAGAAAGCCAATCAACAAAGGTCCATGACTAACTACTCAAAGATCATTAATTGCCAAGGGTGTCTTCTTCCAACCATGGGCAACTTCAACGTGAACCTGAGTACAGCACTTTAAAGCTCATTGCACAATAAGGTGCACGAAGAACTGTGTGCCTATTTCTGTCTCCCATAACACGAAGGTCAATGTTATATGCCCGGATTCACCTTCAAAGGAAAGTGCAAGGTATAGACTCGTGGTAGTAATCTCCATCATGCATAGTATTGACTAAATACTACAACATCCCCACTAACGTTTTCAATACCAAAGAGTGGGTAGAACTCAGTACCAATATAAGCTCCCACACCCCCAACCCATGCTCACGTTCGCTCGCGCAAACACACACCCACATGCACAGACTTCACTTTTGAAATAGTAATGGGAAACCTCAAAATGAGGAAAACCCAGAGTATATCATATACAAGAACTGCCCAAGATCATAGTGAACAAAGGCATAGTCAAAATGCATATGAGAAAAGGGCATACAATGACGGGTCAATCTCCTGTAGAGATAGACAATCATAAAAATAAAAACGCAAAGATTGTCTGAGAAATAAATGGTCTAAATCGGTGACTCATCAAGAACAGACCAATTTCTCCTCTGCCAAATCATCCACATGGCCTAGTATTGGAGCCAACCTAGGAAAACCTCTGTACTGTTTGAGAGTAGGAGCAAGAATGCCAAACATCCAAAAATGTTTCCCAAAAAACACAGAAGGGAAACAAGCTCGAAGAAGCTCTACTATACGCTCCAACAAATTTGCGAGAGGCAGTACAATTCCATCGTCGATGAGGAACTGTTTCAACCGACGCAACACAAACATAACAAATAGAGGATGTCCCATGGCGGCTTGCCAGAAAAGACCCACCTGGAAGAGCTACAAGCAAGCGGCACCATAGATACAATTGACATTTTAAAGGCATCTTTCTGCTCCCATATCATCTTGAGTCGTTTTCTCCACTAAGGCAAAGACTCATGCATTCTCCAAATTCTGTTTGCATAATCATGAACCCATTGTCCAGGAAGGAGGAAAGTGTAAAATGAATGCACAGAAAACTGAAGCAGAGACAAAGGATCACAGCCCAATGTAGGCTCCAATCCGCTAATCTTTCTGACTCATCTAGAGGAGGAATAGGCTCAAAACGTAGCAGAAAATTCTGAATCTTTCTCCATAGGGGATGCTAATGATAGCCAAGGCCAAATTTAGCAGAAGCAACTACAAGAGACGGCACTTGACCTCTATCATCTTTAATGAAGTAAACACCTTTCTTGCACCAAAATAAGCCTTCCTATGCTCTGAACAGCCAATGGTTCATACAAAACTCTACTCCATTGAATACTTTCCAAACGAAGTGAATTAGCACCATTGTTCAATCATACACTCTAGTGAAGAAACTCTAAAAGCTTTTTCCAAGCTAAAATCAGCTTTGTAGAGAGTGGACACAACTAGGAATTTTTCCATCAGAATGACCAAAATCGCATCCCAATGCGGGACCGTCCAACTGTCAAAAGATGTAGCCTAAAAACACACGTCTGCTAACATAGTGTTCGGGGGTCATCTCTGAGATGCAAACTCAAGCAATAAAGAGGTCTTTCGTGCCAATGCACGAAAGTGTATGTCAACAACATTCAAACCACCATGCGTTTCGGAAAACAAAGCCTCTTGACAAACATAAGGTGAAGGCCCTTTTTAGCATGTTTAGTTTTCCAGATAATCAATATCCATGGCCAAAAACAGAAAACAATCTATGCTACTTTCCTCCATATTATCAATGGCAAAAAGAATTGAATATATGCCGCAACGATAGCTTGTACAATTCGTAAATGAACATGCAGTGGCTATGTAGAAAATTTCCAATAGTCACGCTTTTGATTTATTCTTTGTATCACCCATTGAATCATTCTCACATGAGATATGCTAACCCAACGGGTATCCCAAATGTCTAACCTGCTAGTGAAGGAATGTCACCGGGCCAAATCAAACTATGCGAAGGCTCCGCGTTAATGGCTAAAAGTTTGGGTTTCTGAAACACATAAAGGCCGGTAGCCTGCCTAAACAATTTCAGTGCTTCCATTTACCTACGTACACCCGATTGCATATTGCGAGGCATTAAAAAGAAATCATCATCATAAGCTTGTACTACAAATGATTTACCACTTGGCAATTGCAAACCATGTAGTGCACCAGAAGTCAACAAATGATCCAGATATGTATGCAAAGGATCAATAGCCACAACATAAATTAAGGCACTCAAAGGGCACCCTTGTCTAATAGATCTTTGTAGACTCCAGCTATCAGTAAGCCAGGAGCCAAGTATTACGGAAGCATCGATATCACGAAAAAGCCAGTACACTACACTCTACAATCTCAATCCAAAACCTAACTGTGCTAGAGTCATGACAATGTAATCCCAACTAACAGTATCAATGGCTTTGTCAATATGAACTTAAAGTACTAGCACATCTTGTTTAGTATATTTGACATATTCCATGCCAATATATGCATTCAATCTATCATGTAAGAAACCCTTCATTCGATTAGCCAACATCTTAGTAACCAGACCAGACCAACTGTACTAACTGTGTGTCCTGTGAAAGTGACACTGTAGCCTGCTACAGTCCCAACTGAGTGGTGGTGGTGACTTGGCCACGATGTTCACTAGACCACCGTCCGTATCCCTACCACGTGTCACTGCCCAGCCCAAAGAGTCCATCCAGTGTGAACCAGACCAGACCAACTGTACTAACTGTGTGTCCTGTGAAAGTGACACTGTAGCTTACTATAGGTTGCCCGCCACAAGACCGCTCACCGTCTCGGTGAGAGGAATACTGAAAAACTGTGAAAGAAAACCACCAGGTACCGCATCCGTACATCTTTTTTGAAGCAGGTGCGAGGCCCAATTATGACCTTATATGCCTCAGAAGTGGGGTTTAAAACACTGCACTGTTTGCAAACGTCTTAAGCCTTTGAATAGGCCTGAACCCATTATGATTGCATAGTCCAAGAATCCTAATTGGCAAAACAAAATGAGGCTCCACAGCAAAGAGATATGCTCAGTTTGGATCCTTTGCATTTTTATCCTCCATAACCATAGTGAGAGGAAAATGGTTCTCACCCCGATGTAAAGACAAGGAGTTGCACATGCTTGTTGATGCAACTAGCTCCATCGAATTGAAAAAGAGGATCACAGCATTAGAGGATGAGAAAAAGGTCCTCATTGCCAAATCAGGTGAGGATGAGTCTCTGACTTGCTTGTGAAGGCAAAAGCTTTGGAAGTTGCGAGGAAGAGAAAAGTCAACCCATTGAAGCTCAAGACCACGGACTGCAAGAAATGATTGCAGCTGGCGAGAGAATTCGACGCTTGAAGGAGGAGGTTTCTCTGCTCGAACACAAGTAAGTTGCTTGCCAAATCTAGTCAAAACAAAAGATTTACTTGCCATGCTTTACTGGACAGTACTGAGAGGGTGAGTTAGGGGGGCGAGGGGTGGTGAGGGAGCGAGGGGGAGAAGATAGAGGCGAGTGTGTGTGAGGGGGAGGGTAGGGGTGAGAGAAAAAGTGTAGGGGCGAGGGCTGGTGAGGGGGGGACGAATTGGGTAGGGAGGCGAGTTGGGAAGGGGTTGGGCGAGTTGGGAAGGGGGAGGGATGAGTTTGGGAGGGAGGGGGCGAATTGGGTAGGGGTAGGGGTACGAGTTGGAGAGGGGGTTCGACTAATTGGGGAGAGAGGGGGACGAGTTGGGTAGGGAGGGTTGGGCGAGTTGGGGAAGGAGGGGGACGAGTTGGGGAGGGGGAGGTGGGTGGTGGGTAGGGGCGAGTAGGGGGTGGGTAGGGGCGAGTAGGGGAAGGGTAGGGGCGAGGGAAAGGGAGGGGTGAGAAGGGGCGAGGGGAGTGAGGGGGTGAGTAGGGGCGAGTGAGAGTGAGGGGGTGGGTAGGGGCGAGTAAGGGGAGGGTATCGGGGTAGGACGTGTAGAGGGTGGGCAGGGACAAAAGTCAGAGGGGTGGGAAGAAGTGTAAAGGGGGTGTGAAGAGGTCTGTGGGAAGGCCACATAGGGGTTGTCAGAAGGCAGAAGCAAAAACTGAAGAAAATCCAAAACGTACTTTGTGCTTAGAACGTGCTTCCGCGAGACTCAACCCCCACACTTGCGACCTCCACACTTGCTACATCCTTCGGCAAAGATTGAATAGAGACCTCATAACAAGGCATAGACTTGGTAGCTTCCAACCAATCCAGCAAATCTTCTTATGACCCGTCAGGTAGAGTAGGCTGATTTCGTTCAGAGTTTGATTCTATTGACAGGGAATTATGTTGCACCATTGTATCCACACCTCCTTCAAGTTTAATGGGTTTCATTTGGGAGCCAAAAGTATGTATCCACATTGAGTCATTTCCCCAATCATGCAGTGCTTTCGTGTGCCGCAACCATGGTCTACCAATAAGCAGGGGAAATCCTCCCTCAACCTGTGGAAGACGAACCACAACAAAATCCAAACTAAAGGTGAAATTTTGTACCTGCAGAGCCACCTTTTCCACTATGCCCACAGGGTATACTGTCCTCTGGTCGGCCAATGTTACTCTGAAGGGGGCAGGTCTAGTAAGCTGCAGGCCTAAAGACATCATAGTGAACTCAGGCATCATGTTGATGCCAGCTCCACCATCCACAATTACTCCTGAAAATTGATGCCCCAAGAGACGAGGGCTTCTATAATCCGTGAGGGGAGCAGCGTGATGGTGTCACAAGACGGGCACCACGTGCCAGTAGAAAAGAACAGACTGAACAGACTTTTAGCACTTCAATAACAATTGAAACTGAAAGAGAGAGACGACACGCGCCACGGAGTAGCGGAATTCCACCCCAGAGAGTATTAGCCCAAACATTGGCGCCCCTTTCGGTATTTCTTTATATTGCATCAACACTGTACAAGCCGGTACTCCAAACTCTGCACCTTCTCCGGGAAGCATGCCAGAGAATGAGCCCTAACCTCATATTTAAAGGCCCTTGGCCTGAAAAGCAGTTTACATGAAAAGCCTTCAAATTCAAAAGCTTCTCGTCCAAAAGCAAAGCCAAAAATCTGCCAACGTAAATCACGAAAATCCGTACAGCCTGCCACGTCATCAGCTAGCGCAAAACGCGGAAATCCATACAGCCTGCCCGTCATCATGTCAGTGCAATTTTTGAAAATCTGCCACATCATCAGTTTTTGTGTGTGTGCGGGTCCTGCTTTATTTTAATCCTTTATGTCACTAGGACTTCTTCTTCTGTTACTTGTTCTTCTTAGGGTTTAGGCCCCTCGGCCAGCATGTGCAGTTGGCTCCATTCTTTAGGCTTTGACACATCAGCAGTTTGTTACATCTCCCCTTCTTGAAAGAGAGTAATCGTCCACGATTACAGCATATCTGCAAACAACTCAAGTTAGCTTAAAAATTTCTGAGGGACAATCAGTTTGCTCTTTTTATTAACGAGTTAGCTTCTTCTTTTTGCTCTCTTGATCAAGGAGTTAGCTTCTCCTTTCGGCTATTTTGATCAAGGAGTTAGCTTCTCCTTTCTGCTCTTTTGATCAAGGAGTTAGCTTCTCCTTTCGTCCAGATCGGAACTCTTGATATTCCGGCGTAGTAAAATTAGCCATCACACCCAGACCGTACTGATCTTACATGGGTGTCTTGATGCCCTAAAAGATTACATACCCGGGCAATCTCATCCAATTAGGAATATTGAGTAATTGGCACAACACAATGCAACACAAATGCTTACATATGCATGTTACAAGACACAACAAACAGCGCCGCTGAGCACTCCCCCGAGACAAACGGTCTGCGGTATGAAGCTACTCAACGACTACCTCGTCACTCCCCCGGCAAATAACCTAAAAAGGTCCGGGCCATGAGCTCAGAGAATTGTACAACCAAACGCTCCCCAGACCGCACTTAGCGTCGCTTGGAGGTTCAAGCATACAACCAAACGCACCCAAGGCATCGGCCTGCGTCGTTTGGAGGTTTCAAACATACAATGAAACGCTCCCCAGGCATCGGCCTGCGTCGTTCCGAGGTTTTCAAACATACAACGAAACACTCCCTAGGCATCGGCCTGCGTTGTTCCGAGGTTCAAACAATACCAAAACAGGATTTCTCACTTCTCCACCCGGGAGTAAAATCACCAATCAATGAAACCAGTATCAAACCAGAGTCAAACAACTCAAATCGGCACCAAAACAAGTTCAAAACAGATACCATTTATTTCAAACAAATTCCGAACAAGATCACCAAACAAGATCGAACAGAACTCAAACTTAAAAAACAATCTCTCGAAAAGTCGACTGACTATCCAGCCTGAAACCTGCATCAAAAATTAGGGTTAGGTTCCTTCCATAAGGTCGTAGACAACCAGAGCATGGTCCATCAGCTCTTGGACAGACAGTGTTTCTTTGGCGGCGATGGTAGTCCCAATATAGCAATCGCACTGGACCTCCAAGGTCCTCTACTCCTGAAGAGACATCTACTGAAAGATGTCGAGAAATTTCAAGTTATGCTAGGGTTTCCATGGCAAGCATTTCAGGATACCCCACTCTGCCAGAAGTTGCACTCCGAAGGAAGATGTCAGAAACCATACAACTTCGGGCAAAAATTTTCTTGAAAGTTTGCCAAGTCCTTGGAGTGTGCGGCTTGGTAGCTATAGAGATCAACATCCGCATGGCACTACCTCTGAGAAAAACAACAGCTCTTTACAAATCTTGGATCCTTCTCTTGCAAGTGATCTTTATGGCTTATGCCCTGTAAGACATGAGCGGTGAAGACAGGAGCGCGCCCGATGCGCGATGAAGTAAGGGTGGGAATGGCTGATAAGTCCGGGGTCGGAGGCCGAAGATACCTCAAATAAAATTCCAATAGCTCTGTCTGCTCTTTTGTAGGACTGGTATGCTTAAAAGCACACGCCTTATGCTCTGATACCACAAGACGGGCAACAAATGCCAGTAGAAAAGAACAGACTGAACAGATTTTTAGCACTTCAATAGCAACTGAAACTGAAAGAGAGAGACGACACGCGACACGGAGTGGCGGAATTCCACCCCAGAGAGTATTAGCCCAAACATTGGCGCCCCTTTCGGTATTTCTTTATATTGCATCAACACTGTACAAACCGGTACTCCAAACTCTACACGTTCTCCAGGAAGCATGCTAGAGAATGAGCCCTAACCTCATATTTGAAGACCCTTGGCCTGAAAAGCAGTTTACATGAAAAGCCTTCAAGCTCAAAAGCTTCTGGTCCAAAAGCAAAGCCAAAAAGCTGCCAACATAAAGCACGGAAATCTGTACAGCCTGCCACGTCATCAGTCAACGCAAAACACGGAAATCCGTATAGTCTGCCACATCATCATGTCAGTGCAATTTTTGAAAATATGCCACCTCATCAGTTTTTGTGTGTGTGCAGGTCCTGCTTTATTTTAATCCTTTATGTCACTTGGGGCCCCATCGGACGGGGTCCCCATAAGTTGGTAGGACTTCTTCTTCTGTTACTTGTTCTCTTAGGGTTTAGGCCTCTCGGCCAGCATCTGCAAGTTGACTCCATTCTTTAGGCTTTGACACGTCAGCAGTTTGTTACAGATGGGATATCATATAGGACTCAGATGGTTGCACTGGGAGGTGCCCGCCACTAGGACCTGCTCCGCGGTAAAGTGATTGAATAAATGTAAGGATGTCACCTCGAAGACTCACATCTAGCCGCAGCATGTCATAGAGCGACACTTGTTGAAAGGTGTTCTTCAAGATTGTCTCTACTGTAGGCTTTTCTTTTTCTTCCAGTGGATTTTCTGGTACCTTGATCTGTTGTAGATCAGCAACTGCTTGCAAGAAGGCTTCATCAATATTGGAGAGCAAAGATTTGGATTCTTGCTTGTCACTGGGGGATGGCTTGTCAGCAGCTGAAGGCAGGGTATCCACTGTTGTGAGAATGTGTGGGGGAGATGAACTTGCTGGAATGCTAAGATCGAGAGTGGCTCTCTGGGCCCGAGTGAGGACACCCAATGGCTCCTCTACCAACTGCAACTTATTTTGAGGAGTAACCAGGTGGGTAGAAGGGGGCGGCTGAGGAACGTTGCTAACTGCTATCAGATTGAGCTTGGAAAAGGTAAACTCATTCTGGCTTTGACTTAGGTTTGAAGCCGTGGATGCACGAAGTTTAGGGCTATCCTTACTGTAGTGATCCTTCGTTTCAAGGCAATGACAGCAGGGAGGGGCCCTTCGGGCAAAGAGCATTTGCTTTGGTAATGACCATATTCCCCGCATCTGTAGCACAAAATGGGCCGATTCAATGGGCGAGCCCAAGGGCGAGGTGGTCCTTGCTCCTAGTGCATGGAGTTGGAGGTGGAGGCATAGAAGCTTTAAGGTGATGAGGGAGAATGGGTATGATAAAAGCTCTGAGACGGAGAAGTACTTTGCATACCTTGCATAGGATGGGCTGTCAATAAAGATGGCATGTGGTGCGGATGGCCACAGGGAGAAACCATGTTGGATGCAGATGCTGGCCCTTGTTGAAGAGTAGGACCAAGACTTTGTTGTATTTGTCGCAATCCCTTGAGGTAGTAGCAGTCCTTGTCCTCATGTCCAGACTTTTCATAGAAGTGGCTGTAAACCCGAAGGGGGCATTCATGTGGAGGGTGCCCTGGAGAGCGGCATGAGCTGCACCAAACCATAGCCTTAGTCTCCTGCTAAGACTTGAGCTCTTTTAGCTCGCGCTTGATCCGTTCCAATGCCTCGTGATGTGGAGGCTTCTCCTGTCTAAGAGAGGACCTCTCCTCTTGAAGAGCTCGCTGTAACGTTAGGGCTTCAGTTCCCTGCGTAAAGAAGTTAAAGGATCAGAAGGACTTTCCAAAAACACTGAGGGGGTCTCTACTTGGGGGGAATTGGTGAACAACTTCCTAGCTCCCTCTATCCTAGTAGCAGCCGCGACAAACTCCTCCAGAGTGGCGTCAGGTCGAAGACTCTCTCGGAGTTTTTGCTGAGAAGTTTTAGGAAGAGCCTTCTCCACCCACTTCTTAACCATAAATTCACCCGGTTGCTGAGGAAGCTTGGCAACCAGAGACTTGATTTTAGTCAAAAGTCTCCTCTGGCTGGAGCACCATGTTGGCCAACTCATCCAAAACCTTTTCCTGGTAGCCACCTTGCATGAATGCCGCACAGAAGTGTTGTCTTAAAGCTGCCCAAGTTGCAAAATGATTCTCTGCAAACTGACTGTACCACTTGTCTGCTAAGCCATCCAAGGTAGATGGAAAGAGTACCAAATAAGCATCTTCTCTATTAAGACCACGACCTCTACAGAGAGATACAAACCTCCTTGCATGGTTGTCTGCATCTTTTGAGGAGAGTCTCTTGAAGGTAGGAAACTTGATGTTTACTCACAGGTACAATGGTGGTGTCGAGGCTCAGATGTGCAACGATGGTGTAGACGTGCTGTGTATAGACTCGCTACTCTAGACAATGACGCTCGATCATATATGAAGAAGATAATAATCCTGACCCCACAGCTACTACTCACATGTACAATCATAAAGAGCCACCAAAGGCTCATAAATGTCAGCCATCTAAGTCTATCTCCCAACTGAGTGGTGGTGGTAACCTAGCCACGATGTCCACTAGACCAGGTGTCACTGCCCAGCCCAGAGAGTCCATCCAATGTGAACCAGACCAGACCAACTATACTAACTGTGTCCTGTGAAAGTGACATTGTAGCCTGCTACAATGCCGAAAGGCGGGCTTTAACGGTTTTCTTGGGCACTATCCAAGCCTGAGAGGTTGATACCTATTCTTTCCCTTTATCTTTAACATTTGAAGCAGCAGGAAGTGCAGGCAATTGTAATTGCTTCACTTTGCATTTATTCGCCCCAACAATCCAGGAAGAAGCTGAAGCACCTTTGGTTTGTACCTCAGAAGAAGATTGGACATCCATCTTAGGAGGGCAAATGACTTTGCCCAACTGGGCAGCCAACAAGGGAAGAAAGTGACCGCCAAGTGCGAGAAAAGTCCACCACCTCAACCCAGACGGGGCACTTGTGACGAATAACGCTCTGATAAACCTTGGTGAGAGCCTAGGGCAAAACATGAGTCATTGTGTATTGAAGAAGAGACGAGACATTTCAAGCAAAGCATCCCTGGCATCCATGTCTAGCAACAAGACTTCATAAAATTCTCTGGCACCAAAGAAAACCCCCCCAACTGCTTGCCGCTTGAGTAAGAAATCAACCCATTGGCCTACATCTTGAGCAGTAGGCATTTTGCCGAAGAAGAAGAGAATCATTGCATTTAGGGCATATTGAGCAACGGGGTCCATAAGTTCCTACACAGAAATGTGCACTTCCATGATAGAAGCAGGCCTTTCCCAAGCTTGGCGTGCATCTTCAAAATCCTCATGTAAACATTCTTTGATCAAATTCACGGCATCCATAGCCGAATTCTCCATGGCTTTTTGGCGTTTGTAAATGCACTACTCTGGTGGATTCATCAAACAACGTAATCATGTTTCTAGATCTGTGGCTAATCCGAGTGCACCACACACTCACACACACTACACGCTATACTTAGGCTTCGCACACACTTTTTTTTTTGTATATTAATTTGATTAACCTATGGAAAACCTCAAAGCGAGGAAAACCCACCAAAAAGATCAGGTACAAGGGAAGTAACATAGAAGTGTTCGGCTGTACAAAATGGCTAAAAGCATTCATAGGAAAGCTGATGTAGCTCTGCAATGATATCACCAACTTCCAAGGTGAACCGTAAAGACTGCCTAAGAGAAAGCTTGAAGAACAGAAAGGAATCTACATGAATGCGATGGAACATATAGCCATTACGCTACCGCCATAGGCTCTAGTAAGTCCAAAATCTGACCCACATGAAGAAGACCGCGAAGAGCTACAACGCCGGCAAGAAAATGTAAAATGCCCAAAACCGTTTATGGAAGACCGTCGTGGGAAAACGGAGCCGCATGCATGCCGACACGCAGCCAAGGAAATTTTGAGTAATGCAACAATCCCACAACAAGTGACAAACATTCCTTTCTGCAGCCGAGCAACGGACACAGGATGAAGGGCAGATATGGCGTGTCCTAAGAAAAGTGCCCATCGGGAGCACACCAAGCAAACAACGCGAAAGAACTCTCAAGTTGTGAAAATGACTTGGTCTTCTTTTTGTGGTGCCTTCTTCCATGCCTAGATCTCGAAGTAGAGGAAGACGAACTTGTCTCCCATGATGACGAAGAGGGTGAAGACTATCGACGTCTTTGCCTTTGGACGTAAAGAGAGATGGTAATTGTAGTGAAGGGGGCTTCTTGGGGTGATGGTAGAGGAAAATTCAGCAATTGGGAGATGGTGCAATGGGAGGGGAAGAGGCTTATTTATAGGTGGAGTGGTCTCCTTTGAAATTCAAGGTCTCCTTTGAATTTCAAGGTTTCCTTTGAAATTCGAGGCATCTGTTGAAATTCAAGGCATCCTTTGAAATTCGAGGCCTCTGTTGAAATTCAAGGCCTTGTTTTAAATTCAAGGCTTCTTCGTAGAATCTTCCAAAACGTTCTAGAAGCTTCTAGAACCTTCCTTCCTTAATAAACTGTTCACAAAAAGAAATAACAATACGGGTATCAAATGTGTTGTGTAGATGATGATTCTAGATTCAAAACATAAATCCAAAATGCTTGTAGAGACATATAAGCATTCAAAGCATCTCAGTGGGAGTGTGCATTATCAATTTTCTAACCCACTGCGTGGGTCCACCTTAACTAGTGATTACTCATCAGTGGCCATCCTAAATGCACTATTCTACCCAGTCTTGAATTCAAAGAGGAAAACAATTTTCAAATGCAAAAGAGGATACAAGATTTGTTTTCAATTGAGTTCTGACGGGAGGGACAGATAGAGGAGTAGCCACCACTCCAAAGCTCAGCTCATACTCAAACCCACAATACTCTCATTGACCGTGAGACGCCCACAACGGAGGAGAGGAGCTTCACAGCATCAACGAAGATTATAGTAAAGGGTTCGAGCCTTACTATCTCGATATCTAGAGTGCAGATGAGCATGGATTCATCACCAATTATATCGCCCTCTTGTATTGGGCACCCATTGTATAAGTGGTCGTATAAGTGGTCACACATACCCCACATAGTTCCAGCTAGTAGCACTCCTAGATTCATTTTAGTATCTCTTTTTTTGTTCCCAGACATGGTATCAAATTCACCAGTTTGTAACGAATTGGTCTCATAGGTCATTTTGGCATTTTGAAGACGTTAATATATCGTTTCTTTTCATTTCCTCTCTCTCTCTCTCTCTCTCTCTCTCTCTCTCTCTCTCTCTCTCTCTCTCTCTCTCTCTCTCGTGTAATATAGGACCCCGAGCCAGAGTTACATTACATATGTCACCGCCGAGTATAATATGAGATATGAGGCCGCTTCTACTATCTATTCAGAGGGTTTCGTACCGCTCTCTAGGGTCATGAGGTACTAGGATCAGAGATGCCTCAGATTATACTTATTGAAGCTACACAACATAGAGAGGACCTCTTGAGGAGAGCCCAAAGAGAGAGATACAACTAAAGCGACAGATTACAGATTTCTTTCAATCACAGACTGAGGAGCCAGACTAGCACGCCCCACCATATAGCGGCACCAGAGGCACATTGCTTGATCGGGCGATAGAGTTGGGGCGGTTCGGCACCCCTGGATGAGGGGGCCCTCTCGACATCGATAGAGATTATGACAAAAGATCCACACCATACTAGCACAACACATGAGTCGTCTTGCCAGAATGCTCACTCTGGAGGACACTGATGTTATCCGCCATCGTCCGATGAGAGGTGTCTTTGGATACTAATGTACATGTATATGATGCTTCAATTGCGAGAGAGCCCCATCACCCCTGCCCCTTATTCCAGTTAGATGTTTAGTTGTTTTTCCAGTTTTTCAGTTTTCACAGACATTGTATCAGATTCACCAACATTGTAAACTTTTGGTCTCATAGGTCATCTTGGCCTTTTGAAGACGTTAATATATCATTTCGTTTCATTTCACATCTCTCTCTCTCTCTCTCTCTCTCTCTCTCTCTCTCTCTCTCTCTCTCTCTCTCTCTCTCTCTCTCTCTCTCTCTCAGGTACGCACTCCGGAAGGGGTATCTGATTTAGTTCACTCTACTATTGGAGTGAAACAGGGATGCCCATTGTCTCCTACTCTATTTGGTATGTATGTTGATGAGGTGTCTGATTACATCGACAGAGAGGGTGACAGAGGTGCACAGCTGGCAGGGACGTGGATCCCATTGTTGCTATATGCTGATGATATTGTGCTGATATCCGACTCACGAGAAGGTATGCAACGACAGTTGGATGCACTACGCAGTTTTGCAAGGATAGTGGATTGTGTGTAAACCTAGGTAAAACCAAGGTTATGGTGTTTAACACCACACCGCAATGGGTCAGGAGATCAGTACCTACTTTCAAATATGGTCAGGAGATGGTGGAGTATACAGATGCATACACTTACCTGGGGGTAGTCTTTACTGGGCCGAGATTCTCCTCGAGAAGAGCGGCAGAGACTAGACTAACCAGAGCTGGTGCGGCTCTGGGAGGAATGGAGAGGATGTGTTCGCAGGTTCAGTTCCAGGAACCTAGGACAAAGTTATGGCTCTTTGATACTCTGGTTGCCTCTACTATGTTATATGGGGTGCAAGTTTGGGGACCTTCTGTAGGCCAGGAGGGTTGGAGGTGTATGGAGAAGCCCCTGGTATCTATGATCTCTCGGCTGATTAGAGCCAAGGCTTCCGTACCGCATGATATCATTCGAGCGGAATTAGCTGCTCCCCCTATGGTGATTGAGGCACTTACTAGATCAGTCTCTTTTGTACACAGTCTCTGGGATACTACCAGAGACAGATATGCCAGGGTGGCTCTAGAGTCCTCCAGACAATTAGCTCTTAATGGGGATACATCATGCTGGTATGCACAGATGGCATCATGGTTTCAGACACATGGTTTCACCATGGACAGGTTGCCTCCTTTTCAATACTCTCTACAGGCACCCTTGAGGTCTTTGACGCGGGTAGAGATTAATAGACTCATTCGTCAGGATCTGATTCAACTGGACACAAGGAGGACATGGATAGAGCCGATACAGGAGTTGGGCACAAAGACGGCTTTCTATAGAGAGCATTTTCTCCACCTCACAGGGGATGGGTTTGTAATTCGACCTAGCCATATGGACAGGCATCTTTCTCATGGTGTCCGATGTGCCATTGGCCAGATACGCACGTCCTCACATCAGCTTGAGATTGAGACTGGCAGATTCAGAGGGACACCAGCAGATAGCAGGATATGCCGCTTATGACATCTAGAGCCAGAGACAGAGGTACATTACATATGTCATTGCACAGTGTACTATGAGATACGAGGCCGTTTTCATTGTCTATTCAGAGAAGGTTTCGGGCCACTATCTAGGGTCATGAGTTATGAGGATCAGAGATGTCTTGGGCTATATGTACTTGAGCTACACAGGCATAGAGAAACTTTACTGAGGAGAGCTGAAGAGAGACAACCCCAGAGACAGATCACAGATTTCTTTACACTAGATACTGAACACCCAAAAGAACAGACAAAGGAGCAACCAACAGTGGAGAGGTCTACCCGTACTACTCTCCACTACCCGCACTACTGGCATTCTCATAGACCGTGCATTGGAGCTAGGGAGATCTAGACGACCCCGATGGAGAAGAGGAGCTACACAGTTTCGAAGGAGGCTACAGCAAAGGATTCGAGCCATACTTTTTCGTCGTCCAGAGTGCAGATGAAGATGGATCTCTATGCAGATAGATCTCTACTTCCCTCCCAAATTTTCTACACATTGTATAGCTCAGTTCACACGTTTCACGCCTTTCGCCTTTCACACCTATCCGCTTAGTTTAGGATTCTATAGTATTTATATCTTGTTATCCCTAGTTTAGTTTAATTTAATTTAATTTATTTTGTTAATCTGACTTGATATCAGATACACCGCATTGTAACTTCCTGGTCTCATAGGTCACTTTGGCCTTTTGAAGACGTTAATATAACATTTCATTTCATTTCTCTCTCTCTCTCTCTCTCTCTCTCTCTCTCTCTCTCTCTCTCTCTCTCTCTCTCTCTCTCTCTCTCTCTCTCTCTCTCTCTCTCTCTCTCTCTCTCTCTCTGCGCGCCACTGCTGCTGCTCCTGCGCGCGCCACTGCTGTTGCTCCTGCGCGCGCCACTGCTGCTGCCCCCTGTGCGCGCCACTGCTGCTGCTGTTTCACCCCCTGCGCGCGCCACTGCTGCTGCTGCTGAACCCGTTGTAGCTGACCTGTTGCGACTGCACGCTGCCAAGGCTGTAGCACTTGCCGCTGCCTCACTGTGGCAGCATTACCAAGTGCACCAGGCCTGCTGCCCCCAATCTCTCACACACGGATACATACCCACACACACTACACACATACACGCATACACACAAGTACTCCCTCTCTTCCCCTTCTCCCCTCTTCTTCACAATATGAAGAGAGGGTAGTTACGAAGACAGCCATGTCTTCCCCCATCATCAAGACGCCGGCATCGACAATGAAGACAACGTTCATGCTCACGAACAAGAGGCTTGCACAATTGGAGAAGGACATGAAAGAATGGCGGATGGAGAGAGAGATATGGGAGGAGGAGAAAGCCACCCTCATCAAGCTATGGAACGAAGAGAAGGAGGACATGAGAGCGGAAATCCAAAATCTCAAAGAGGAGAAGGAGAGAAGGGAACGGGAGAACGAGAAGGAGAGGGAGAGATGGAGGAAAGAGCAAGAAGAGATGAAGGCACAAATCGATCTCCTTCATGCTTCCATCACATCCCTCACCCCCGAAGAAGGAGAGATTAAAGAGGAGGCTAAGGAAGCCCTCAAGGAGGAGATCACCAAAGCCCTCACCGCAAGCATTGAGGACAAATTAGAGGCCACCAAAGAAGGATGGGTCGAAGTGGTCAAAAAGAACATCAAGAAGGTTGCAAGAGAGGAAGCCCAAAAAGATGAGGTACTCATCGTACACACAACCATCGAGGAGGAGAAGATGCGACAAGCTCGCCGTCTCAATGTGCGAGTGACCGGCATCAAAGAAGAAGGGTCTACACCCGAGAGCGATGGGAAAGCTTTATGCAAGAAAGTGGGATACAAGGAAGAAGAGATCCCTTTCTCCAAAGTTTGGAGAGCCGGCAAAGATCCAAAGAAGAGATCTCTCATCCTCCAATTCGCCTCCGAGGAGTCTCGAACTTCTTTCCTCCGAAAGAGGGTCATCTTGAGAGGGCTAGAAGGCCCCCCGATTTATCTTGATGATGACCTCACAAAGATGCAACAAGATCACCGTCGCGCGTGCATGCCTAGAGTCCACCAAGCCCGCAAAGAAGGGAAGAAGGCAGTATATCGAGATGGTAGGGTTATCATTGATGGCAAGACCATCGCATAGGGACTCGCGGCCTGTGGGACACACGAGGAGATTCATGTCACGGTTTGGAATTGCAATGGAGACCTATGGACACACCCAGAGAGACTTGAGGAGGTGATGAGAGGTCGAGACATCATTCTACTTACAGAGACACACGAGAGCCCAGAGAGAGGGCTACCACGGATACATGGATTCCAGTGGGAGTCTCTACATCGGGGGTGTATGCGCCAGCACACCACTCGTGGCTCAGGAGGAGTGGCCATACTCTTTAGACAGGGGCTTCACAGTAGACTACAGATTGTTGCCCGGGACCCACAGGCCCGCTACATGTGGATTCGCCTCGAGCTCTCACGAGACAGGATCGTCTACATTGCCCTTTGCTACTTTGCTCCAACAGGCTCCAGATTCGCCCCTATTGAGCAGGAGTCACCGTACGCATGCCTCACGGAGGAGATTATGGAGTACTCCACACTGGGTGAAGTCTTCCTTATGGGAGACTTCAATGCTCGTACGCGCAGTGAGCAGTGTGAGGCATATGACCACGAGGACCCAGAGGCACTACACACTCTAGATGAGGAGGCTACTATGAGAGATACAGCAGACAGAGCTCCAGTCACAGCCTACGGACGACATCTACTTCGACTTGGCTCCCAGCACCGTCTCGTTATTTATAACGGGATGGTCCAGTGGCCCACCTCAGGGGGCCTGACTTGTATGCCACATGGAGTTGCAGAGGGAGGAAGGAGTACAGTCGACTATATTCTGGGACCCAGGGAGGCTACACACCTTATCACATCCTTCACCATTCCACCCATACCCATCGGAGCCGACCACACATACCTCTCTTTCTCCATCACCGGAGATACCATCCCACACAGCTCCACAGCACACACTCCACACACCACCATCCATTTCACACATGAGCTAGCCTCTCTTTACTCGGCCGAGGTCGAGCATGGCCTATGCCTCCTCCACCCATCCACACCACTCTCAGTTCTCACATCACATATCTCTTCCGTTCTCCACACTTCAGCTATTAGCTCCTTTCCACACACCACTCACACAGGACGCACTCCCCCCCCCGGGACTATGCCTCAGAACCGCTGGTATGATGATGAGTGCAGAGAGCTATACCGACGCCTCCGCGCACAGCGAGCCTTAGGAGAGATCACAGAGAGAGAGGCCAGACGGCATATGAAGACGCTGACATGCCAAAAGCGGCGAGCATTCGAAGAGGCACAGGAGCTTGAGCTATACCGCCTATTCATGAGCATGGATAGCGCGACAGCATGGCGCACCCTGCGCGAGCCACGTCCGACTATAGCTATTGAGGATCCACACATATGGCATGATTATGCAGAGCGACTTTACGAGGTGCCAGGACAGCCTCCTATCCCACAGCCACACGAGCCACGCCCCACGTGCTCCTCCTTCTTTACAGCACAGATGGTAGAGAGGGCCATACGCCGCATGCAGCACAGACGATCAGCTGACCATACTGGATTACAGAGTGAGCACATCATTTATGCGGCCTCCACTATAGCCCCGTTGATTGCACATGTCTTCAACCGGGCTATAGGGGAGGGCTTCCCAGAGGAGTGGACACAGCACACCATAGTGCCTATCCACAAATCTGGCGACACCTTGGATCCAGGGAACTACAGGACTATCATGATTGGCCACACGATGGCCAAGCTATATGGAGCAGTACTTGAGGCACAGCTCAGCTGCTACGCAGAGATCGAGGGTTTACGAGCTCCAGGCCAGGCAGGTTTCAGACGAGCTTTCTTCACCACTGATCACATCTTCGTTCTGCGCTGCCTCATTGATGGGGCAAAGGCGCGGAAGAAGAGGCTTTACTGCTGCTTTGTGGATTTCCGCAAGGCCTTTGACACAGTCCCACGCGAGAGACTCTTCCAGCGCCTTCACAGCATTGGGGTACCAACAGAGATGATTTGGGCCATATATGCTCTCTACGAGAAGGTGACGGGTCGAGTTCGTTGCCCAGGCGGTTTTTCAGAGACCATTGCTAGCACCATTGGTGTTAAGCAAGGATGCCCACTCTCCCCGACACTCTTTGGGCTCTACATCGACGAGATCTTCGACTACATACTGCGAGCAGGGGGAGAGGGGAGCGACTTGGCAGGTACTCCCGTCCACATCATGTTATATGCTGATGATATTGTGTTGATTTCAGAGTCACCCGAGGGCTTGCA
This sequence comes from Adiantum capillus-veneris, assembly GCF_014529385.1. NCBI lineage: Eukaryota > Viridiplantae > Streptophyta > Polypodiopsida > Polypodiales > Pteridaceae > Adiantum > Adiantum capillus-veneris. The sequence continues at coordinate 48,384,067 of NC_140934.1, read as the reverse complement.
ACGCCATCTTGAGGCCTTGGACGAATTCAGCACACACAGGGGGTTGACTGTGAACCTTGGCAAAACCAAGGTTATGATCTTTCACACATCCAGTGCAGTGAGGAGCGCTGCCACCTTCACAGCAGCAGGAGGAAAGGTTGATGTAGTCACCTCCTATGTCTACCTTGGCATCACATTCACCAGCCTACCAGGACCCTTCACTATGAGGCAGGCTGCTGCTGACAGGCTCACCCGAGGATATGCAGCTCTGGCCATGCTAGAGCGGAGATGCCACCGGGCACACTTTCAGGAACCCCGCACGAAGGGGTGGCTTTTCGACACCTTAGTCACCCCGGCCTTGATGTACTCGGCGGCAGTATGGGCACCAGGATTGACAGCTGACCAGTGGACACAGCTTGAGAGGCCACAGGTATGTATGATCTCACGCTTGCTCCGCAGCAAGAAGACAGTGCCACATGACATTATTAGAGCCGAGCTCGCCACACCACCCATGGTGGTAGAGGCACTATTCCAGACAGTCTGCTTCATCCAGAGGATGAGAGAGCTACCTCCTGACAGACTTACTCGTAGAGCATTTGAGGCAGCTATACAGCTATCAGAGAGTGGGCATGAGAGAGCATGGTACTCACAGGTCAGAGCATGGTTTGAGGGACACGGTCTTGACATGGAGAGCCTACCACCATTCCAGTACGACCCCCACTCACCATATGTTCACCTCTCTCGCAGTGAGAGGAACTTGGTACTGAGACAGGATCTGTGGCAACTATACACTAGGAGAGTCTGGGAGTCACCTGGCTTGGGGACGAGGATGTCAGATTACAGAGACCAGTTTCTCACCATATTGTCCGGGGGGTTCATACAGAGACCACGCTACATGGACACATATATGCCACATAGCTCACGGGTGGCGATTGGTCAGCTGAGAGTGGCTTCACACAGGTTAGAGATTGAGATCGGGAGACATACTGGTGTTCCCAGGGAGGAGCGCGTCTGCAGAGCCTGCACAGAGGAGGTGGAGAGTGAGGAGCACTTTGTATGTAGATGCAGAGCATACACTGAGATCAGAGGCAGGTATGAGGCCCTATTCAGAGGACAGCCCACTCTCCGAGAGATCATGGACTCTCGAGATCAGAGACAGCTCGGACGGTTCTTACTAGAGATACAAAGCCATCAGGACACACTACTACAGCCACACACAGCTACACAGACAGAGGGGAGACAGTCGCAGCTCACAGACTTCTTTCAGAGGATTACCGCCCCTCCCCCACCAGACACTCAGAGGGGAGTGACACTCCCACAGGCGGAGGTGAGCCGAGCTAGACGACGACCACGAGTCACAGGCTACAGGGGCGCGAGCTCCCACCACCGACAGATCGAGGAGATCCGAGCCCGGGAGCGCCGTGCCACTGAGGAGCGAGTGGCCCGGATGAGGGCCGACCCGACAGCTTTCATCCGGGCAACCTTGGCACCAGACCCGCCCATGTACCACATCTTACATCCCCCCATTAGTACAGGATGGAGCTAGATAGCTTGATGCATTCTCATGATTGTACTACCTTGAGCATATAGACATGCATATACCCCTAGAGATAGAGCTCCATCCCTCCTCAGATACCCCACTACCTACACTCAGTTCAATTTTGTATCAGTTTTTGTTTCATTTGTCTTTCCGATAGACGGATGACATACACACCATGTACATTTGATTTGTCTCATAGGCCGATTTCGGCCTGACATAGACGTTAAAAATCTTTCTTTCTTTCTTTCTTTCTTTCTCTCTCTGCGTCTCTGGACCCCCAGAGGAGCAGACACCATTGCAGAGCTTTGCCTGCACTCATACTACTACTACTGGCATTCTCATAGACCGAGCATTGGAGCTAGGGAGATCTAGACGCCCGCGATTGAGGAGAGGAGCTACACAACATCGACGGAGACTACGGCAGAGGATTGAAGCCATACTCTCTCGACGTCCAGAGTGCAGATGAGGATGGATCTCCACCATATCTTCCCCCCTTCTTTCATTGTACTACACATTGTATTTTGTTTCAGTTCTTTTTGATTCCAGACATGGTATCAGATTCACTATGTTGTAACGGCTTGGTCTCATAGGTCACTTTGGCCTTTTGAAGACGTTAATATATCATTTCATTTCTGGCCCTACAGGCCATTGAGAGTCCCTCACCTTGTTGGATTCAAGTCGATATAAACTGATCATTCCAATGTGGAACTGCAGTCCAGGCGCTGGAATAGGGCAGCCTGCTTGTGTCGACGCTAAACTGCTTGTGCGCCGTGTCTGCTACTACACCTGCGCTTAATGTCCTCAAGCCCTCATGCACTGTTCCAATGCCGCCTCTTGACCTCCATTGGTGCTGCCCCTCTCCGCCGGAAGCCCTCATGCACTGTTTCAGTGCCAAGCCCCTTGATGCAGTCGTGTGGTGCCTTTTGTAGTAGAAACTTTAGAAAAGCATCTAAGAAATTAATGAATGGTTTGAAATGGAGCCAGTAGGAGTAATAGTTAGTATATTCCACTCATTTCCAAGGAAAGTATAGGGATCCATATAGAAGAGAGCTAGGTGCACGAGAAAAATGTGTCCAAATTTCTGTTGCATACAATATTGAGGTGAAGTAGTGGTGATATCTTGAGTAATTGTGGAAGGTCCATGCCAATGCTGGCTGTGTATACATTGTAGAGGGACGAGTTGAAAGGAACCGTGAGGTTTGTCTGGAGCAATCTTGGTGCTCAGGAAAATTATCACGTAATGAGCACCTTCCACTTCATGTTGTGGGCAGCATCCATTGATTCATTGACAGCATCACAAAATGAGATCAATTTAAAACTCCTGATGAGATGACAAATAGATGCCTTTTGCAGCTTGGAGGGCAATGTAAGGCTTCCTCATCCATGTGAACCTCATCTACATTACTCAAAAACAAGAGAGTTTCAAAGCCAGTGAGAGGGATAGAAAGAGCCACCTTTTGCAGCTTCAGGCAAAGCTACACTTATAGATAGTCCATAAATAATCAACAGGAATGCTCGTACAACCCTGAGCATCATCTGCACCTCCTAGGCCTGAGGTCTTAAAGATTGGAGTTTGTGCGGGGTTGTGGACTGATTTCAAAGGTAGGCCAGGAACACCAATAGATAACATCAGCTATGAATAAACTAACAAGACAAGATTGGGAGACTCAATGTTAAGAAGATGACACCACAAATAAATTGCTACAAACTGGGATCGAACTGTTAGTTTAAAAAATAATTTCTCCCTGATTTAGTATCAACGTGTGAAAATTTGTCACTGGAAAATCCAACCCTCTATGCAAGGATCGTACATATCCTGGAGTTGACTACAGATATTTATTTAAATTAAAAATAATAATAATAATAATAAAAAACGAGCCTTGAACTCAATGTCGTTTAAAAGTACATACCATGCTTACATCTACTCGAGTATCCAGCCTTATAAACTCATTGAATCTTCTCAGACTCTCCGTCTTTGCATCTTTTTCCTAAGAAAGGTTCGCAATTCGTAAAAGCAAAAATTAGCCCTTAGAAAAACATTCATCTTTTCAAGAGAGACATTTGAAAATATTGATAAGCATCCAATAAATTCAAAAGACACCAACATCTACTTGAAATGCAGTGTTACAACATTTTCAAAACGTGGTGACAATAACTTGCTGTTTTTCATTTATGTGCCTTCGTTGAATATTGCTTTTCGTCCAAACCTAATTTGATTGTTCAAACGCAAAATTTGCAACTTATAGCATAAGATTAACATTTTGTTTTTTAAACAATTTATAGAAAATTTAATAGTTTTTTATTATTTAGTAAACGAGATTGTTCTTACTTGAGGCTCTGCAACTTTTCCGTGCCAAAGAACATTGTCTATGACAATCAAGCCTCCAGGTCGTATCTACCAAAACTCAGACATCAAAATGTTAGGCATAGGGACACCATGCACCAGAGTCGCATTTAAAACGATGGCAAGTGCTTTGCATTTGAGAAGAGACATGTTGACATCAATCCTAAAATTTGTGATTGGCATTTCCACTATACACGTGATTCTTAAGTACACTTTGGATGCCAGAGTACCTGCAATGCATGTAACTATATTTGCCTTTTATCTTGGAATAATGGCTTATATTCTCACGCGATTAAGGCTACAATATTGGCCCTCTTAGAATGCCAAAGTGAAATGGGAAGATGTAGAAAAATGTGATGATTGTACTCATAATGAATGTGGCGACTTCCTTTCAGTCCTCCCAATGATTTGCATATTGATATTCATATGACTCACAGACTGATAAAGCTTACCAATTGGAGCAGAAGCTCGTAATAGTCTCTATAAACTCTCTTGTCTGCATCTAGAAAAGCAAAATCATAGCTGTACAAGCCTCACCAAATACTCAATCAGTTCAACTCACAAAGCTGCATGCTTAAAAAATTTCACACACTCAACCAAATTAAGAATAATCACAAAGAACAAAATCAACTTTGATCATAACACACGAGACAGAAACACCTAAAATATTCTAACCTATTTGCTTGTCCTTTCCTCAATAGCATAATCAAAGTATCAATAGCCATTCCATGATGAACTTGCACCTGCAAATTGCAATCAAATTAAGCGCTTACTACATTTAGTATAGAATGATAATGGTACGAAGCAACTTAGCAGCACAACCTAAATGATAATGCTTGACTAATCCTATGTAAAAGGTCTTCAAAGTTCCAAAGTTAAGACGTGCATTGAAGATCGTTTGGAATACTTCTATGAGGTCTCATAATGTCATAAGGGCTAGAACTCTCGAAGTGTAAGGATTGTGTAGTATCCAATGGCAACATAAATGCAGAAGGTTATTGAAAATTAAGTGCCCAGCTGCGGCAAATGGCTCCCTTTTAATGAACCTGATTCAGGATTGGAGTATAAAAGTACAGACTGATGACTGATCATATCAAAGATATTAGCTATCCTACTCCTGTGTGTGTCATTTTATTCCTTTAATGCATCATGAATTCAGCCTCATTTGCCAACATACAGTGCAGTTTGAGACAATAGATAAGCAAGCCACACTTCTTATGAAAGAGGTATTTATGAGTTCAAAACGTATCATCCATAGAAACTTTAAAGGCCGGTAGATTCAGCACTTTGCTAGTGGGAGGATAAGACCATTTGGTACCATTTGAAAGGCCCCAAGATAGCGTCATAGAACTAATCTAAGGGAATAGTCCACCAAATAGGCCACTATATAGGGTCAATACAACCCAGCCAAACAAGATTGTGTCACGTGCACATGGCTCTATGTACCACATGGACATGCTTCGACGACTTCTAGAGCCAATTTTCCAGTTTTGAAATCCTCTTGCATAAATGGTTCGTACATGCGTTTTGACAGATGATGTTACACTACGGTGGGCATTTGGCATGACGTGCATGTGGTTCTAGGTTAGAGGAATCTAACGAGCCATTCCCCGCATCAATCGGATTCCTGGGTGGGCAGATGTGCAACAGCTTCACCCGAAACTTAGCCCTGGTCAAAAACTTATAAATGAAATCTTTTAATGATTAAATTTGTTGGGTTGGTGGACAGTTTGCCCTACCTCAACCTAAAGGAGTTTATAACTAATAAATTGCGCCTATAGAGGGGCACCGTGCCTCGTCTTGAGGAGTTACAACGGCGACAGTCGTCATTCGAGTCACTAGAGTCTGCACTTGAGGTATTGCATGGGTGTACATTCCATCTATGCAATCTAAAGCAAATACCACATTGGCAATGATGTGGGGGGGTCCATCGGATGTCATTCTCCTCTTCTCTCTCTTTCTCTCTACCTCTACACATCTCTACCACACTTTCTCATTCCCTCTCTTCAGGGAAAGGTATAAGGAATCATCATTCAAGCTAAAAGGAATCACTACCGCAAGCAAAGAAAGAAAAGGATTTGTGGAAGCGTAAAACTTAGATCTTCACCATTTCAATTCCACTGCACCTGATATTGGTAGCAAAGCTTTGAAGATTTTGCACTAATCCGCTAATATTCGATTTTTATTTTCTCTCAAGTGTTTGAGTGTAAGTTGGAGCGTATCACCCAAGGACGCTTCTCTCATTCAAGGAATTGCAAGACCTGCCATTGTGCATAGGACTGTGTGCCTTGAGCGTACGACATGCACAGACTGTATACTGGGGGTTGCAGTTGCGATGCGCATGCGAGAAGGTAGTTTGGTGTGTGCGCTTGATCACCACGACATAAAGATATCCTAGCATGGATTTTGCAATCATAACTTCTTCGACATGACAGATCGCATCATTGAAGACATACATTGGAAACATGAAGATGTTAATTGCGAGTATCAGGATTTCTTGGCGGCCTATAACGACAAAGGAAGGTGCCATCCAGATCAGCCTTTTAGCTTTGGAGTCTCGGAATTGTTTCCACAACCATCTCTCCCATCTGCTCGGAAAATTCCATCAGTTCAGAAGAGGCATTGCATCATCATTGATCTGTACACATCTTTGACAGCACATCTTTATCTGCATCTTCTTAGCAATCTGTAGCCATCCATCTGGAGCCAAAGGGTTCCAGTCCAAGGCAATCACTGTGGGAGTTTGCAAGCATCGTGAGCCTACATTCGTAGCCACATCCGTTGCAAAGACGATAGAGCTTCCATCATACGGCAATCTAGTCGAAGCCCCAAGAGGAGCCTCTATCTTTGAGGAATTACTTGGCGGTTTCCTGAGACATCATATAGAGGACTTGCCATGGTTCATGGGCATTCCAAAGGACATATCCATCTTCATCTCCCAGTCACCGTTGCTCTCGCTAATCTTCCCACATAGGGCAACATAGGCTGGAAGGTAACCTTCGTGGACATCGGCGTTTGCATATCCCGCCATTCGCTCGACAAGCATCTATCTTGTTTGCAATTTGGTTCACACCATCCAAGTTGGGGCAGCAAAGGTTATTGTTTGCCGGTAACCCACAAGGGCATCGTTGATTCAAGAGGCAGTCCATTGTTTGCCAATAGATACATCATCACCATCCTTGTGTTTTGCACATTTCAACATTACCCATGGGAGCCTCTCTCTCAAAAGTCGCCGTGGAGGACATCATCTAGAAGGAACTTCATCCAAGACCATCTAATGGCGTGCATGGAGTTCGGTACCAGTACCTCACCTTAGGTAGGAGGGGATGTCACATGCACATGGCTCTATGCGCCACGTGGACATGCTTCAGCAACTTCTAGAGCCAATATTCCAGTTTTGGAATCCTCTTGCATAAATGGTTTGTACACGCGTTTTGACACATGTTGTTACACTACGGTGGACATCTGGCATGATGTGCATCTAGGTTAGAGGAATCCAACGAGCCATTCCCCACATCAATCGGATTGCTGGGTGGGGGCAAACGTGCGACAGTTTCACCCGAAACTTAGCCCTGGTCAAAAACTCACAAATTAAATCATTAATTTGTTGGGTTGGTGGACAGTTTCCCTACCTCAACCTAAAGGAGTTTATAACCAGTAAATTGGGCCTATAAAGGGGCACCATCAGCTAGCATTTTGGCATCAGTTGGGAGAGCGCTCGCCAAATGAGCAGGTCGGCCTCAACGTTTTGCAAAGCATCAAATCAGCTAGCCATGGCGTTGTTGCAACTGCAAATCAGCCCTAGCACTTGCGGATTTCAGCAGCTAGCCAGCATTTTCAGATTTCAGCCCTTTCATCGCCTCTCCTCGACCATTCCTTTGCCGTCATCGAGTGCTCCATTGCTGTCCATCCTCAACATCGTCGAGATCAATGTTTTCAGCCCTTCATTCCTCTCACATCGGGAGCGCAATTCAGCCCCAAATCTATCCCTTGGTGGCCATCCACAATCCCACATCGAGAGAATCCAAAGGTGCATCAAATCAGCCCCGGAGGTGCCTCGTCTTGAGAAGTTACCGTGGCGACAGTCATCATTCAAGTCAGTAGAGTTTGCACTTGAGGTATTGCGTGTGTGCACATTCCATTTACACAATCTAAAGCAAATACCACATCGGCAACGGTGTGGGGGACCTTTCACAGGGTTGGTTGGGACACTATCGGATGTCATTCTCCTCTTCTCTCTCTCTCTCTCTCTCTCTCTCTCTCTCTCTCTCTCTCTACCTCGACACATCTCTACCGCGCTCTCTCATTCCTTCTCTTCAGGGAAAGGTAAAAGAAATCATCATTCAAGCTAAATGGAATCACTACCGCAAGCAAAGGAAGAAAAGGATTTGTGGAAGCGTAAAACCTAGATCTTCACCATTTCAATTCCGCTGCACCTGATATTGGTAGCAAAGCTTTGAAGATTTTGCACTAATCAGCCAATATTTGATTTTTATTTTCTCTCAAGTGTTTGAGTGTAAGGTGGAGCGTATCACCCAAGGACGCTTCTCTCACTGAAGGAATTGCAGGACCTGCCATTGTGCATAGGACTGTGCGTTTTGAGCGTACGACATGCACAGACTTTATACCAGGGGTTGCAGTTGCGGTGCGCATGCGAGAAGGTAGTTGACTTGGTGTGTGCGCTTGATCACCTCGACATAAAGATATCCTAGCATGGATTTTGCAATCATAACTTCTTCGACATGACAGATCGCATCATTGAAGACATGCATTGGAAACATGAAGATGTTGATTGCGAGTATCAAGATTTCTTGGCGGCCTATGACGACAAAGGAAGGCGCCATCCAGATCAGCCTTTTAGCTTTGGAGTCTCGGAATTGTTTGCACAACCATCTCTCCCATCTGCTTGGAGGATTCCATCATTCCAGAAGAGGCATTGCATCATCATCGATCTGTACACATCTTTGACAGCACATCTCTATCTGCATCTTCTTAGCAATCTGTAGCCATCCATCTGGAGCCAAAGGGTTCTAGTCCAAGGCAATCACCGTGGGAGTTTGCAGGCATCGTGAGCCTACATTCGCAGCCACATCCGTTGCAAAGACGATAGAGCTTCCATCATACGGCAATCTAGTCGAAGCCCCAAGAGGAGCCTCTATCTTTGAGGAATTACTTGGCGGTTTCCTGAGACATCATATAGAGGACTTGCCATGGTTCATGGGCATTCCAAAGGACATATCCATCTTTATCTCCCAGTCACCGTTGCTCTCGCTAATCTTCCCACATAGGGCAACATAGGCTGGCAGGTAACCTTCGTGGACATCGGCGTTTGCATATCCCGCCATTCGCTCGACAAGCATCTATCTTGTTTGCAATTTGGTTCACACCATCCAAGTTGGGGCAGCAAAGGTTATTGTTTGCCGGTAACCAACAAGGGCATCGTTGATTCAAGAGGCAATCCATTGTTTGCCAGTAGATACATCATCACCATCCTTGTGTGTTGCACATTTCAACATTACCCATGGGAGCCTCTCTCTCAAAAGTCGCCGTGGAGGACATCATCTAGAAGGAACTTCATCCAAGACCATCTAATGGCGTGCATGGAGTTCGGTACCAGTAGCTCACCTTAGGTAGGAGGGGATGTCACGTGCACATGGCTCTATGCGCCACGTGGACATGCTTCAACAACTTCTAGAGCCAATATTCCAGTTTTGGAATCCTCTTGCATAAATGGTTTGTACACGCGTTTTGACACATGTTACACTACGGTGGACATCCGGCATGATGTGCATCTAGGTTAGAGGAATCCAACCAGCCATTCCCCGCATCGATCGGGTTGCTGGGTGGGGGCAAATGTGCGACAGTTTCACCCGAAACTTAGCCCTAGTCAAAATCTTACAAATTAATGATTTAATTTGTTGGGTTGGTGGACAGTTTGCCCTACCTCAACCTAAAGGAGTTTATAACCAGTAAATTGGGCCTATAAAGGGGCACCATCAGCTAGCATTTTGGCATCAATTGGGAGAGCGCTCGCCAAATGAGCAATTTGCATAGCATCAAATCAGCTAGCCATGGCGTTGTTGCAACTGCAAATCAGCCCTAGCACTCGCGGATTTCAGCAGCTAGCCAGCATTTTCAGATTTCAGCCCTTTCATCCCCTCTTCTCCACCATTCCTTTGCCGTCATCGAGTGCTCCATTGCTGTCCATCGTCAACATCGTCGAGATCAATGTTTTCAGCCCTTCATTCCTCTCACATCAGGAACGCAATTCAGCCCCAAATCTATCCCTTGGTGGCCATCCGCAATCCCACATCGAAAGAATCCAAAGGTGCATCAAATCAGCCCCGGAGGTGCCTCGTCTTGAGGAGTTACCGCGGCGACAGTCATCATTCAAGTCAGTAGAGTTTGCACTAGAGGTATTGCGTGTGTGTACATTCCATTTACACAATCTAAAGCAAATACCACATCGGCAACGGTGTGGGGGACCCTTCAGAGGGTTGGTTGGGACCCTATCGGATGTCATTCTCCTCTTCTCTTTCCTTCTCTCTCCCTCTACACATCTCTACCGCACTCTCATTTCCTCTCTTCAGGGAAAGGTAAAAGGAACCATCATTCAAGCTAAAAGGAATCACTACGCAAGGAAAGAAAGAAAAGGATTTGTGGAAGTGTAAACCCTAGATCTTCATCTGACTTTTGTGGTAAAGGACGGCTTTTCATACATGTGCATAGACCATCGTGCGTTGAACAAGAACACTATCAAGAATAGAAGTTGCACGCATAGGTAGAATAGTGTGAGGGCCATATTAAAACCTTCATGAGGAGTTGTTGGCAATTATCCATGCTCTTTCTAGTTGAAGCACTACTTGTTCAGTGGTTTTTTTTTTAATATCCATACAAATCATCACACCCTTCGCTATTTTCTTACACAAGACGAATTGTCAATAAACACATGAGATAAGCAAGCATAGAAGGGAACAAGAATGTGGTGCTTGATGCATTATATCACGAAAGCCCTGAGCTTCAGCAATGTCTATTTCCCTTCATCATAAAGGATGACATGAAGGCACAATATGCTTAAAATGAAAATATAAAAAGGATGTATAATCAGCTGACAAGTGGACAGCGACATGGGCATTATGTTCTCAGGAATGGTTTCCTTATGCGGCATGGGAGAGTATGCCTTACTAAGCATAAGCTGCATAAGCTATTGTGCATAAGCTGCTACTAGTTGTGGTTGGGCATTATACACACAAATATCTGTCATATGTCTGTTGCTTCGGCATGTCGCCCCAAGGGCTTCGTTCTGAACATTCCACATCTAATTGTCCTTCTCTTATGCAACGTCCACACCAAATACCGTGTCAGAAGACCAGTATCACTTCTACTGCCTGTGCTACGGGAGTCTATACCGCCCGCTCCTCTCTAAGTCTTTGGGCCCACTAATCGCAATACCTAGGAATTGCCAAGCCGTAATGAGAATACCGCTTTCCACCCCCACTCTACGGAGCCAATGCTTCAGTTGGCTCCAGTACTGCTTGTTGAAGGGCTAAACGGCTGGGTAGTTGGGGTCCTGAGCCTCTGTGCCTTGACTACTTATTCACGAAAGTGTCCAGCATCTATGCAGCAAGATCTGTGCCGATATATTGATCATTGTTATCCAAACCACGTGAAGGTTTCACATTGCACTAGCGCAATCAGCTGATTTGCCACATCAAGCCGATTGACAAGTTTGTGTATCTCAGTTGCATACGCATAAATGGTCCTCCCATCCTACTTCAGGTTATTTAATGGGTCTAGCAGATCTGAGTCAGCTTGACACCTGGTGATCAGCCCTTGCCGGTAATTGGTTTACCCATTAACAGACAACTGGTACCTTCAATGCAAAAATGTGGTTTTGCAAAAACACAAATCTCGTCAACTTTCTAGGGAACACAAACTTACTCAAAAAGAGGCCAAATAGTTAAGCATAGAAACTCAGAACAAACACAAATCTCGTCAATTTTCTTGCGAACACAAACTTAAACAGAGTCCAAAATGTTAAGCATAGAAACTCAGAACAAACAAACTCTGTAATGCAACACCTCAATATGAGATCATTACTCTGAATTCTGCAGGCATATAGTACCAACACAAGAGATGTAGTACCAACAAGGGGAAAACGAATGAGAGAGCTCTTACCCTCGTACCAATTCAACCGCTAATCCTTGCTGCAATCAGCTCCTTGGACACAACAAGGCTCTCATACCATGAAAAAATGAATAGAGGACATGCAAACGCACATGAAGAACAAACGAATTTCAAAGGGCTATGAACACTAGGGACAGAAGATATCAGCAAAGGCATATGGAAATCCTAAATGTAATCTCTCTAATTTCAGATCATTAAACAATGTGACTTCACGTCCAAAGCCGTAACCTTACCTTCTGTGTGACACCAGCTCGTCCAAAATACTTTTGAGCAACACCAAGTGACACTTCATCCCTTTCACAGGCAACAAGATGCCCACACTCAGGCAGAACAAGTGCCACCGCCAAAGAAGAATATCCCTGCAAAAAAGATAAGCTTTCATTTACTTTTATTTGGCAGCACAAGCCAAACCTTACTACTAAGAAAAAGGAAGAAGAAGAGTGCATCACATCATAAACTAACTGCTTTTTCTCAATCACATGAAGTAAAAGAGGGATTGATCACATTGTTGAAAGAAACTCAGTAAATAGGATGCTCTCCTCCAAATAGAGAGCACTCCGACTGTCTGCAAGAAAAGGTAACTCCATTACTTTTCTTTTCGATAACACTAAAGAAACACAATAAAGAAGGACTCTCCCCAAATAGATAACACTCAGACTATCTGCAAGAAAAGGTAACTAACCTAAAAAGGTCCAAGCTGGGAGATATAGAGGCCTTTTACAACCAAACGCCCCCCAGACCGCAGCCTGCGTCGTTTGGAGGTGTTGATGTTAGATTTACACCACTCTGCTGTTTAACGTAGGTCTAGGGCATACATGTACGGCTAGTATGTCTCCGCGCTGGCCACCCACTGCATTGTCCGGCCGCCCGCCATTTACTGGGCGCCCCATATATCCTTTTTTCCTTGTTGGGTCGTGGGGGCATCTTCCTGCACTGTTCGACCTCCCCTTGGGCACCTATATATGGGACTAGGTGGGGTACCCACTTCTCAGTTATAGACTAACACATCTAATGTATTAAGGGTCTCTTGCTTTGGTAGTCAGTTGGGGGCTGATCGCCCCCTTTCCCCATCTCTGGCGTTTTGTGTTTCTGTCTGTCTCTCTCTCCTCTCCTCTCTCACGATTCCGCACACGCGCACTCTCACATGGTATCAGTAGCTTCAGGCTCTCCATGGTCTGGGTGTTTCCGCATCAGGTTCTCCTCCCAAGGGATCAATCCGCCAGCTATTTCTGTAGATCTGATAGCGTTTTGCAAAAGCCAGGCACGCGATGGACTCTGGCAGTTTTCTGTCGCGGAGGACCCCCCTCCACCAGCGTTTTTTGATCCCACACCTGGAGATCCCCTTCTGGTTGCAAGCGTTAGCCTTCTCAGGTTGTTTCGTCGCTGGAAACTCCCCTCGTCCATTTGCGTTTTTTGTTGTCTCTAGCGTTTTTCTAGGAGCGTATGAGAATGCTAAAAAAACGCTGGACAGTAGCATTTTCATCACCTGGTCGTTGCGTTTTTGGGTGGACAGCAGCCTCTTGGCTTGTGTTTTTCACAAGAATGAAGTTACCTCCTGCCAGGCCACCATCCGGTGGTGGTCCGTGCGATCTCTCAGTGACTGCTACAGTACACCTATATCTTTTACATCGGCTTGATCATCTACGGGTGTACAATCCTTGGGAGATCCATTCATTCCAGCCATCATTCGGTGGTTGCGCACTCCTAAGGGGGTGGTGACTTGTGATTTTCTATGGACACACCTACGCACTCATCAAAGGAGTTCATACGAGATATGGCCATGCTCATGGCATATGGGATTCCGACATACCCAGAGAGGACACCACCATCTTGGGTGGACAAACACTTACCACTTGACCTCAACATGTCAGATCACTTGCTTACACAGGAGCATCTACACGGACTTAGGGAGAGGATCTTGGATCTCTTCTTGGACAGGTTCATTGCTTGGATCTACAAACTGGAGTGGGACTTCAATGCTTTGGACTCTCTTGGAGAGTTTACCCGCGAGATGCGGGAGATCAAGCATCCTGGGACTACATCCGGAGTCACCCGGAGCTTGGCTTGGATGGTAGTGTAGTTGCTCTTCTACACTCCTGATCATTTGGATTGCTACCTTCATGGTTGCTCACACTCACCCTCGGTAACCTTAATAGCAGACTTATGCCCCGACCTGGGCAGTAGGCCACTCCCAACTCATTCACATTGAGAGCCACACCGAGTTGTGGTTTGGTGGCGTTGTTGGCGCAGATTTTGTTTTGGTGGACACCGAAGGATTGGAGGCAAGAGATACAAGTAAGACGGCGCAGACAGATTGGTTTGGTCTTTCCACTTCCCAGAGGATATTCACACCGCAGACTTCTCAGTTTGCTTCCCTTCTTCATACAGGATGATTATGGTGCAGACACCTTGGTCTGACCACACCTCTTCTTAAAGGCCCTTCACAGCACAAACTGTTGAGTCTAGCTTTCCCCTCATCTTGGATTACTTTATTGACTCATAGGACACCATCCGGTGGTGGTCTGTACAATCTCTCGGTGACTGCTGTAGCTTACGGTAGCTTCTATAGTGCAGACTGCTTAGTCTGGCTTTCCTTGTTTCGGAGGACATTTACGACGCAGATTGCTACATCTGGCCTTCCTGGAGTTTTTACACAGCTTAGCCACCTAGCCACATTGGGTTGCAGGTTCATGCATTGACAGGCTTCTGGTCATTCTCATGACAATTCTTGGGCTTCTCCATTTTCTCCAGATGGTTTGACTACAGACACCACAGATCCTATTGTGCAGGACACTTTCAAGTCTATTGGCACTTCTTTAACGACAAGGAGTTGTTTTCACACTCAGTTCGGGACCTTCACACAGTATCTTCACCCTGTATCGACGGAGTACAGCAGTTTGCTACACTGCTCGTGACGGCACTTTACCATGGAGATCTCTAAGAGGTTGGGACACCCCAGACTGCTGCAGACATCGCAATAGACAACTTCATCATTTGCCTCACATCTTCGGCTTCCTGCGGTTTGTTCAGCATCCGGAGCTGAGAGGGGGTGTTAGATTTACACCACTTTGCTGCTTCACTCGGGTCTAGGGTATACATGTACGGCTAGTATGTCTCCAAGCTGGCCACCCACTGCATTGTCCGACCGCACACTTCTAGGCCGGCCGCCCACCATTTACTGGACGCCCCATATATCCTTCTTTCTTGTTGGGTCATGGGGGCATCATCCTGCACTCCTCCACCTTCCCCTTGGGCATCTATATATGGGGCCAAGGGGGGTACCCACTTCTCAGTTATGGACTCACACATCTGATGTATTGAGTGTCTTGCTTTGGTAGTGAGTGGGGGGGCTGATCACCCCCTTTCAAGTTTCCCATCTGGCGTTCTCTCTCTCTCTCTCTCTCTCTCTCTCTCTCTCTCTCTCTCTCTACCATACTCTCTCGACATCCAAAGTGCAGATGAGGATGGATCTCCACCATATCTTCCACCTTCTTTCATTGTACTACACACGGTATTTTGTTTTAGTTCTTTTTGATTCCGGACATGGTATCAGATTCACTATGTTGTAACCGCTTGGTCTCATAGGTCATTTTGGCCTTTTGAATCATTTCATTTCATTTCATCTCTCCTCTCTCCGTTTCCGCACACGTGCACTCTCACAGTTGAGAGTAACCACTACTCTAACTTCTTAATACTCCCCCCGCAAATAACCACAAGGGTCCGGGCCACGAGTATGAACAAACATCATTTCTCACCACTCCACCCGGGAGTAAAATTACCAATCATTGAAACCAGTATTAAAACCAGAGTCAAACAATTCAAATTGGCACCAAGACAGGTTCAAAACAGATACCATCCATTTCAAACAAATTTCCAAACAGGATCATTAAACAAGTTCTCAAACGGAATTCAAACTTAAAAAGCAATCCCGACATCATTCGAGCTCAAAAAGTCGATTGACTTTCCATCTTGAAACCTGCATCAAAATTTGAGTTAGATTTCTTCTATAAGCTTGTAGCCCACCACAGCATGATCCATTAGCTCTCGAATAGTCGAAACAGGCCTAGACAAGCAATGTTCCTATGGCGGTGATCATAGTCTCACGACCTGACAATCACACTGGACGTCCAAGGTTTTTAGCTCAGGAAGGGATCCCAGCCAAGAAGCCTAAACCCTAAGAAGCAGAAGCAGCAGAAGACTAGCGTCGAGAGATGATGACGTGGCAGTTGCTGCACGGATTTTCGAATGGCGTGGCAGACTAGTACGGATTTCCACAATATGCGCTGGCTGTGCTGATGTGGCAGTTGTACGAATTTCTGTGAAATGCGCTGGCAGCTTTTTAAGCCAGTTTCTCGGACCACATGCTTTTGAGTTTGAAAGCTTTTCATGTAACTGCTTTTCATGGCCAAGGGCCTTTAAATATGAGCTAAGGGCTCAATCTTTGGCATGCTTCCTAGAGAAGGTGCAGAGTCTGGAGTACCAACGTTGGACTAAGCGCAAGCAATATAAAGAAATACTGAAACCTTGCTTCTTAGGGTTTAGGCTTCGTTCTTTAATGGTTTGACACATCAGCAGTTTGTGACAGGTAGAGCGGCAGGCGAACGGGCTGGCTGGGCAAGGCATCCGTCCACTCCCCCCCCCCCCGCCCATGCCTCTCTCTCTCTCTCTCTCTCTCTCTCTCTCTCTCTCTCTCTCTCTCACACACACACACACACACACACACACACACACACATTGCGGTTCTCAAACATGAAAAAGCAAATTGACAAGGACGACCATCTGGAGCAGGCCATTCAAAATGCAAAGAAGAAATGTGCGAGCCCATCAACAAGATTAATCGCAACCTCCTAGGCACAATAAAAACACTTGAAGAACATGTATCACACAGGAAAGCAAGATAAACACACTTGAAGATCGTGTGATGGTCCAAGATGAGGAGATTGCATTAGTCACGGAGGAGCTTGCAGAGGTGCGATCACGAAACACACTTGAAGAGGGAGAACTTCAACCCTCAGTAATTGAAGAACTCTAACACGATTAAAAAGCAAATGCGGGCCATCAAAGAGGGGGAGGAGCAACACAAAGAAATGAAGAATTCCTAGGTGGATCTTATCACAAAGACTCAACAGAAAGCGGAGGAAGCCAAGAAATGGATCGAGGTTGCCAAGAAAGGAAAAGGCAAGGAAACCCACCATCATTAACTTGACACTAGAAGAGGAGCAAAGGAGACAAGTGTGTGGGAATTTGTGGCCTCCTCAAAGACAGATAATATGGATGAAGAGGTAAAAGAACTCATGACTATGATGGGGATTAATGAGCCAACACAGACGAAAACTTGGAGAGTGGGCAATAAGAAAAGTGGAAGCAATGGGGAAACCTCGAAGGAAAGGGCACTTATCCTTCGCTTCCCCCTCCACGGAAGAGAAGGACTTTTTGAAGAAGAGACCAACTCTTAAGAAGACGAGGATCTTTCTTTGGAGATGACCTCACGCTCTCACAGATTGCTCATATGCAGGAGGTAATGTTGGATATTAGAGCAGCAAGGGAAAAAGGTAAGATTGCTTTTTACCGAGATGGGAGGGTGGTGATATTGGACCACGCTAAAGATGGCATCATGGAACTATAATGGGTCACTTCGTCTAAATGTAGGAGCATTTGAGGACAACTTTATGGGGAGAGACGTCATCTTGCTTTGTTCGGGGTTCTTGGAATTGAACCTGCGAACACATCCTCTCCAATCCTCCCAAGGCCGCATACGCTCAGGTCAATCTAGTCTCTGCTGCTCACTGCAAAGAAAACCTTCGCCCAGTGAAGACTATCCCAAGATAAGTGTATGCATTTGTGTACTCCACAGTCTCTTGAACATAAGTGAATGTAGGGATTGATCTTATGATCCACTGCGGTGTGGTGTTAAACACCATAACCTTGGTTTTACCAAGGTTTACAGACAATCCACTATCCTCTTGCAAAGCTATGTAATGCATCCGAATGTCGTTGGATACGCTCCGCTGAGTCAGATTTCAACACAATATCATCAACATATGGCAACAATGGAATCCATGTCCCTACTTGTTGGGCACCTCTGTCACCCTCTCTATCAATGTAATCAGAAACCTCATCTACATACATACCAAATAGAGTAGGGGACAATGGACAACCTTGTTTCACTCCAATAGTGGAGTGCACTAAATTAGATATCCCATCTCAAGTGCGTACATGTCCCACCATTTATTTGTATACAGCCATGATCCCCCAAATCAACTCATTGGGCACTCCCATCTCCTGTAGTTTGCACATCAATTTGCAACTGGGCACCATGTCAAATGCTTTGCCAAGAACCAAAAAACTACAATAAATCTATCTCCCATGTGCCCTACCCTCCTCGATGATGGCTCTGAGTGTCAGAATATGGTCAAGAGTGGAGAAGCTCTCTTGAAACCAGCCTATCCCACTGCCCGTACGCCCTCACTCTCTGCCCATCTGCTCAAAGATAGATGTAGACAACCAATGTGTGTCCAATCATAATAATACGGTAGTTTCTAGGCTCCGTAGGAGCACCTGCCTTGAAGATAGGCACAATAGTAGACAATCTCCAAGGCACACATGACACGATTGCAAGAACCTCAGCCAGCATATCTCGAGCATGTATAAAGTGCTCTGCTACTAGACCATCATGATCATATGCCCTCCAGGTCCTCATCCTATCAATGGCCGTCTTTACCATCTCAATGGTAAAGAAGGTACTTGTAGATGGGCATGGCTCAAAAGGATCTAGAAGGGGTGTCTATCCAGGGACCGTATATAAGGATGTTGCATACTGACCCATACATCGAAGAAGTAATCATTGGGGGAGGGTAGTGCTCATGAAAGAGACGCCATGCCTCTTCTGAGTCTTTGCTCAAGAACAACTGGTATAAGTCTCGCTCCATTATTTGAGCTAGGAACGCTCGCTTCTTCCGTTGCACAAAGCGCCAAAAGGCTGTCCAAGACTGCTTGTGATCGATGACCCCTAGGAGAAGATCCCTCTGAAGTTGTGCTCTCATCTCTCTACATTCCTCATCATACCAATTGTTTTGAGGCATGCTCCCAGGATGGCGTCTCTGATCAGGTGAGTGTGTGGGTATGCCTTTGTTGCTACATCATGCAATGTCTCAGTCAATAAATTGGTAAGCTCCTCCATTGAAAGTCCTGGCATGGCTGTTGTACATAGACGACCGTAGATCTCCTCTATATAGACACGGTCAGTCTCTGGTGTAAATATATAGCGGGTATCTGTCCTCCTTCCTGACACCTGAGCTGTACTGTACTAAAAGGAGACTGAAAGTGTCAAAAGAGCATGATCCACTGCTACACCCATTGGTCTGGGTCCTACTGTGAGATCCTGAATGCAAGGGATGAAGCTTGATTGTGCCATGACATGGTCCCTTGTGCTAGCCCCATGCCTATGTGGGAAGCAAGTAAACCCAGTTGCTAGCGGAAATTGTTGTAGGCCATTAAGTATGGCCAATCCATGTGAGGCCCCCATTTCCATCAAATATCTCCCGTATTCAGTGTATTCATCTTATGAGCATTTGTCAAGCCCCATATCACTAGTATCTAGCTCTCTCAGTATCTCATTTGAGGTATCATAAAAAACTGCCTGATGATTTCTCCTGCGGGAATTGAAGTCCCCCAAGAGAATGATGTCACCATCTCTGGAAAACTCCATATAACAATGTACAAGAATCTGCCTGTCCTCAATCTCACCCACATGTATCTTGCTTGATCATCTCTTCAAACAATGTGCACAAGCGGTTGTAACTCCTCTCTGAATAGCACTCCTACTCCCCTTGACCCTCTACCCTTGTGCTCTGGTCTCGTCTCTGCTCGACAAGCTGTCTCCCACCTATACCCAATCACATGTGGCATAAGCTGTCCCGGTGCCTGTTGTGTCTTTGAGCTCTAGCTCTTTGATACCTTGGTAGCTTCAGCTATGCTCTATGGGGTTCAGATTTGGGGATCCTCTATAGGCCAGGATGGGTGGAGAGGTATGAAGAGGCCCTTGGTATCTTTGATCTCTTTGTTGAATAGAGCCAAGGCCTCCGCGCCACATGAGATCATTAGAGCGGAGTTAGCAGCCCCCACCCATAACTCCGCTCCCCACCCATGGAGATAGAGGCACTTACCAAATCACTCTCCTTTATGCACAGCTTATGGGATACTACCAGAGATAGATATGCCAGATTGGCCCTTGAGTCCTCCAGATAGTTAGCTTTGCAGGGGGACAGATCATGCTAGTATGCACAGATGTCATCATGGTTCCAGATTCATGGCTTCAACATGGACAACTTACCCCCCTTCCAGTACTCCCTTGGTGCACCATCGTTGTCTCTTACACGGGTGGAGATTACTAGACTCATTTGCCAGGAATTGACCCACTTGGACACCAAGAGGACCTGGATAGAGCCGACATAGGAGTTGGGTACGAAAATGGATTTCTATAAACAGCATCTTTTCCAACTCACAGAGGATGGGTTTGTAATTTGACCCAGCTATATGGATACACATCTATCCCATGGGTTACAGTGTGCCATTGGTCAGATACATTCATCTTCCCACCAGCTTGAGATTGAGACTGGTAGATTCAGAGAGATACCAGCAGCCAGCAGAATATGCCGCCTATGCCATACAAAGCCAGAGACGGAGATGCATTATATATGTGAGTGCACAGTTTACTATGAGATATGGGATCGCTTCCATTGTCTACTCAGAGACGGCTTCGAACCCTTCTCCAGAGTCATGAGCTATCTATCAAGACCAGAAATGCCTTGGACTATATCTACTTGAGTTACACAGACACAGAGACAGTTTACTAGTTTACTGAGGGGATCTCAAGAGAGACGATCACAGAGACAAATTACCGATTTCTTTACACCAGACACTGGACACATAGAGGAGCAGCCACCACTGCAAAGCTTAGCTCAAACTCACACCCACGGTACTCTCATTGACCAAGCATTGAAGCTAGGGAGATTGAGACGCCCGCAACTAAGGAGAGGAGCTTCACAGCATCGACAAAGACTGTAGCAGAGGATTCGAGCCATACTATCTCGGCATCCAAAGTACAGATGAGAGGAGACTCACAACCCATTATATCACCCTCTTGTACTCGGCACCCATTGTATCAGTGATCACACATACTCCATACAATTCCAGCTAGTAGCACTCCAAGATTCATTTTAGCATCTCTTTTTTGTACCCAAACATGGTATCAGATTCACTAGTTTGTAATGGTTTGGTCTCATAGGTCATTTTGGCTTCTTAAAGACGTTAATATCTCATCTCTCTCTCTCTCTCTCTCTCTCTCTCTCTCTCTCTCTCTCTATATATATATATATATATATATATATATATATATATATATATATATATATATATATATATATATATATATATATATATATATATATATATATATATATACGAGCTGCAGACTATTTGTGTTGCAAAACAACTAAGAATTTCAAGCTTCACAGCAAATTTCCGACGACCTAGTGACCTTCCAAATACCAATTGACCCTGTTCCCATAGCCGCAACTCTACCCCAAAGGGCCTCGACAAGTAAAGCCAGCTTTTCCCTAGCGTTGTACAGGCTCGCCCTCATAACAGAGTCATGTCTTTCAGCACACCGATTTCAAACACAAGCAATAGTTTCCTTGCGGTGACAGTTGCGCCCAGAAAGGATCCCGCTGCTCGTCAAGACGCAAGGATTACGGTTTTAGAGGCTCAGATCCAAGAACGTGTTTTGGAGAATGCTAAACTCAAACAACGCTTGAGTAAGCTTGAGGATACAAAGGCAAAGGAGAGCGAAACTTTGCTCACAAAAACACACGAAGACTGTCAAGGCGGCTCAGAAAGAATCCCATGAATTAGTGCATAAGAAGATCAACAAAGAAATACAAGCAGTCTTACAAGAATGCCGGCTACAAGAATCCCTTGCCCTCAAGATTAGGATTGGAGGACTCTCCACACCATGGTGCACCGAGGAGGACACCCTCGAAGAAGCCACCACCAAACTCAATGACATTCTCCAACCAATCAACATGGAGCCCACCACTGTCTCTTGGATCAACGACACGCATAGGCATGTGCCACCTGGCCAACGCATCCTCACTTTAGAGAACAAAGAAGAACGGACAAGACTGCTACCCAATCCTACCGCCTAAAGGGGAATAAGCTTTTGATCGCCGAGGAATTGACAACAAATCAACTCAAGCTTAGAGCAAGCGAGCTCAAGAAGATGCATGAAGCCCATAAAAAAGGTAAATGGGCAGTCTATCGTGGCAGTCTTGTTCTTTTCCTTTTCCCTTTACCCCTTGAAGTAACCTCAGTCCCTAACTGATATGAATCTAGCAACTCCACCCCGAAAGAGCAGATGTAATGTTTTTGTTTTGGTCCCATGGGTCATATCTGACCTCCATGGACGATAATTAGATCTCTCTCTCTCTCTCTCTCTCTCTCTCTCTCTCTCTCTAAAGGCAACCCTAATGGAATGACTAAATGGAGCAAAGATCAACTCTTATGCCTTGCCAGTTGTAGGCCATGACAATCATTTTAATCTTTCTTTCATCTCTATTCTAGCTCTGAATTCAGTTAGAATTGTACTTCATTTCTAGTTACATTAGGTTAACTTTCTTCCTTTATCAGCTCAACCATTTTCAGTAAGCTTCCTTTAAATTCAAAAGTCAAGATGGTACTATTAGCTCAGCCACTTTGCGAGTATTATACATAGATGTGCGTGTAAGGTGGTTTACCAAAAATCACTAGATGCTCCTTTCACTACAAGGACTCTTTCAAGGCTGTCCATATTCCATAAGGAGTCAATGGGCCCCAATTATCTTTCAAAATATTTTTCGTGATGGGAAGTGATTTGCAATATTGGTTTTCAAGGACTTCCTGACAAGCCAAGTCATCAAGTTCGTGTTGACTACGTCACTGCCCCTTATACGCGCCAAATGTTCCTCATACAAATTGAATGGTCTGGTGCATTTTTCAAAGCAGGGCAACAAATGTAGTTGAAATCTGGTGTAATAAGACGTTACTCAGGCATTATTAGTTATGGGAAAGTTTCTGCCTATTCAATATTAGTTTCAGACCGAATCCTTACAATTAGGAGGGGTGAAATTAATCTTAGGCTGATTCTGAAACAAAATTTCACCAACTGTGAACAATGAAACCCCCCAATCAAACTTCTGGTTTTTTATCAAAATGAGATGAGATGTACTATATGTCTTCAAGTGCTAATAGTAAGCAGCACTAAGGAGGAGACAGCTTTGAACGACAACTCCAATATAAATTGTAAGCAAGTTTTCTGACAGCTGGCAGCATGTCACAATATTCTTTCTCATTTCATCAAGCAATGCAGCAATATCTATCAAGAGATTATGGTGACTTACTGTGTAGACACCAACCTCAATACATCTTTTAGCTCCCATTAATCGAACGAGCATTGCAAGAAACTGGCCCTGATCTGGTGATACCTGAAAAGTTGTAAAGACAATACCTCAGTCCTCTTACCTGACAGCTTTAGCAATACGCATTCAAATGATAGCTGAATGCTAGCCCAGGTAATCCTTTCACTTAATAATAATAAGCAGATTCATAGAATGACCACCTTTGTCAAGATACCAACTCATCTAAACTTCTTACACTAGATTTTTCATTCATATCGGCACATAAAGTTGCTCTTAGCTTACTGCATTCTTTTACATTTTTTTACTGTTGCACATAAAAACTTTCCGCTATTCAAAGTAATTGTAATGTGTTACTACCTGACCTTAACACAGGGCTAAAACCACGATGTATCATTCTACATGAAC
Organism: Adiantum capillus-veneris; assembly: GCF_014529385.1. NCBI lineage: Eukaryota > Viridiplantae > Streptophyta > Polypodiopsida > Polypodiales > Pteridaceae > Adiantum > Adiantum capillus-veneris. The sequence continues at coordinate 48,360,159 of NC_140934.1, read as the reverse complement.
AAAGACTGGCGCTTACTCCATTGTGATTGCAAAAACCAAACACATTTAAACACTTCGATTGCATGCAGCTGCTGTTTAAATTCAGACAGCTTCAATATCATAAGCAGGTCTTCTCATTTTGTCAACACTGCCATTGATAGTGAGGTGCAAGGCTTTAGGACATGCCTGCATTTGACTTCCCCTCATAGAAGATGTCTCTTCACGAAGTTCTCGAAGAACCTGCAAAAAGGACACAAAACAAAAGATTTTCCATTTTATTGCAAGAAAGATGAGCCTTGAATGCAACTAATTTACAATGAAAATAGTATGTTGTTCAAAACAAAGGAGTGGATGTTGGTACTGCTAATAAAAAAAGCGACTAAAATTTCCTGTACATAAAAGCAAACAGTTGGTCGCAAAAGTAAGTTGTTCCAATTCCTACAAGTCTTAGACAGACATAGAGATGTCATATATTAAACTTAAAAACAGTGGAACAATCTGACTAGGTTTTGAGGTTACAAGATCTAGACAGTTCAGATGAGAGACGGAGAGTGTACTAGCACTTTGAAACGTTGGCAACAAAGCAGTTGCTTGCTTGTGGAAAAGACCAATTTTCAGCATATCCATGAGGGAATTTCACCTCAGAAAAAACAGTGTAAAGAATTAGTGAACTCTAGCAAATAATGTCAATGAACTAATATACTGGTCCTTCAGTGCGTGTCTGCATTGGCTTCCAGTTAAAATACCCTCACCTTTGACCTTCATTCAGCTTTGTGCAGTGATTTTGATAGTGTTGATGCTCTTCCTCTACTCTGACAACACTATCCATCACTGAGTGATCTATGTCAGCTATAGGGGAAAGATGTTTAGCAAAGCTAACAACTTTTCTATATTTCTAGAATTGTACTTCTGACACAGCTCTTCAAGCTTTAGTGTTCTCGTCCACGTTGTGTTGTTTTTAGTTTTGATCTGGATTCTTCTAGTCCAGCCTTGCAATATGATTTTGATTTGCATAATCATGGATTACCTCAGCCCCTGGCAACATGCTGTAGGACCCTGACTAAGAAGCTGGCTTTAAATTTCTCATCGCCAAGCTTCACCTGCAGGTTAGATACCTGACCAATAGGTGTGCAATCCTCTGGCAAGCCATCCTAATTTATTTATTTTTCAAGAAAATGATCCTTCTATTAGTTACTGAAACTGCCCATAGGGCTACAACCACATCTTCAAGAGAGGGCTACAACAACCATGGTGGGAGACCCTCCCAATGAAAAAACCAGCATATGTACAATGGGGCTAAATCAAGAAATGGGGGGAGGGAAAAGCCACACAGGTGGTCGGTAGTGCCATCGGAGTACACCCTGGACCATGGTGTAGAAAGGCCCAGGACGCCAGAGTCGTAGGAAAGCCTCTTTGTGCTTCCGCATGCGGTCGGAGCTGCCCTGTAGTCCCTCAAACTGTCCTCTGAGAGTGTGGATCAGCTCTAGCCAGAAGTCACGAACAGTCTCTGCTGGTGGCACGGGGCGAGCCTCAAAGATGCGGAAGCAGCGGGCCCGCCAGATGAACCAGAGTGCCAGGCCACTGATGAGCTCCCAACACTCCTCTCTCTCACTGCACCACTCCTATGGAGTAAGCTCTGTAGCAGGCTGGAGTGTAGGTCACCCCTCCTGCATCACTATCATCCTACTGGTGGAAGATAGCTCAAACTGAAGTGCCGGGCCTGAGAGGGTGGACCAAGCCGTTGCTCCCCAAGTGTACTGTCGAGCCGTGGAGAGAGCAAGCATGAGCCGAAGAACTCGTAGCCACACCTGCTGGGCCGAGGGACAGTCCCAAAGACAGTGACGCTGACTCTCCACAAGGTGGTCACAAGCTGCACATGCGGCCGAGAGACCACTATGCACTAGCCAGCTCCTGACTGCTGTAGCTCTGTGTGCGACCAGCCACTGAAACAAGGTGACTCGCCTCGGCTGTCTGGAGTCCCACAACCTCTCCCAAAAAACTGCCAAGAACTTAGCTGTGAGCCCCTCCTCCTACCAATGAGGTGCTGGAGCGGGGCAGGCCTCTCTCTGTGCTGCTAGTATATGACGTCCCAGTCGAACAGTGTACTGAAAGAACGGGACTCCTGGGTGGTCTGCCGAAGAGAAGGGATCCCTCCATAGCCACTCACCAAGATCCCACTGTACTCGTGCCAGTGGACAACACCCCCAAGCCCACAGCATCCAGTGTCCAGTCTCAAGAGCTGCTGGGTCAGGGTCTATGACAACGGTCCTCCCACAGATGCCCACTACTCGGATCCTTTGAAAACAGCACTCTGCTACCTGCGGGGCCTCTATTGCAACTCGCTGAAGGCGTCCCCCACCCTGAAGCTCGAAGAAAAGAGTTGGGACAGTCTCTGAGCAGGCCCTGACTGAGATGAGAACCTCCAGTCGTGTGAAGGCTCCCATCCACCGGGGTGCTACTGGCTCGAGGGGCGTGAGCCACTCTGCTGGAACTGACTCTGTGATGTCCTGGCACATGCTCTGCACCCCTCTCATGCCCTGTAACTGAAGGCCCTGGACCTATTTTGACAAACCTGTGAACTCTAGCCAGTCACCTAAAGAGCGCGCTGGACCTGCTGCCATGGGACCCCAGGAAACATGAGGCCGACTACCAACCAAGTGGCCTCTGTGAGTGCTAACCATGGGGTTCCAGACGAGGGGCTGCCGTAGGCGCTCCTCCGTGCACGTAGGCTGTCTCTGCTCCAGGCCACGCCGCAAGTGCTCTCAAGATCGAAGCATACTCACAACGAAGCGGTCCTCAAGTCTCCTGCTCAGACCAACTCTACGCATATCTGTAAAGATCCATCTGGTCGAAGGCTGCCAAGGGCCTCTTGCCTGAGACACCCTAGCACGAAGCCGCTGTAGCAAGAACTCCTTACAGGGCTCCTCACCTGGAAGAAGTCCTCAAACGATGAACTTCCCAAGAAGGGCTCTGCTCTGCTGTGCTGGATCAATGATCCCAAGCCCTCCCTGTGAACAAGGAAGAGTGATGACCTGCCAAGCTACCTTGGTCGAGCTATCTGAGTGTCACGTCCTGACCAAAGGAAGTTCCTGATCAGCCTCTCTACCTTGTTGATACAAGAACTCGAGAAGATCCAGCAGGAAGTGATGTACCACATAGTCGCCAACAACACCTGGTTGGCAACTACTACTCTGCCAGCCAAAGAAAGTCGTGCTGAGCTCCAGTGTAACAACTTTCTCCTGATAGACAGGGGAAGGGGAGCAATCTGCTCCTCGGGAGACAAGTCCAAACCAACCTGACAGCCTACGTACCGAACTACAGTCCCTGGGGGGGATCCACCTGAAACCCTCTCCTAGCATCCAGTCTGGCACAGGAGCACTACCAACCGAGAAAGCCACTGTCTTTCTCCAGTTGATTAGTGCGCCCGATGCACAACAGAAAGTCTCCAGAGCCTTCTCACACCTGTGGAGGTTGGCCTCCTGGCCATCTAAGTACAAGGCTGAGTCATCGGCAAACTCAGCGTCCAGTAGCTCATCTCCCCGAATAGGGAGTGCTAAGCCCCGTAGACCAACCTGCTGCGACACCAAAAACCTGCTCATCGCCTCCGCATAAAATAGAAAGAGGAAGGGGGCAAGAGCACAGCCCTGTCTGACCGAGCCTGTCAGCTTGAAGCGATCACATCTCCCTCCTGCCAAGAGTACCTGACTATGAGCCTGCCTGTACAAAGCTGACACCCCTCTGATCCAAGCATCTGAGAAGCCCATCCTGCGTAGAGTGCCCTCTAGAAAGTCCCAGTCAACTCTCTCGTATGCCTTCTCAAAATCGAGAAGAAGGATCACGAGGTCCTCACCACGGAGCCGTGCCAGGGCAGAGGCCTCCCAAAAGGTAAAGATGTTGTCAAGGATACTCCGTTCCTTGACAAAACCTGTCTGAGTCCCATGTATCAGACTCTCCAGAAGTGGCTGAATCCTCAAACTCAGAGCCTTGGCAAGAATTTTGTAGGCTGAGTTGAGAATGGTGATGGAGTGCCACTGTCGAATCTCATCCAAGGAGCCACCCTCCTTGGGAATGAGGTAGATCAGGCCCTCACTCATGCAATCAGGCATCACCCCTGTGTGCAAAATGTACTGAAAAGCACTGCAGAGATCTGGGCCAAGCAGGTCCCAGTACTCCAAGAAAAAACTGGCAGTCAGCCCATCCTCACCTGGACAACTACCACGGGGGAGGGCCCTAAGAGCCATGTGCAGCTCCTCAAGCTGAAGTGGCAGCTCAAGCCTCTGACGCATCTCCTCAGTCACAAGACAAGGCATCTGTGCCCAAACCTGCTCCCTGCATGCATCCTGACGCGTTGACTGGGACTCTGCAGACAGTAACTCACGGTAAAAGTCAGTAGCAATTGCACGCATATCCTCGGGCTCAATAGCAACTGACCCATCGGGCTTCCTCAACTGACTGACCTTGGCATGCGAATGCCGAGGTCCCATTGCCTCAAAGAAAGCACCAGTCACTCTGTCGCCCACCTGGGTACACTGAGATGCCTGTCGGAGGAAAGCAAACTCATGTCGCCTCTCCTCTGTGCTAGCAAGCTCCTGTCGAGCCTATTGTAACTGCTCCTCCAACCAGGGACTGTCTGGCTGCTACTCCTGCATCCTCTGTAACGAAGCAATGCCACGTCTAAGACGCTGCTCCTCCTCTCTCGCTACAGCCCGGCGAGCCAAAGACTCCTGGAGAAAAAGACGACTAATCTGTGCTAGGCCTGCGGCCACTCTGTCAGCAGGAGAGTCCTGCCTGTCCAAGCCCTCTATCCAGAGAGCCTTTACCCTCTCTCTGAGTGCTGAGTCCAACAAGACCCTCTCTGGGATGCGAAGCAGCGTGCTTCCACTCCTCTGTCTGTCGGCTACTGTGAGGATCACTGGTGCATGGTCCAAGAAGGAGGTCCCTGCCAGGATGTCCACTGTCCCTCCCAAGTCACTGAAGTGGTCACTAGTGTAGAAGCGATCTATCCGCGATAGATTCACTCCTCCCACTCTGCGGTCCGATCGAGAGAAGGCCAGGCTATCTGGGGGCCTCACAAAACCAAAGTGCTGCCAAGCATCCGAGACCCTCAAAGTCATACAAAGCCTCTCCCAAGCTGCCAACTCAACTCCATGCATAGTAGCATGGCTACCACCAATCCTGTCAGAAGGGTCCTCCAGCAAGTTGAAGTCCCCCCCTATGCACCAATGCTCTGCCTGCGGCAGAGACTCAGCTATCTGTGACCAAAACGCTGCACGAGCACTCGCCACATTGGGCGCATAGATGTTCAAGAAACCCACTAGGCCACCCTGAACCTGCATAGTAATCCACTGAGCCCTGCCTGGCACAATGATCCCTCTGCCCACTATGGCCTGCTGCAAAGAGTCAGCAATAGTCATACATACCCCACCCTGGATGCCTCCAGGTTCAAAACCAGCTGACCAAAAAGTATCGTATCGTCCACGCAAGAGCTGACCACAACGTCTGATGCGGCTCTCACACAGATGGTGCTCCTGAAGCATAAGGAGATCAATCTCTCCTCCCACAAGACAACGCTGAAGCTCCTAACGCAGTCGGCCCCGCTGGCGCTGAAACTGGGGCCCACCTAGTCCCTGACGTTCCATGAGACGATCCTCATGGAGAGCGAGAGAGAACAGATGCTGCCGCAGCAGCTAGACGGGCTATCTTCGAGGCTGGCTTGGATGGGGAGTAATCCGCATCCGAGCGTCCTCTAGATAGACGTGACTGCAACGAGTGCCTGGCCCAAGCCCAAGCAGAGCGAGCCGTACGTAAAGCCACCTCCTCTGTCCAGGAGTCCTCATGAATGTATACATAGCATGGCAAGCACTGTGTATCGGCAAAGAAGTAAACCACAATGTGTCTACATCCTGCTGAGTCTGGAGGTGTCACCGCAAACTTGGCCAATGGCCACAAAGTCTGAAGCAAATCTGTAACTCCTAGTTTCCCCGTGTGGTGAGAGAACTCTAGTACCTGTGTGTGCAACCATCCCAACATTGAGTCGAGAGTCCACTCTGTCTGGTCTCTGCAGCAGAGGGCGAAGGAGAAGCCAATTGCTGAGTCCAAGGCCTCTGTCCCCCTAGCGGCAAGGAACAGAACGTGGATCCTGAAGCAGGCTGCCTCATGGTCTGCTGAGGGGTCGCCGAGAAAACGAGTAAAGCCGTAGTCGAAGAAGTCCCATCGGCGCCGGATGTCAATGCTCGTCAGACCACGAGGGATAGCTGCAAGGGAAGATGTCTATACCTACAGAGGGGGCCGTAGGAAAGGTTGTCCCTCTCTCGCTAAGCGACTCGTGGCAAAGGCACTACCAAGAGATCTCCTAGCCGCAGGAGAAGGCCCTACCCCCTGGGTCGAATGTGGAATTGAAGAAGGAGGGGGGGGGAGAGGGAGATGGGGGGAGCGGTGGAGAAGGGGCGGGAAGGAGCAACAAAGGCAGAAGGGCGGGGGGAAGAGGCAGCGGGAGCAGGAGGCGGGGGGGGGGGGGGGGAAAGGATGAGGAAGATGGAGGGAACTCTGGGGGGGGAGGGGCTGTCGAGGGTGAAGCTGGGGAAGGGGTTGGGGCAGGGACCTCATCCTGCTCTAGAGGACCAAAACGGTTCCCCGTGAGAACCCACTGCTGCTGAGTAGGTGCCTGAGGACCACTCTCAGTGCCAGTCAGACGCTGTGGCCCCTGGCGACGTCTACCACGGACCTACTACCATCCCTCCTCCACTGGAGCCCCAGGCTCCGAGGGTGGCTCTGCCTATGTCCGCTGTGTCTCTGGCTGTGTCTGCTGGCCAGCCCTGGCAGGCTGGGGTTGAGGCTGTGGTGTAGGTCGAGGCCTCCTCCGTGGACAGGCCTTCGCTAGATGGCCCATCTGTCGACAAATGAAGCACTGGTTCGGAAGGCCCAAATACTCCACACTCTGTCTGAACCAACCCCCACTCGACCGAGGCAGAAAGATAACCTTCGGGAGCGTGTGAGTGTCTCTGACCAAAACGCGAACTGAGGGAATGCCAACCGCCTTGGCAGCTACTGAGGCTGTCGTGCGAGGTGTCTCCAGGACAGTCCCAATAGCTGAGCCTATCCTGGACAGAAGTGGTAAGTACTCCCTCCGCAAACCCGAAAAGCAAACAGAGATGGGGATGTTTGCCTCCTCTACTAGAACATCCGAAGCAGGGTCGAAACCATGTCTCCACTGTCGAAAGTGGGCACGTGCTGCTCAGATGGTCAGTGGACTCATGGCGATGACCTTGGACGCCATCTCAAAAGTCTCAAACTCGATCTGGTAGTAACCACGTCCGAGTATCTGTACGTCCAAGATCCTGCCCACCTCTGCGAAAAGGCGGGCTTGGAGAAGGTCACGCAGCTCCTCTACTAGGTCGAGTGCCGAGAATCTTGCAGATGACCGAAGTCGCCTGCAATCGCTCTACCTCTGCGGCTAGGCTCGATTGCTCTGTCGGCGAAAGAGCAAGTCGAATGGTGGGCTCAGCGGGGTCGGGCGAGGGGGCTTCGGACGAGTCCCTCTGTGGTGGAGCTGGAGCCTCTATCTGTGTCTACTGCTGTGGCGGAAGAACTGACGGCGGGGAGAAACTGCAAAAAGGTGCGCCTAGCACTGCCCAAGGAGGTCAATGCGGCTCAATCCAACGTGCAGAAAAACCTTGGGGGAACAAGGAAAGCAGGAGAGGGGGGTGTAAAGGCGGCAGCAGGGGGGGGGGGGGGGGGGGGGGGGGGGGGGGGTTGAGTGTGCAGGCGGGAGCTGCAGGCAGCGCGAGCGGGCGAGCAGGGGCAGTGGGTGGGCAGCGCGAGCAGGGATAGCGGGGGGGGCAGCAGGCGGGCAAGCAGGGCAGCGGGATGGGCAGCACACGGGCGAGCAGGGACAGCGGGGGGGGGGGGGGGGGCAGCGATGGCGCAGCAAGGGGAGGTGTCAAACAGCAGCAGCGAGCAACCGTCAAGAAATTAAGCCATCCTAATTTTTGAAAGGTGTTGGCTTCATTTCATTGATGTCGAGTTTCTATCGAGCATGCTCTAAGGCCATCCCAGTATATCGAAACCAGCCCATGTCACAAAGTAATGATGTGGCCTGCCGAATTGGAAGAAAAATGGCCGAGTGGATAATAGGAACTGAACCCTGCAGATTTGAGCGAGAGGCCTAAAGGGGGGTTAAACCTAACCCTTACCAACTTAAAGAACTTATGGAACACCGGTTAAGGGGCCTAAAATTCAAGCGCCAAAAGCTAAAATGCATTGACATGCTGACATGGCAGCTCCATGATTTATGCTGACAGTGCTTACGTGGCAGGCTGTACAGATTTCTAAAAAATGTGCTGGCAGTTTTACGTGGAGCTTTTGGAGCAGATGCTTTTGGGTATAAGTGCTCTTGGACCTGATTCTTTTTGGGGCTCTACTTTTGGGCATCCTTTGTAAGTTTAAACGAGCCCAAAGGGCCACTCTTCCGCAAAGCATCTGGACACAGAGTCTCGGAGAGAGGTGGACCCTCGGGAGTTGTACAGAGGCAATAATACAGAAATATCAAAAGGGGCTGCAGTCTTTGGGGCCAGCGCATCTGAGGACGAAGTTGCGCCTCAATGTCGACATATGTCAATGTCCCGTATCCTATGAGATACGAGGCCGCTCTCACTATCTATTCAGAGAGGGCTTTGGACCACTGGCTAGAGCCATGAGATATCAAGATAGGAGATGGCTCGGCTTGTTTTTGCTAGAGCTGCGCAGACACAGGGTGAGTCTCTTGAGGAGATTAGACAATGGGAGAGATTCACAACGGAAGATGATTGACTTCTTTAAAGCAGAAACTCGACAGTCAAATGAGCAAGCTTCACAGCAGACTTTAGAGTCCACCTATACCCGAGGTATATTGACTGACAAAGCCATTGAGCTTGGGAGAGCTAGACGCCCACATCTACTAGGGCCACCACGATATCGATGGAGGTTCCATCAGAGAATCAGGACTTTTCTAACACGACATGGGAGACCTCCTGTATGACTATTTACACAGGCAGACATTGACGATGTTCTTCAGCGACCGATGCAGTACATCCTCGGACAGCGCCCAATGCCGGACATCCTCGGACACTGACGTTCATTTTAGCTTTTATTTTATTTCATTTTATTTTGTACCCAGACATTGTATTAGATCCACCAAGATTGTATCCGTTTGGTCTCATAGGTCATTTTGGCCTTTTGAAGATGTTTAATATAGCATTTCATTTCTCCCCCCCCCCTCTCTCTCTCTCTCTCTCTCTCTCTCTCTCTCTCTCTCTCTCTCTCTCTCTGTGTGTGTGCAGATCCAGCCGCCATCTTACGCGGATTGTCCGCACCCTACCCATCCATGCATCATGTATTACACCCTAATTATGGGACTCGATGGAGTTAGAGATAGGATAGCATCTCATGATTGTATTTACCACAGCATATAGGATTGCATCTCTCCCCCAGTTTTTGGAGCTCCACCCCCACCCTCTTTGTATCACCTCCCCCCAGACATTACACAGGATAGTTTACTTTTACTTTTGTACCCTTTTATCCTTTATGGATACACAGAGGACACCCACCTCATGTACTTTGATTTGTCTCAAATCGGCCTCTTTATAGACGTTAAAAAATCTCTCTCTCTCTCTCTCTCTCTCTCTCTCTCTCTCTCTCTCTCTCTCTCTCTCTCTCTCTCTCTCTCTCTCTCTAGTCAAGTTCAGTTATTTGCAGATTTTGTTCGTGTTGCTATTGATTTCTCGCTTGGAGTGTCTAAGCCTGTAACAATGGTATCAGAGCCAAGAACGATTCTTCGGAGGATCCAATCCTTTCTGCAGCACACATGGGTTCTCGCGGAGAATCTGATAGAAACGACACTCCTTTGACCTTTAGTCTGTGGGGAGATGAAGAAAAGATGAAACCCACCGTGGGAACTGTCTGAAAAGATTGATCAAGTACTCCAAAGATCCAAAATATGTGAATCACCTGAGGAATTACTCGATTGATAGATTCAGTCGAGATGGCGAGAGGCAGTCGATTCTCCTCTCAAGACGGTAGGGAAGTTGAAAGAAAAGCCGAGCGCAGAAAGCAGAAATTGTACTCGCAGAAAGAGTTTGGCAAACCTCTTGAAAAGAAGATGAACCAGGTAACAAAAGGCTTAAAGCACTCTTGGAAGAAGAGGAAATGAGCGGATTTCCCCGGTTACTTGTACTAGAAGTCGACTTTTGAGGTGGTAAGCAGATCCAGAACTGTGTTCGTTTTGAGGATGTCCCAGATTTTTCTTCGTCTTCAAAGAGTTCCGACAGTTTGTCGTCCTCTAGTTCCAAAGAGGATGACAAAAAGTGGATGAAGTGGAAAAAAAGCAAGAAAAGCGAATTTTTGAAAAAGTCCAGAAGGCATGGGAGGCCGTCTAGCAGCTCATAGGAGGAGAGCCCGTCCTCTTTTGACAGTGAGAGCAAGAACTAGAAGACAATCAAGTTTGATACATTTTCAGGCTACCAAGACACCCATCGAGCCCTTGAGTTCATACAACAGTTTGACGTCGCCTTCTCTGAAGGTCGGTTTTTGGAACGCTTCAAGGTGCGAAGGACAGCATCTTACTTGAAAGGAAATGCACAGACATAGTGGTAACTCTATTGCTGCACAGAGAAGCACCTAAGAAGTGAGTAAATCTCAAGAGAATTTTCACTTATGCTTGGATAATGGAAGAATATAAAGAAGATGTCATCACGGCTTGGCATCATCTGAGAATGACCAAGAAAGACACGTTGGATGACTACTGCCAAAGGATTTTGGATACCTCTTGCCAATGTCCTCATTTTGGAGGGTCACTTTGAAGAACCAGATTCAGCGGTTTTGCTTTGGATTGTCAAAAGAGATTCAACGGTATTGTCTGCAACAGAAGTCAAACTCCATTCAAAGACTTATGGGACATGCCAAGCAAGGTTTTGGATTGCACGCTGGCTCATTGACGTATTCTATAGACAAGCCAATGTCCACCTCAACCGGGCAACAATCTTCCAATGAAGAGAAAGAACCAAGGGAGCCAGATAGAAGTTCATCAAAGGATTCCGGAGAAGTAAGGAAATCAAATGATGGTGCATCCAAGGGTTCCGACAAAGCAAGGGAATCAGCTGATGGTTCATCAGAGAATTTCGGCCATTGAAGTGCCAGTGGACAGGCGGGGCCAGTGGGGCTACCATTAGGTCCCAAAGCATAAGAAAAGAACAGAAAGGTAAGCTATGTCACAAGACGGGCACCACGTGCCAATAGAAAAGAACAAACTGAACAAACTTTTAGCACTTCAATAACAACTAAACTAAGAGACCACGCGACACGAAGTGGAAAAATTCCACCCCAGAGAGCATTGGCCCCAAACCTTGGTGCCCCTTTCGGTATTTCTTTATATTGCATCAACACAGTACAAGCCGGTACTCCACGCTCTGCACCTTCTCCCAGAAGTGTGCCAGAGAATGAGCCTTAGACTCATATTTAAAGGCCCTTGGCCATTAAAAGCATTTACAGTGGAAAGCTTCAAACTCAAAAGCAACTGGCCCAAAAGCTAGCATTGAAAATCAGCCAGCGCAAATCACGGAAATCCGTACAAGCTGCCACGTCATCAGCCAGCGTGAAATGCGGAAATCCGTACAGTTCTGCCACGTCAACAATCAACAGAAAATCCGAAATCCCGTACAGTTGTCACGTCAGGAATTCCGTACAAATGCCACGTCATCAGTCACCGTAAAATCCAGAATTCTGTACAGTTGCCACGTCACCAGTCTTTCCACGTGTGTGTGTGGCCTTGCTTTATTTTAATGCCTTTATGTCACTTGGGCCCCATCAGACGGGGTGTAACAAACTTGGACACCCAAAGTCAAGATTCTACCACGACAGAGCAGAGATTCACTTCAAAACAGTTCACAATTCACACTTGAGTCGACACGGCCCACCGGCGTAGTTCCGAGCCTAGAGATATTGGCCCCAAAGACTTGCGCCCCTTTCGGTATTTCTTTTTGTATTAATCTGTGTTCAAAGTACAAGAGAGTGGTAGGGTGCTCACTCTCAGACTCTGCGTTCAGATGCTCTGAGAAGTCGGGCCCTGCCCAATTATTTATTGGTTACAAGGGATGCCCAAAAGCAGAGCCCCAAAAGCTGTCAATTTTATTTTATTTTTCAAGAAAAAGATCCTTCTATTAGTTACTGAAACTGCCCATAGGGCTACAACCACCTCTTCAAGAGAGGGCTACAACAACCATGTTGGGAGACTCTCCCAATGAAAAAACCAGCATATGTACAATGGGGCTAAATCAAGAAATGGGAGGAGGGAAAATCCACACTGGTGGTCGGTAATGCCATCGGAGTACTCCATGGACCATGCTGTAAAAAGGCCCAGGACGCCAGAGTCAAAGGAAAGCCTCTCTACGCTCCCGCATGCGGTCCGAGCTGCCCTGTAGTCCCTCAAGCTGTCCTCTGAGAGCATGGATCAGCTCTAGCCAAAACTCGCGAACAGTCTCTGTTGGTGGCACAGGGCGAGCCTCAAAGATGCGGAAGCAACGTGCCCGCCAGATGAACAAGAGTGTCAGGCCACTGATGAGCTCCCAACACTCCTCTCTCTCACTGCACCACTCCTGTGGAGTAAGCTCTGTAGGAGGCTAGAGTGTAGGTCGCCCCTCCTGCATCACTATCATCCTACTGGTGGAAGATAGCTCAAACTGAAGTGCCGGGCCTGAGAGGGTGGACCAAGCCGTTGCTCCCCAAGTGTACTGTCGAGCCGTGGAGAGAGCAAGCATGAGCCGAAGAACTCGTAGCCACACCTGCTGGGCCGAGGGACAGTCCCAAAGACAGTGACGCTGACTCTCCACAAGATGGTCACAAGCTGCACATGCGGCCGAGAGACCCCTATGCACTAGCCAGCTCCCAACTGCTGTAGCTCTGTGTACGACCAGCCACAGAAACAAGGTGACTTGCCTCGGCTGTCTAGAGTCCCACCACCTCTCCCAGAAGGCTGCCAAGAACTCAGCTGTGAGACCCTCCTCCTGCCAATGAGGTGCTGCAGCGGGGCGGGCCTCTCTCTGTGCTGCTAGTATATGACGTCCCAGTCGAACAATGTACTGAAAGAAAGGGACTCCTGGGTGGTCTGCAGAAGAGAAGGGGTCCCTCCAGAGCCACTCACCAGGATCCCACTGTACTCGTGCTAGTGGACAACACTCCCAAGCCCACAGCCTCCAGTGTCCAGTCTCAAGAGCTGCTGGGTCAGGATCTATGACACAAGTCCTCCCACAGATGCCCACTACTCGGATCCTCTGAAAACAGCACTCTGCCACCTGTGGGGCCTCTACTACAACTCGCTGTAGGCATCCCCCACCCTGAAGCTCGAATAAAAGGGATGGAACAGTCTCTAAGCAGGCCCTAACGGAGATGAGAACCTCCAGTCGTGTGAAGGCTCCCATCCACCTGGGTGCTAATGGCTCGAGAGGCATGAGGCACTCATCTGGAACTGCCTCTGAGATGTCCTAGCACATGCTCTGCACCCCTCTCATGCCCTGTAGCTAGAAACCCTGCACCTCCTCTGACAAGCCTGTGAACTCTAACCAGTCACCTAAAGAGCGCGCTGGACCCGTTGCCATGGGACCCCAGGAAACATGAGGCCGACTACCAACCAAGTGGCCTCTCTCAGTGCTAACCATGGGGTTCCAGACAAGGGACTGCAGTAGGCGCTCCTCCGTGCAAGTAGGCTGTCTCTGCTCCAGGCCTCGCCGCAAGAGCTCCCAAGATCGAAGCAGACTCACAGCGAAGCGGTCCTCCAGTCTCCTGCTCAAACCAACTCTGCGCATCTCTATGAAGATCCATCTGGTCGAAGGTTGCCAGGGGCCTCCTGCCTGAGGCACCCTAGCACAAAGCCGATGTAGCAAGAACTCCTTCCAGGGCTCCTCACCTGGAAGAAGTCCTCTGACGATGAACTTCCCAAGAAGGGCTCTGCTCTGTTGTGTTGGGTCAATGATCCCAAGCCCTCCCTATAAACAAACTGCAGTCCCTAGGGGAATCCACCTAAAACCCTCACTTGGCATCCAATCGGGTACAGCCCAAGTACCAAACTGCAGTCCCTGGGGGAATCCACCTAAAACCCTCACTTGGCATCCAATCGGGTACAGAAGCACTACCAACCGAGAAAGCCACTGTCTTTCTCCAGTTGATCAGTGCCCCCGATGCACAACAGAAGGTCTCCAGAGCCTGCCCACACCTGTGAAGGTTGGCCTCCTGGCCATCTAAGTACAAGGCTGAGTCGTCGGCAAACTCAGCGTCCACAAGCTCATCTCCCCGAATAGGGAGTGCTAAGCCCCGTAGACCAACCTGCTGTGACACCAAAAACCTGCTCATCGCCTCCGCATAGAACAGAAAGGAGGAGGAGGCAAGAGGACAACCTTGTCTGACCGAACGTGTGAGCATGAAGCGATCACCTCTACCTCCCGCCAAAAGTACCTGACTGTGAGCCTGTCTGTACGAAGCTGACACCCCTCTGATCCAAGCATCTGAGAAGCCCATCCTGCGTAGAGTGCCCTCTAGCAAGTCCCAGTCAACTCTGTCTTATGCCTTCTCAAAATCAAAAAGAAGAATCACTAGGTCCTCACCACGGAGCCGTGCCAGGGCAGAAGCCTCCCAAAAAGTAAAGATGTTGTCAAGGATACTGCGTTCCTTGACAAAACCTGTCTGAGTCTCATGTATAAGGCTCTCTAGAAGTGGCTGAATCCTCAAACTCAGAGCCTTGGCAAGAATTTTGTAGGCTGAGTTGAGGATGGTGATGGGACGCCACTGTCGGATCTCATCCAAGGAGCCACCCTCCTTGGGAATGAGGTAGATCAGGCCCTCACTCATGCTGTCAGGCATCACTCCTGTGTGCAAAATGTACTGAAAAGCACTACAAAGATCTGGGCCAAGCAGGTCCCAGTACTCCAAGAAAAAATTGGGAGTCAGTCCATCCTCACCTGGACAGCTACCACGGGGGAGGGCCCTAAGAGCCGTGTGCAGCTCCTCAAGCTGAAGTGGTAGCTCAAGCCTCTGACGCATCTCCTCGGTCACAAGACAAGGCATTTGTGCCCAAACCTACTCCCTGCATGCATCCTAACGCTCTGACTAGGGCTCTGCAAACAATAACTCACGGTAAAAGTCAGTAGCAATTCCACGCATATCCTCGGGCTCAAAAGCAACTGACCCGTAGGGCCTCCTCAACTGACTTACCTTGGCATGCGAATGCCGAGGTCCCACTGCCTCAAAGAAAGCACTCGTCACTCTGTCGCCCACCTGGGTCCACTGAGCTGCCTGTCGGCGGAAAGCAAACTCATGTCGCCTCTCCTCTGTGCTAACAAGCTCCTGACGAGCCTGTTGTAGCTGCTCCTCCATCCAAGGACTGTCTGGATGTTGCTCCTGCATCCTCTGTAGCGAAGCAATGCCCCGTCTGAGACGCTGCTCCTCCTCTCTCGCTGCAGCCCGACGAGCCAGAGACTCCTGGAGAAAAAAACGTCTAATCTGAGCTAGGCCTGAGGCCACTCTGTCAGCAGGAGAATCCTGCCTATCCAACCTCTCTGTCCAGAGAGCCGCTACCCGCTCTCTGAGTGCTGAGTCCAACAAGACCCTCTCTGGGATGCGAAGCATCGTGCTCCTACTCCTCTGCCTGTCTGCCACTGTGAGGATCACTGGTGCATGGTCCGAGAAGGAAGTACCTGCTAGAATGCCCACTGTCCCTCTCAAGTCACTCAAATGGTCACTAGTGTAGAAGCGATCTATCCGCGATAGATTCACTCCTCCCACTATGCGGTCCGAACGAGAGAAGGCAAGGTTGTCTGGGGGCCTCACAAAACTAGAGTGCTGCCAAGCATCCGAGACCCTCAGAGTCATACAAAACCTCTCCCAAGCTACCACCTCGACTCCATGCACAGTAGCGCGGCTACCACCACTCCTGTCAAAAGGGTCCTCCAACATGTTGAAGTCCCCTCCTATGCACCAGTGTTCTGCCTACAACAGAGGCTCAACTATCTGTGACCAAAACTTTGCTCAAGCACTCGCCACATTGGGCGCATAGATGTTCAAGAAGCCCACTAGGCAACCCTAAACCTGCATAGTAATCCACTGAGCCCTGCCTGGCACAATAATCCCTCTGCCCACAATGGCCTCCTGCAAAGAGTCCGCAATAGTCATACATACCCCACCCTGGATGCCTCCAGGTCCAAAAGCAGCTGACCAAAAAGTGTCATATCGTCCATGCAGGAGCTGACCACAACGTCTAATGCGACTCTCACACAGATGGTGCTCCTGAAGCATAAGGAGATCAATCTCTCCTCCCACAAGGCAGCGCTGAAGCTCCTGAAGCAGTCGGCCCCGCTGACGCTGAAACTGGGGCCCACCTAGTCCCTGCACGTTCCATGAGATGATCCTCATGGGGAGCGAGAGAGAACAGATGCTGCCGCAGCAGCTAGACGGGCTATCTTCGAGGCTGGCTTGGATGGGGAGTAATCCGCATCCAAACGTCCCCTAGATAGGTGTGACTGCAACAAGTGCCTGGCCCAAGCCCAAGCAGAGCGAGCCGTACGTAAAGCAACCTCCTCTGTCAAGGAGTCCTCATGAATGTATACATAGCATGGCAAGCACTGTGTATCGGCAAAGAAGTAAACCACAATGTCTACATCCTGCTGAATCTGGAGGTGTCACCGCAAACTTGGCCAATGGCCACAGAGTCTATAGAAAGTCTGTAACTCCTAGTTCTCCCATGTGGTGAGAGAACTCTAGGACCTGTGTGTGCAACCATCCCAACATTGAGTCGAGAGTCCACTCTGTCGGGTCCCTGCCGCAGAGGGGAAAGGCGAAGCCAACTGCTGAGTCCAAGGCCTCTGTCCCCCTAGCTGCAAGAAACAGAACATGGACCCTGAAGCAGGCTGCCTCATGGTCTGCTAAGGGGTCGCCGAGAAAACAAGTGAAGTCGTAGTCGAAGAAATCCCATTGGCGCCGGATGTCAATGCTCGTCAGACCTCGAGGGATATCTGCAAGGGGGGACGTCTGCACCTCTAGAGGGGGCCGCAAGAAAGGTTGTCCCTCTCTCGCCAAGCAACTCATGGCAAAGGCACTGCCAAGAGATCTCCTAGCAGCCAGAGAAGGCCCTGCCCCCTGGGACGACTGTGGAACTGAAGGGGAGGGGGGGGAGAAGGAGCAGGGGGGAGTGGTGGAGAAGAGGGGCGGGGGGGAGCGGTAGAGGTAGAGGGGCGAGAGGAAGAGGCAGCGGGAGGAAGAGGCGGGGGGGAGGATGAGGAAGAGGGGGGGAACTGGGGAGGGGCTGTCGAGAGTGAAGCTGGGGTGGGGGCTAGAGCAGGGACCTCATCCTGCTCAAGAGGACCAAACCGGTTCCCCGTGGGAATCCACTGCTGCTGAGTAGGCGCCTGAGGACCACTCTAAGTGCTAGGCTGTCGCTGTGGCCCCTGTCGTCGTCGACCACGGACCTGCTACCATCCCTCCTCCGCTAGACCCCAGGCTCAGAGGGTGGCTCTGCATGTGTGCGCTGTGTCTGTCTGTGTCTGCTGGCCAGCCTTTGCAGGCTGGGGCTGAGGCTGTGGTGTAGGTCAAGGCCTCCTCCGTGGACAGGCCTTCGCTAGATGGCCCATCTGTCGACAAATGAAGCACTGGTTCGGGAGGCCCGAATACTCCACACTCTGTCTAAACCAACCCCCACTCACCCAAGGCAGAAGAATAACCTTCGGGAGCATGTGAGTGTCTCTGACCAAAATGCGAACTGAGGGAATGCCAGCCGCCTTGGCAGCTACTGAGGCTGCTGTGCGAGGTGTCTCCAGGACAATCCCAATGGCTGAGCCGATCCTGGACAAAAGTGGTAAGTACTCCCTCCGCAAACCCGAAAAGTAGACGGAGATGGGGATGTCTGTCTTCTCTACTAGAACATCCAAAGCCAGGTCGAAACCATGTCTCCACTGTCGAAAGTAGGCTCGTGCTGCACGGATGGTCAATGTACTCATGGCAATGACCTTGGATGCCATCTCGGAGGTCTCAAACTCTATATGATAGTAACCTCGGCCGAGTATCTGTACGTCCAAGATCTTGCCCACCTCTGCGAGAAGGCGGGTCTGGAGAAGGTCACGCAGCTCTCCTCTGCTAGGTCGGGTGCCGAGAATCTTGCAAATGACAAAAGTCGCCTGCAAGCGCTCTACCTCTGCGGTTACGCTCGCTTGCTCTGTCGGCGAAAGAGTAAGTCGAATGGTGGGCTCAGCGGGGTCGGGCGAGGGGGCTTCGGACGAGTCCCTCTGTGGCGGGGCTGGAGCCTCCATCTGTGTCTACTACTGTGTCGAAGCGGGCGGTGAAGCGACTCTGCAGCCGAGCGCGCCGAGCACTGTCCAAAGAAACAGTGCTACCAAAGCCAAGTGCAAGAGGCTTCAGGGAGAAGAAGGGGGGGGGGGGGGGGGGGGGGGGGGGAGATCGGATAAGGCGGGTGGAGTGCGGGACCTCAAGAGACAGCCAGCGGGCGGGGGGGCGGGGGGGGGGGGGGAGATCGGATAAGGCGGGTGGAGTGCGGGACCTCAAGAGGCAGCCAGCGGGCGGGCGGGGCGGGGGGGGGGGGGGGGGGGGGGGGGGGGGGGGGGGGGGGGGGGGGGGGGGGGGGGGGGTGGCGAGCTGGGGGCAGCGGCGGGTACGGGCAGCAGGGGGTGGGCAGGCTGGGCTGCGTGCAAGGGAAGGCGAGGGCGGGAGGCAGCGCCAGGGCAGCGAGAGGGGGGGGGGGGAGGCAACGATGGCGCAGCGGGGGGGGGGGTGTTCAGCAGTAGCGAGCGTCTACTCACTTAAGCTGTCAATTTTAAAAGCTTCTTAAAATAAAGCAACTGGCCCAAAAGCTTTGCTAAAATCAGCCAGTGAACTTTCATCAGCGTAAAAGCAGGATTTCCGTACGGCAGGCCACGTCAGCAGTGTCAGCGCTTTTCACGCCGCAAAATCCGGAGCACTCCATACAACCTGCCACGTCAGCCTGCCGCCGCTTTTTGCGGGCCTGTACCCTGCTGCCAGCCTGTATGAGTGTGTTCGGGGAAAATGCCACATCACCAGTTTGTGACATACCCCTCTCTTGAAAGCATTGTAATCGCCCTCAATTACACCTGCAAAACAGACAGAGGCCATAAAATGTCTTAGCTGACACTGACTACTAGTACCGACGCACTAGGAACAACACATCTAGCACATGTACCAATCGACAGTCACATCACACAACATCACAGGACATGACTTGACATCACAGGACATCACATGACAAATCACATTCAAAAATTATGCCAAATCTCAAAACATGATTAATCGGCAACGTATTTAGCAATCGCATCTAGATCCAATCGGGACCTTACAGATGCCCGATTAACTAATCCATATTGCAATCATGTCTATAGAGATTTATGAGACCGAATGCTGCAGTCATTTCGTGTATCAGTTCCTACACTTAAATAAGTCAAGTACAAATCAATCAGTATCATATTCATTATCGGGAATTCCAATTCATAAAGTCATACAGCAGAATACTGTCAACTCAGTAGTATCTCTGAAACCCAAAGGGACATTAGTGACTCTATATCAAAATATTGGGGCAATCCGTCGATAAAGGAGCAGAGTGACTCCCCTCTTGTGCAAAACCGCTGCACTAGATTCGCCCATGCTGAAATCGAGGTTCTATCCGAGTAGACTATGCTAAACCAAATGATGCAAGGTAAAGTTCCACAATCTGAGGAGTATCTGCTAGGTCCTCCTCCTCCATCCACTTCGCATCCAATGCGGGATAGTTCTTGAATTTAACCAAGAACCACCTCAGCACTTTACCTTTAATCTTTCTATCTTTATCTGCCAGTATCTGTTCTGGAACGAGTATCTCCTCGCTTTCCTCCACTTCGAGTTGCTCATCAGTCACATCGCCTTTAAAAGGCTTCAAGAGACTCACATGAAAAGCATTGTGAATTCTCCAAGTATCGGGCAGCTTCAGTCTAAAGGAGACATCATTTATCTTTTCTTTTATCTGGAAAGGTCCATAGTATCTCATGCTAAGCTTTGGAAAAAGCCGCTTCTTTCCCTTTTTCTTTCTCAGGCGTGCCTTCTCAAAACGTAAGAGCACCCAATCGTCTTCCTTTAATTTCAAATCGCGACGGTGTCGATCTGCTGCCTTTTTGTGTCTTTCCTGAGATTTCTCTAAAGCCTCCCGGACCTTGGCAAAAGTAGTGTCATGGAACCTTCTTAGCACCTTCAATAATCTCAAATGGTGCCTTCCCCGTCGAAGAATGAATCGTGTTATTGTAGGCAAATTCCACCAAGGGCAAAAACTTTTCCCATTTGAGTCTTTTGATCTGAAATGTAAGACTTCAATAAATCCAGTACGACTGAATTTGCAATCTCAGATTGCCCATTTGTCTGCAGGTGGAAAGATGACGAGAACTGCAACCGTGTGCCAACGTTCTCCCGAATAGCCTTCCAAAACAAACTCGTGAATCGGGGATCTCTATCAGAGACAATTATCTCAAGCATGCCATGTAATTTATATATCTGGGCAATAAACAATCTCGCTAAATGATCCGGCTTGATTGTTTTCTTCAATGGAATGAAATGAGCTTGCTTGCTAAATCTGGCAATAACAGTCCAAATACCATCGTGTCCACTCTACGTCTTCGGGAGATCAAAAATGAAATCCATTGCAATACTTTCCCAGGGGCGAGTGGGAATGGGTAAAGACTGTAACAATCCCTATGCTTTATGCCTGTCAAACTTGACCTTCTGGCATACCAAGCAGCTGTATACAAAATCGTCCACGTCCTTCTTGAGTCTCAGCCAAAAGAAGTATCGCTCCACTCCTTGCAAGGTGGTGTCAATGCCGCGGTGACCCGTAAATGGTGGACAACGGCATTCGGTTAGAACCTTTTCCCTCAACGGCGGCTGTGTAACGCACAACATCGTTTTCTTCATCAAGTAGCCATCCCGAATGGAATATCCCGCTACTACCTGCCCATTCTGTATTCGACTAAATACATCTAAAAACCTGGATTTGTGGCGTATTGATCGACCATGTCCTCGAAGCTTCTATGATAAATCGCAGAAATAGCCAAGACCAATGGCTTCTGGGACAAAGCATTTGCCACCAAGTTCTTTTATCCCTGCACATGGACAATCTGGAAGTGAAACTATGACAAGATGTTAGCCCACCGCATCTGCTTTTTCGATAGCTGCTTCTTTGACAAGATGTTAGCCCACCGCATCTGCTTTCCAATAGCTGCTTCTGTGACAAGAAGTAGCGTAAACTATGATGATCAATGAAGACCGTAAAATCGGCTCCGAGTAGGTAATGTCGCCACTGAGTAAGAGCATGGATAACCGCCAAAAGCTCGTTCTCATATATCTATGCTATCAATTCCGGCCTTGAAAACAATCGGCTCTCATAGGCAATGACATGGCCTTCTTGCATTAAGACCGCACCCAGACTACGACCACAAGCATCACAATATACTTCGAAAGACTTTTGCAAATCCGGCAAAGTCAAAATTGGTCCCATAGTCAATTTCTCTTTCAAAGTTTAAAAGGCAGTCACCTCTGTGGGTCCCCACGAGAAAGGGACACCTTTCTCTATCAAGATATGCAAAGGGGAAGCAACCTCTACAAACTTTCTAATGAACCGCCGGTAGTAAGAATATAAGCCCAAGAAGCTTCTAGCTTCATGGACATTCTTCAAATCGGGCCAATCACGTATAGTCTCAATCTTGGTTGGGTCCATCTGTACTCCTGCTGCTGAGACGATGTGTCCCAAAAAGCGTATCTCTGGCAAGAAAAATTCACTCTTCTTGGCATTGATCACCAACTTGTGATCTCGCAATGCCTGAAAGACCTGTAGCAAATGTTGTCTATGTTCTGCCTCATCCTTGAAGAAGACTATAATGTCATCAAAGAAAGTGCCAACAAAAGATCTGTACTCTCTGAAAATCCTGTCCATCATTCGGTTAAAAGTCGCTGGAGCATTGGTAAGGCCAAAAGGCATCACCAAAAATTCATATAAACCGAAGCTCGTTTGAAAAGCTGTCTTGTAGACATCTCCCGCGCGATTCGGATCTGTTGATATCCGCTCTTCAAATTGATCCTGCTGAAACAAGAGGATCCCTCTAGTAGTCGGTCAAGAATATCATCGATCCTCGGAATCGGAAATCTGCTCTTGATGGTGATTTTATTGAGAGCTCTATAATCAATGCGCATTCTCCAAGATCCGTCTTTCTTCAAAGCCAACAACACCGGGGAGCAGTAAGGTGAAGTACCCGATTGGATAAGACCCTTCTCCAAGAGGTCTTTCACTTGGTTCATAATCTCTTCATTCTGGGCTCGGCTCACACGATAAGGTGGCCGATTCGGTGGTATTCTTCCAGATATCAGATCAATGGTATGATCCTCAGGACGAGCTGGTGGTAACTCGCCTAGCAGGCCCTCAGAAAAGCAATCGGCATGAGTGTGGAGAAAATCTTGGCGTTCTTTATCAAGTTCAGACATATTTGTCCTATGTTCATCATTCAACTCTTTCAAAAAGATCGAGTAAACAAACAGCCTCAATTTCATTAATTTTGAAACGGCCAAAGCCTATACAACAGGGACAGACTCGCCCTTCAGTTTCACATCGAGTACAATGTTTCGGCCCTTTGCAATAGTCAATGTCGCTTTCTTCGCCCGATAATCGACCACGACATTATTCTTATAGTACCAAGGGACACCCAGGAGGACATCACAACCTTCCAAGGGCATTATGTAGAAGTCCTCATGCCCCAAATACCCCTGACAATGCAACCGAAGTTTCCCAATGACAGGTGTAATGGCCACGTCCCTGCCGGGTGCCGCTAGAACTACCTCTACTTATGGTCCCATCCGATCGGGTGTAATCTTGAGTCGTGCCGCCAATTCAAGTGAAATGAAGTTGGCCTTGGCTCCTCTATCAAAGAAAATCAGGGCTTCTTGATCTTTCATTTTGCCCCAAGCTCGGCAAAGTTCTGTACTTTCATCAATCGTGCTTGGGTCAGTACCCATGCAATTTGGATCCAGTCCTGCTTTCATCTTGCCTTTTCGTCCACGTTTCTCAGTTGCTCTCGAACTCTTTGGCCTGTCTTCATTCTGTTCTTGCTGTGCCTTTCTAGGCCACTTCACGGAGACATGCCCATGTTCCCCCCATCCAAAACACTTCCCCTCTTTGATGTAATTGGCCCTCTTTCGAAGAGTGAGCCCGGGTCGTGAATCCTTGTCTTTCTTTTCTTGGGGGCTCTTTTTCTTTATGCTATCATTTTTAGAAGTCTATTGGGTTCTCTCAGTCAAGATCTCATCAGTGGGGTAAGTCAAATTGCCTGAATGTATGGCAAAACCCCGTTTCGCATGATCCATCAATTCTTGAATAGAATTTTACTTTTGTTTCTAAGCAGTGATCTCGGATCTCTGTAGGAAGTCCACAGCAAAACCCTTAAATGTGTTCTTTAACCAAGATCTTCTTAAATGAAGAAGCTGAGTAGAAAAGAGCTCCAAAATCTCTCGCAATACGCGTCTAGAGAATCTCCCTTGGTCATCCGAAGAGGATTCCAGCCAGTTCATATATCTCGTTTGTACTCCCGAGTCAGCCAAAAAGAAATAAAATGCCTTTTGAATTTCCACCATTTAAACAGAGCTTCCTTGTTCAGTAGAAGGGTTGAGCACCATGTTCGAGCATTTCCCTTGAAGAAAGAGGTAGCCCTCCGAATCTTGGAGCTCTGAGTAATGCCCTCCAGAGAAAGCTATGTCAAACTATTGTATGAAGGCCAAAGCCCTCGAAGCATCTCGGAATCCAAAAAGTGTCAAACTTAATTGACTGTCCACATTCTTTAAATTCTCTACCTTTCTTGCTTTTATCTTCGAGGAAGTCATACTGGTTGGCTTATGCTTCTTCTTTGCGTAAAACCTGTGATCGTGGGAGTCCGAAGTATCTGAGGATAGTCCTCTGTAGAACTGTCAGAAACTGGGCGAAACTTAGGCTTCTTTGCCTTTTTCTTGCCCTTTCCGAAGCTTTGCTTTTTTGCTTCGCTTTTTCCCTTTCCTATCTTCTTCGCTCAAGTCAGAAGAGCTAGAAGAATTCAGAAGAAGAAGAACTGGGTAGTCCTTCAAATCATGCACGCTTCTTCTGCTTTCTCGCCGAGGCAAAAGTAGATTGACGACCCAAATTGTCAGTGTGCAGCGGAAGGTGAGAGAGAGAAAGAGACAATAGCACGAGAGAGAAGAGACATGACATGAGACAGATGGTGGAAAGGCTGGCAGCCCAATAACTCCAGATGGCTACATGGTGTGAGACAAGACAATGAGAAAGAGGGTACCCCCCCTCTTATATATAGGAGAATAGGGGCCGGTCGGGCAATAATCCTCAATATAGCCCAATGACCTAAAAATATGACCCTCCAATATAAATGGGGAATATGTGATCAAAACAGGTCTAAAGTGGGAAATGTGCTAAACAACCCTAAGTGTGCCTGAGATCCCTGTCCAGCAGGTGTACGGGTGGCCAACCCACAACCAAGGGCCAATGCACGTGATATGTGTGAAGCATGTAGACAGTGTGCGAAGCATCCGGAGATGAAGAATCTAACACTCCCCCTAAACAACAGATGCGGAGAAGCTGTCTAGGAGAATGCAACACGCCTGGTAAATCTGGAGATGATGTAAATCCCGGGAGAAAAGGATGAGGAGCGCCAGCCAAACAACATGACAATCCATACAACACCAATGTGATAATGACCAAGGGTGAGGAAACTCCAATCAAGTTGCACAAGGAAGCTGATGGAGTGACAAGCTACGGAATAAGTCGTTGAAGAGGATTTATATGAGGAAGTAATTTAAGATGAGCGTCCAATAGCCCATCGATGATGATCACCACTAGGATGGAAGGACCCAGTGTAGCAACAGGAGACGAGACATGGGGACCCCCCCCCCTGACGAGGAAAACCGGTAGCATATCCAAGTCAAAGAAGCTCGAGCAGAAGAGGGAAGAAGAGCAGGAAAAAGAGGCTCAATAGGGAAGGCATAGTCCACCATAGTAGACAAGATGACAGGATAAGCAATCCGTAGAGACCGCAATATTTGCAATCTTCCGGGAGAAGAGTCGTCTCGGAGGTATATGAGCTGCGATATGATCTGTCGTTCCATGGGTACACACACAATATCGGACAAAAGAGTTGAAGGAGATCCTGGGGAAAGTCAACCTGTGGAAGCAGATCCACCACCAGGGTCTGGACAAAAAATCCAAGAGAGTCTGCAAGTGCAAGTCGTGAAGACACGCAACATAGGAGCACTCCCCCCTTGGGAAAGTAATGGAGTGTGGTGAGGTAAAGGAGGGCTGAGAGGATGCATCGGGAAGACTGACCGGTGATGTAAAAGTCATAGCCTCGGAGTAGACCAGCAAAGCAAGGAACATCCATGAGGTCTTCACCGTGTAAGTAGTGCATAGGTACATCCAAACTGCAAGTGGAGGAGCCACAGGACCAAGCAGAAGCAAGGAAGTAGCTCTACCATGGAGAGGCAAGGCAAAAGAGCCACCATGAAGCAGTGTGTCCGAAGAGACCATGCAAGCATCCAGATGCCAAAGGATACTCACATCTAGGAGAACATGTCCAAAAGAAGTGTCTGACGTGCCAAGAGGCACGGGTCTATCATACAAAGAACCAATGAAGGAGGTGGATAGAGCAATCCCAAATAGAGCAACAACAGTCGAGGGAGAGGGAGGGAGGGTTACTGAGGGAGAAGTAGCGGTGGAAAACACAAGCCACATCCACATAAGTACCTGTACCAATCCAATCCCTGCATCTTCCCGAGGGCAAGAGAGCCTCGAGGAGGGAAGATCTGCAATGTCGAGGGAGATCCGTCCGTTGTGCCGGCACCTATATCTGAGTCCACGTCTCAATGTCGAAGGAGCAAAGTTCAGAAAAAGATCTGAATAACCGCTCCGGTTAGAACACCAAATGACCACGAAGTAGGGTGTAAGTGACGGGAGAGGCAAGGGAAAGCCGAAGGGATGCCGATGAAGCAAAGTCGAGGTGCTGTCCAAACCTGAAATCGCAGCAAAAGGGAGCTCGAAACACCGCGAGAACGCAGGGGTTTGAGCAAAAACGCCAGGTGATGAACACTGGATGCCGAGAAGGTGAGGTGACGGCTGTAAATGCACCAAAACAGGCTGAAAATCAGCAAGTAGTTGATCGGGAAGTCGCCGGCAAAGTCCGTGAGGGTTCAACTTCCAAGCGGGAAGACCAAGGGGCAAGGAGCAGGGCTCCGGCTGTCCAAGATCAGCAAGTAGAGGCTGAAATGAATAATGCTGCTCAAGCTGCTGGTTGTCCTGCTGCCAAAAAACGCAAGGCCAAAGTGGCTGGAAAATGCTAGAGCATAGGAGAAAACGCAGAGCCAAAAGGGGCTGCCCTCCTGCAAAAACGCTAGGCCTTCTGCTGGCTGAAAAAAACGCTGGTGCAGAGGAGGGGCAGCAAGATGGCGATGGTGGTTGGAAGGAGGGAGATGGGAGAGGAAAGGTGCAGAAGAGGCTACAATCAACAAAACACAGGTCTGAGAGCAAAAACGCAGGTTTCCAAAGAGAAAACGCTGATCTCCTTCGTGATCTCCTCCCGCATTCCCAGATGCAGAAGAAGTCGACTGTTCCCTGTTGGAATCCATAAGTGTCGCGAGAAAAGGATCGGATTTCCCGGTAGAAGAGAAATTGGCCGTGCTCTGATACCACTATAACAAACTTGGACACCCCAAGTCAAGATTCTACCGTGACACGGCAGAGATTCACGTCAAAACAGTTCACAAGTCACACTTAAGTCGACACGGCCCGGCGTAGTTCCGTGCCTAGAGATATTGGCCCCAAAGACTGGCGCCCCTTTCAGTATTTCTTTTTGTATTAATCTGTGTTCAAAGTACAAGAGAGTGGGTAGGTGCTCACTCTCAGACTCTGCGTCCAGATGCTCTAAGAAGTGAGGCCTTGCCCACTTATTTATTGGTCACAAGGGATGCCCAAAAGCAGAGCCCCAAAAGCTCTCAATTTTAAAAGCTTCTTAAAATAAAGCAACTGGCCTAAAAGCTTTGCTAAAATCAGCCAGTGAACTTTCATCAGCATAAAAGCAGGATTTCCGTACGACAGGCCACGTCAGCAATGTCAGCGCTTATCACGCCGCAAAATCCGGAGCAATCCGTACAAATTGCAACGTCAGCTTTCCGTTGCGTTTTGCGGACCTGTACCCTGCTGCCAGCTTGTGTGAGTGTGTCCGGGGGCAGTGCCACATCACCAGTTTGTGACACGGGGTCCCATAAGTTGGTGGGAAATTCAACTCTTCAGCTGCTTCTTCTTAGGATCTAGGCCCTCTGTCCGGATCTGCACAATGGCTCCGTTCTCCATTGGCTTGACACGTCAGCAGTTTGTGACAAGCTAGGTCCACCAGATAATTTGGTCACGGGTACTTTTGGTCACAGGTACTTTTTGGCCCTCGTGGATGGAGGAGAAGAACATCGCGAATTCTCTTCAGAGAGGCTGTACCTTGAAGCTTTTGAAATATTAGCAGTGTCTATGCCAAAAGTTACCGATCAACAAGTTAATTCTGATGCGGTGCGGACTGCACAAGAGGGGAGAGCCACTCCACTGCTTTGTCACAGATTGCCTAGATTGAATAAAGTGACTAATTTCGCTTCAAGATTTTAGGGCTACTCATGAGCTGGCAGTATTTTGCGGAATGAATTTATGAACATATGCACATTGAATTGAAAATTTCCTTGATTGAACTGAAGGCATGTGCTCTTTCATGTGTGTATTGCTAGAGACATGTAGAGAAAGATGAAATGTCTGCAACGTTTTGTATGATGAATGATTTGAACTTAGTGCATCTAAACAACTATTAGAGATCAGCGAGATCTGGATGTGATGGCTAAGTGAATGAGATTCTAGTGCATCAAGATTTCTGTCTCGATGAGATGGCCCGATACTCTTGTGAGTGCATCAAGAGTTCCGAAAGGATGAAATGGTTGCACAATGATCTAGGTGTATCAAGAGCTTTGGACGGAATGTGATAGCTAGAATGAATGATTGAAACATGGTGGTTAGTGTCAACTAAGTGTGTGATTTTGTGAATTGCATGCTATTTGGATGTACTGTCTTGTGGGGATGGTCATAGGCATGGTTTTCTTGATTAATATGAAAGAAAAGAACGGATATGAATCTGATAGTAATAAGATTTAGTAAATCAAGATATCCGTGAAAAGATCAGCACGGATTTAGTAGATCAAGACATCCGTGAAAAGATCAGCGCGGTCTAAATGTGATTGCAAAATGGTTAACTGATCATGATTTGTATCTAAGACCCTTGACAGAAATGTGATTGATCAGTGACTGATGTCTTTGTAGAAGTTCACGATTGGTGGAGTCTGGTGCATGGGTACATAGCATCACTGTCTATTAAAGAAAGTTTCTGTCCTTTGGCTGTTTTGCGGGCGTAATCGAGGGCGAATACAATTCTTTCAAGAGGGGGGATGTCATAAAGTGATGACGTGACGTGCCCAACTAAAAGAGAAATGGTTGAGTGGACAAGAGGAGTTGAACTCTGAAGAATTAGGCAAGAGGCCTAAAGGGGGGTTAGGAATTAAAAACCTAATCCCTACCAATTTAAAGAACTTATGGAGCACAAAGTTAAACACTGGGACAGATTTTCATAAAATGCGTTGATATGTTGATGTGGCAACTGTACGGAATTCTGTTATTTACGCTAACAGTGCTCACATGGCAGGCTGTACAGATTTCCAAAAAATTGCCTAGCAGCTTTTTGCAGTTTTACATGGAGCTTTTAGAGCAGATGCTTGTGGGTATAAGTGCTTTTGGACCTAATGCTTTTTGGGGCTCTGCTTTTGGGCATCCCTTGTAACTTTAAAAGAGCCCAAAGGGCCACTCTTCCGCAAAGCATCTGGAAGCAGAATCTCGGAGAGAGTTGGAACCTCGAGAATTGAATAAAGAAATACCGAAAGGGGTGCCAGTCTTTGGGGCCAGTGAATTTGGCGAAGGAACTCTGCCGTTCCGTGTCGACTCTCTCTCTCTCTCTCTCTCTCTCTCTCTCTCTCTCTCTGTTCGTGTGTTGCTATTGATTTCTCCCTCAGAGTGTCCAAGTATGTAACAGCACACCTTCTAGTATAACTCCAAAAACTGGTTCCCATTGTTTCCTAACCTTGAGGTCCAACTGTTTAACTTGTACCTTGTCATCTTTGACCTCTAACCAATTTCCTTTAAATGCGAGGCTTCTTTCTTTTTCTCCTTAGGTTGTTTAAGGAAGCACCTTCTTGCAAGTAGCTTTTCTAAGTTATGTTCACCTTCCATATGCTTTTCCTCTTGCTTATAGGCTTCTCACCACGTGTGGCTCACTTGCCCTCATGACACAGCAGATAATGTTTTGCAATAGGCACTTGTCTTAAGGATGTGACTCGGTGTGCCTATTGCAGCTACTTGACCTCGGCTTTCCTTGCTCCCTCTTCATTGACTACTACCTCTCCACATCAGATTGATTTGTCTTGCTCTTTGGTCGGCATTCTATATGATGGACTCGTGCTTACTCTTGCCACGTCCAATACCTCGTTTGGACATGTTCTCTCAAGTTGGGTATCCTTAGATTGCTTTGTATTCTCCTACATACTACTTCTCAGTGGTTCTCGAGCCTTGACTCTCTTTGGTCTTGCTTCTCCTTGTGTTTGCAGCTCCTACCACTGCAGTTTGGATCTACCATCATATGAAGACCTCATGGATGATTTGGTCGAAGTAGACGATGCGGAAACGTAGAGATAAAGAGAGATTGTCAAAACCAATCAACTCAGCAACAGATTAGATGATTAATACAATGGGGGTTGGGGCTTCTTATATACCCCTCAACTAAGTTTTCCAACCCAAGTCTCATGTCAAATAAGTAAAAAATGTCAAAAACGATATATAGGGTCACATTGGGCATTCACTTGAGATGCATAACTTTTAACACCCTCTTTCCACCTCGTAGTGGCCATATGTAGAAAGAGCAACTCGATGAAGAAGTTACCACGAACATCCCAGCAGTGGCTAACTACTAGATACACCTCGGATTTGCAACTAGCCACTTGTTGCTACCATCCTGAGCACCAATCGCCCCATTAAAAAATTGAATTCTAGACCACACTACGCCTGAAAATCCCCATAAGTGAACTGTTAACACATCACATCCAAGATTCTCAAGATGATGAACTTTGGAACACACCTTGTCCATAATCTTGCCAACAACAAGGAATTGTATACAGCACATCCATAGTGTTTTGTAAACGTCACATTGGTTCCTCGCCAGATGCAATGTGCTCTGAACTCCGACACACAAGTCCAAACACTAATGACTTGAACTCTAACACACGGATCCAAATCAAAGTATTGGGAGTGCCATTTGCCCCTCTCTGCCGCCCACGTGCCTCTCTCTGGCTAAAGCATGTTGCGGCACCCACCAATGGTCTAGAGTGTTGGAGCTATTACCAGTGTGGTTTGCACCTCACCAGCAGATTGGTTGAGCCCTTGGTAGAATCATTATCATTGTTGTCCTCATCAAGCTTGCCTTTGCCTTTGCCTTTAAATGCACAATCCCAAGATAAATAACCGTGCTTTCTACAATTGTAACAACAACTCCATGACTTCTTTTTAGTTTCTGATGCAGCATTTGCTAGTTCTGAAACTCGAACCTTGCCTTGGAAGACTAGGACGACTTCCTCCTCAATGAGAAAAGAAGTGAGATCATTAAAACCCAGTTTTTCCTTCGTGATCTGCAGGTGTAATGCATTTGCCACCATCTCGTACTCTCAAGCAACTCTAAGTACCAAGGCAGCTAACCGATTATTAGTCAATGTTCCTTTCATAGCCGAGAGTTGATCATGGATGACTTTTGCCTTCATGAAAAATGTGACCTAGCTTTGACCACATTTTGTTGGCAGCTTGCCAAGCCTATACCACGGGAGAGATTTCTTTGTGAGTGCCTGAACAAAGGATGCGCTCTCACGACAAGTTCCTACAAGGTAGCAATATCCTTACCAACCTTTATAACATTTTGAAGACGGTACACTTCAACACTGAAGGTGTATATCCTTACTCAGCCACTACTCAGCTATTACTTCCCTTTAACATTGAACACGACATACTCATGGGAGAAGGGCACATTCTCCCTAAATTATAAAAAATGATGAAGGAAGTGTGTCGTCTCACCGCCATACATATGTACGGTCTTTTTTCTTTCTTTTGAGCACCCGCTTGTGCGCACGTATTGGATTCCAACTGCAAGTTCTATCTATCTATATTGGATACTCTTACTTGTATTTTTTGTCGTGCAAGGTCAAAAAGTTTTAAAACCATCTAAAAGGAGATTCGGTGGCTTAAAAGACAATACGAGCTTTCACTTGGGAGCAGATTGTTTTCAATGAAAGGTGTGTTAAGGTCTCTTTCATGATCTAGCAAACTACATTTACATCAAAGCTAAATGTGGGATGAGTCACTTATGCATCTAATAGCGCACGACTTAATAAGCACTTGGTCATGTACAAGCTATGACTAATTATGATTCTATGGCGAGACAAAGGCATGGTTGCAATTTGACGTACCCTTGATCTTGAATTTCACTGACGTCGAGCAACTATACATCTGGCCTAGTTTTTGTCATTGCATCAATGTCTCAAAATGTTAATTTTCTCCTTGAGTGGGGATAGAATAAACTCCTAAAAAGCTCGTAAGTCACTATCTATGGATATGCCCTTTGCACATGCCCCTTAGTCACATATAATATGGCAAGCTATCTACTTTCTTTGAGTACAGATGCCTCAATACGCGTAGACTCATGAAGCACTTTACGTGTATGCAAAATTAATATTGAAGATGATTCACGAAACTGATGTCAAATTTCACATGGCTTTGAATTCATGCATCACATTTACAACTTTGCCATACAACATGATTCTACATGGTCTATCTTCCACTCACTCCAACCCGTTGCAAGCAAGAAAAGAAAAGAATTCTAGTTGACATGAGTCATCCTCTTGCGTGGGAAACATTACAATCAAATCCAATGTATAGCTTGATGGTGAAGAAACGTGCCTGGGGCTCTCTTGTATGTGCGAGAACGTAATCATAGAGTGCCTGATTGACTTGAATCACCTGCTTCCCACCATATGAATGACAGGAGGCGGTTGTGGTGCTGGTGTCGATGCTAGCGACCACAATCGGAGAGGAGACTGTAGATGCATTCTTGCAGATAACGTAGCGATGGGTTGTCGAGCTTCTCTTGAGAACACTGTTCGCAAAAGTTAAAAGTTGCGTGCTCCTCGCGAGAGAATGGCAATGCATCCCGCTGTATAGGCGTGCATGAAAACTTCCACGCTCGACGAACCAAGCTCTAACACACTATAGCTTAATCGTAACTCTTAAATTAAATTCATGACCCCTCGCCACTAAATAACACCCAAAATTTGGAGGGGATCTATGGTTAAAAATTGGCATCATGTGTCGGTGAAGATCACAACCATTGATCTTAAATATGAACTCGAGCAAGCGTGGATTCGTTGTGAACTTGTATGTGAACTCCATGAGGTATATGAACTGTTGTTTGTATTTTTATTGTTCCATGTTCCAAGGTTGATAGCATAAAAGGCAATGCAATGCTAGAAAGTGATTGAGGACTTGCAAGAGGTTTTCTAGCTACGTTATTTGTTGTGATGAATCAAATTACATTATGAAAAAACAATAAAAAATAATTATCCTATTAAAAAGAAGTAATGCCTTTAGTGTGCACAGAGAGAGAGAGAGAGATCACATATATAACAATGTGATGTGCAAATAAAATAAGGCATTACGAGTCTACATGCATGACCAAACAATGGTGCTTCATCTTCACATGGAGAGCAAGTTGCTTCATGCTACTATTATACACTGCCATGAGAAAGACTAAGGAAGAGATGAACTAGAATTTTGTCTATCGGGTCTCATTGGCTCTCAATATCATAGCGTAGAGAATGCCATTGTTGGGCGACCTCATACCCCTGTCCAAAACCCTCCTTACATTCGAATATGTATCCATCATTGCATCTCAAAACCTAATAAAGTGAAACGGCATGTAGAGTCCTCTATAGCACTCCCTTTGGGATGAGAAGGATCCCTCATTCTTATATGGATCCTCACCTTGGCGTAGATCATAAATACCATATAGAAATTTAAAAAAGTCACACTCAAATTTTTGTGAAAGAAAGAGCATTGAACTCCAACAGGAAAATTCACGCGTCAAATATTTCATTGTAGGCTAGTCTAAGAAGTGCAACTTGATAGTTTCGATATCAAACAGTCTGAAGAGAATACTCTATACCATACAAATAGTGTCACCTCTTACGTATCACATGTATGATGGCAAACAATTCTCATTCATAAGGAAAGAGTAATTCTACCTAGGCCCTATTCAGTTTCTTACTCTCAAAAGCTATAGGTTTACCATCCTCAAGTAGCATGCTCCTACAACATTGTTACTAGCATCAGTCTACAAAGAAAAGGCTTGTCTAGATCCATGATAATTAGAATCCAAACACTAACCATACAAAGCTTGCTTACATTTGCATACTTTAATTTCTTGTTCTTTCTTGACAAAACCGCGAGGTTGCATTACATAAATATATCACCATTCAAGAAAGCAGTAACAATGTATGATTGATGTACATTCTATCCAAATGAGCTGCCAATGCACAAAGTGAACATTAATCATATGACAAGTGGGACAAAAAGTCTCTTCATAGTCAATGCCTTTCTGTTGTGAAAAATCTTTTACAACAAGTCTAGCTTTGTAGGCGATCAATCTCACCATCTCGCTTATGTTTCAACTTGTAAACCCACTTTGTACCAACGGCCTTTTTGCTAGGAGGCAAATCACATAAAGTCCATATGTCATTCTTTATAAGTGTATCAAATTCTGATTGCATGGTAGGCCATCCAATTTTTTGAATTCTATGCTTCGTTAAAAGAAAGAGGTTCCTCTTCATCACACAAACTAGAAACAACCAAAGCATAACAATTTGATGCATATGATGCATGTCAAGAACCTAAGCGAGTACAACTAGACATAGATGCATCCAATTTAATGTCACGTAAAGTATGCACTAGCCATTTTGGCACACCCCTAACCTCTTCATTCTCATGCCTTTTCACACTATGAAAATCTCAAAACGTTTATTGCGTCGTTTTGTAGAGAGAGAGTACAAAATGGGCTGGCCAAAGAAGAGAGAGGAGGGTGGGGGGGACATTTTTCGTATTCCAAATATTACCGCGCTATAGCCGCACATATTATTCAAATTTTGTTGTTTCCCTCTGTTTTGCTTGTGAATAAAAATTGAAGAACATTATTGAAAATGAAAAAAAATGATATTAAAACATGAAACGATAGCTATATGGATAAATATGAAAGTACGAAGAGCCTACTCCATTATGCACGTGTCTCCATGTAAAGCAAGCATTGTCAGAGATGAGAAGCCAAACATGGACGACATCTTTCGTCGAGGCATGGGCATGATAGAGTGAAGTTTGCCACATTTTATTAGATGGTAGCACCTATTTTGTAACAATGTGCACGTGGCCTACACTTTTGCAAGAATCTTTCTTATTCTCTTGCTTATAGTGGATATTTCTACTTTTATTACTGCCTTTATCAACGCTTCTACTACTACACACGTTTCACCCGAGCGATTGTATCCATGCACTCTTCACATATTCTAAAAGGCTTTATGTAGTGGTGCCAAAGAGCTCTCTTGTCATGAAAAGGTGTTCAGCAAGGAGCACAATAAAGAAGCTCTTCTTCAAAGCACTCTTGCCATGCGCATAACACAAAACACTACCTTGAGTTGCACCCATAACGCTTCATAATAGCAACACTTCTTAGAAAAATGCAAAGCATTTGTTATTTTTCATAAATAATTGTTCCAAAAAATTATAGTTTTTTTGTTATCAATTAAATTAATCACTCCCACTAACTTTGCATTGAGGATACAAAAGTTATTGACCACTCGGGATAGATCTATGTTCATGTTAAATATTTTTTCCTTTCCACTTGGCAAGTGTGAAGTCATTCTTGCATCCTCCTCGTCTGACCACATGCGAGGCATTAAGGGATCAACTTGTGCCAAATAATCTAAAATATAAACAAATGCGTCTTGCATGTCGACGCTTCAGCCATACATGCCTCTAGTTGGTATCGTAGCCGCACAAAATCTGTGAGAGTCTTTAAAAACCTCTCTAAAAAGAACATCCATTGTGCATGAACTAGTCCACATATAACCATCTCCTCAACCATGTCAACCAAGAGGTGGATTTGGCTAAGAAGAATTGATCAAGGAAACGCATTGTCAACAATGACACACACGGTTTCCATTGCAAGCGTTTGAGCAGCAGGGATGGCATCTATTTCAATTTCTTTGGAGCTTACAGATCTACAAGAAAACACACAAGAGTACACTAAGTGCTTGTTGAAGGTACCGTGTACATAAAAAAATTTAGTTGAGTGGAGATGTGGTGTACCTTAGTAACTCTCCGAGTTTGAATATAGCTTCCCTCACTTTCCTGTCCCAGCATATGCACATACTCACCGACAAGATGAACTACAATGTCAAAATAGTAAACTAAAAAGTGAGAGAAAGTCATACACACAAATCAATATCTCGACAAAATGAGGGAGAGGGAGAGAATTGAGAAGAAGAATTACCTATAGCATCTTGTGCCAATCATGGGACTTCAACCCATACGATTGAATGCTTCCACCTTTATTTGCTTTTGTGAGAGCGCCCTTTAGTGACCTCATGTATCTTGTTGGTGTGCGAATAGATGCAATGGCACCCTTCACTTGATCTAACTCTTCTTTGGTTAGCATCCATGGCGCTTTAGGAAGCACAATCTTCCCATTGGGATCTCGACGTTGAGTGGTAGAGGCGAGGAGACGTTTCAAGACCCTCAAATCCTCCGTTGCCCACAATGAATCTTTTTTGCCAATAATATGGCCCCACAGAGTGTGAGATACATTCTTGAATATGTGTATGGGATCCAAGAGGTGTTGTATTTTTAAGTCCTTCCAATATGGAAGCCTTAAAAACAGTCGGATCACTGTTGTAGTGCTCATCCCAAATAGTTGCCCAATCTACCATCGTGCTCTTTAGAGGCGTCTTCCCATTTGTTGGAGCCTTGTATTTGCTATGACCTTGGGGTAAGAAATGATGGTTTTTGGGAATTAGATTACCTTGCACAAGCTTATGGCTTTGCATCACCAATGATGGCCCGCAAGTAGGGCAGGCATTGTGGCCTGATGTGGACAACCCTGCACAGATATCACAAGCTTAAAACTACAAATGGTAACTAGAAAGGAGAATGAAAATAACATACAAAAATCTCTCCAACCCGCCCAGGATAGTCGTGCACAGTAGACATAAGGATTTCCCTCACAATGGCTTTTCTCCTCTCCTTTGGAAGTGAGAAATCTACAACGGGGATGCCTCTCCATAAGTCCTTCAACTCCTCAATGAGGGGCTCGAGGTAGACATCAGTATTTGCCACCTTGTACCTCCCTGGCACAAGCAAGGAAAGAAGTATATTGCCCTTCTTGGTTGTCTCCCATGGTGGAATATGGCAGTTGACGATCACCACAAACCAAGTGCTCCATGAAGTGGACTTGGTGCCAAAGGGATTGACATTGTCGCTTGCCAGCCAAAGCCTCAACTTTCAAGTGTCGAGGCTCTATTCAAAACTCTAGCCATCGAGTCTCTATGTGCCTCCATGCAGGTGAATGAGCAAGGGCACGCATCATTCCATTGTTGAGTGGTGGTTGGAGTGCCATGTGAGAAGATCCACTATAGATTTGCTTTTAAACATGTGTTGAACGCGAGGGATTAGTGGAAAACGTCTCAATACCTTACGAGGTAGGCACGCACTCTGGTATTGTAGCATGCTTACCCACACACGAGACATGAGGTAGCATGTGCGTGCTCATTGCAGAATAGTATGCAATCGTTGACGCACGCGTGGATGCACTCATACTCCATGCCAAGTGCAGTAATGTACGATGTAGCTCGTAGATAATTCAGAGGCATGTGGTGATCTTTAAGAAGAATTTTTCCTATCAAACTACAACAAAATATATTATTAATACAAATGTAAGCCCATGCCATGAAGGGAGTTCCATGTATCAAAAGCCATGGATAGAGCATTTGCATTAGTAATAGGCTAATTCGTAATTTTTTTGGAAACCCCCAATCAGCTTACATTATTGTCTCTAGTACATGATAACAGACTAAATAGAATCTTTCACAAAAAAAATCTCATGAAACCAAGATACCTTTTGGTTGTGGATGGTATGATATGTAATCGTTGCTTTCAAGATTGTAACCAACAAAAATGCATTTGATAGCCTTATCATCCAATTTTTTGCATTGCATTTGTGGCACCAAAGCATAAGCTAAACAACCAAAAGCACGCATGTGATCAATATATCTTCATAAGGAGTCATTGAGGATGCACTCACCATAATGCTACTTTAGCCTCATTGCAACTTGCATAAATACTAGCCATACTACTTTATAGATTTAGCTTAACAAATGTGAGGGGTAATAGTGCGCTTCACAGATAATGCAATTAATGCTTGAGCATGTGCATCTCTTACATCCCAACGAGCCAAGTCAGTTGTAGGCAAAACAGCTTTAGCAACAACAATTCTGACACCAAAATATGCAACATCCTCAACATCGCCCGTATCCACAGATTCAGGACGTACATCAATGGCTTGCACAAGATTCCAAACACTCTTTGACACAAGAACATGTTGCATCATGTAAGCCCACATTGGGTAATCGTCCCCGTCCAATCTATCCTCAGTAGGCTGAAATGAGCCCAATGGAAAATCTAAGCAAACTAAGCTCTACGACATGCTGACGCTTACCAAAGCTTACTAAAATCGGAGAAAGTGAGCAGGCGTGTTCTGGCGATGCTGGCAACTAATCCCAAGAGGACACAACCTGCTTTGATACCAATTGTTGCAAATAGGGTTGCAGGGAAACGCACACTACTTGGAGAAGACGAAGAAGCTCAAGGCATACATCATATTAATGAGCAACTTATTTCTACTAGCAAAGTCATTGCTGACAATTCCTTTGTGCAGACTATTCTTGATGCTTTACTAGATACTTACCAGACTTTTGCTAGTACTTGGAGACTTAAGACCCAAGGAAATCCTAAAGTTGTCAAGTTTGATTAATTATGCACATTGCTATTGTAAGAGTCACTTTCAAGAAAAAAATAGGGCTAAACAACGTGCAGTTGAACATGCCTTTATTGTTGCTCAAAGAAAAAGTGGTAACAGCAATGTAGCCACTTCTCATGGTTCTTCTACACGTAGTAAATCACATGTTCCTAATGCTTCTGCTAGCAGAACTTCATCTGGAAATTCTGGCGAAAAGGGCAAAAAGAAGATGAGTTGCCATTATTGTAAACCTAATGATCATTTGATCAAGTAATGTTCAAACTTGAAGGCAAAAAAGGCTAAGAAGAGAGAGGTTGGTTCCACTACAAGTGCAGCAATTGTGAAGTCTTCTGTGAAAGGAGATTGTGATGTGGATGTAGATGCAGAGTGGGCATTTAGTGCAGAGTTCACTTAAGATCCGTTTGTCCATGATGCATGCATGTCAGTTGCTGCAGATTCACATGTGTGGTACTTTGACAGTGGTGCTACAAAGCACATTACCTCTCATCGTGACTTATTTACCTCTCTCAAGGATGTCCCTCATGGGAATACAACCACTTGTGCCAGCAATGCCTCTTATCTTGTCAAGGGAGTTGAAAAGATTATGCCGACTGCTACGAATGGCAATTCTTTTACACTTGTTCATGCACTTTATGTACCCGAGATAAAAAGAACCTTTTGTCTATATCTACATTTGCTAGACTTGGTCTTGTTGTCAAATTTGTGGATAACAGATGTTCAGTTCATGATCTCAATTTTGGTGATGAAATTATTGCATCTGGTATTTTGTGTCGTGGGCTATATAAGCTCACTTTGTATTCAAACAATTTCTGGTTATGGATGAAAAATGTCTCTAAATGTATTATGGACACCCTTCATTCAGATCGAGAGGGGGGGGTATATATCTCATGAATTTAATGAATTTGTGGCTAGTCGTGGGATAAAACACCAATGTAAAGTTCCGTATACACCTTAGCAAAATGGTGTTCTTGAAAAGATATAGGGGACTTACGCAAATGGCACGATGTATGGTCAGAATTCAAGATTTGCCACATTCGTTTTGGCTTGAGGCTATCATGTGTTCCATTTATGTACTTAACATGTGTCCTACAAAAGCTTTGTAGTCTATGACTCCTTATGAATTGTGGCATGATAGAAAGCCATCCATTGATCACATGCACATTTTTTATTGTTTGGCTTATGCTTTGGTGCCATAAACACAATGCAGCAAATTGAATGATAAGGTTGCCAAATGCATTTTTGTTGGTTACACTACTGAAAGCAAAGGTTACAGGTTGTACCATCCGCAAACAAAGCGTATCTTGGTTTCACGTGATGTTGTGTTTGTGGAAGATTTGCTCATCCCCCCTTGTTGTCATGTACTAGAGACACTAATGTAAGATCACTTGACATATATGACAGTTTGTTGCCTCTTTTTAGTGGTGGAACTTTGAATGTAAATTTTAATGAGGAAAATGTACATCCTATGGGGGTTTCTAAAAATCTTATAGATTAGCCTATTACTAATGTAGATGTACATGATGTACTTGATGTGGAAATGGTTAAGAATGAGCAGGCTAGGTGGTGCATTCTTTGCGTGATAGTAAATTGGATGCACCTGTGTCTAGTCGCACTCATTCAGGTTCTCACCATGCATCTTATGCATCAGATTGTTATGCTTTGGTTGTTTCTAGCTTATGTGATGTTGAGGAACTTTGTCTTTTGATGAAGCACAAAACTTAAAAAAAATGGATTGTTGCCATGTAATTAGAATATGATGCACTTATAGAAAATGACACATGGACTATGTGATTTTCCTCCTGGCAAAAAGGCCATTGGTACAAAGTGGGTTTACAAGTTGAAACGTAAGCCAGATGGTGAGATTATTAGACATGTTCCTAAGTTAGTGAAGAGTCTGGTTTCTATTGGTCAACTCGACAACTTGGGTTACACAACCACCTTTTGGAACATTACATGGTCAATCAACAAGGGAAATCTTTGTGATTCTCAAGGGTCAAAAGCATGGAATGCTTTGCTCCATGTTTTTTTCGTGTGTAAAAGATGATTGTGTATCCATAGCTGAGCTGCCGTATATTGAGTTGTGGCATAGCCGGAAAGAGCATTGCATCTATGGTACACAAGCTAGGAACACCTCATGGCCATTGAATAGGAAGCATTCATAGCTACTAGAGCTTGTTCATAGCGATGTTTGCGGTCCTATGTTGACCAAGTCTCTAGGGAGACCTAGCTATTTTGTGACTTCCATAGATGTTTCCACTAGAAAGGTGTGGGTTTATCCTTAGCAGCATAAGGATCAAGTCTTCTCTACTTTCCAAAAATTCTTACCATTGGTAGAGAATTAGTCTAGCAAGAAGATCAAAAGCTTGAGAACTAATAATGGTGGAGAACACGTCTCCAAGCAATTTGAGTTTTCTGGTAGCAAGAGAGCTATCAAGAGGCAGTTTATTGCACCTTTACATACCTAATTAGAACAAAGTTGCAAAAAGAATGGATTGAATGATTCAAGAGAGTGTCACAACCATGCTTTCTATGGCGAATCTGACTCAAGGTTTTTGGGTAGAGGCAATACTGACAATGGTACATATCAATAACTGGTCGTTGAGTTGTGGTATGGAAAGAAGACACACTATGATCATTTGGATGCAACACATACGCACGTGTGCCTAAAGAGATTCGAAGAAAGCTAGACCCAAAGTCACACAATTGCATTTTCCTTGGTTATGGTGTAGAAGGAGAGATGGGATATCATCTCTAGCCCCCAAAATCTTGCAAAGTAATTTGCATTTCACATGTTACCTTCAATAAATCAAGGATGCACAAGAAACCTATCAAAGACGTTGAGTATAGAAAAGCCACGTTCGAGCAGATTGCCTCGGAATCTTCTGTGAAAACTCAGAAGATTAGTGATGTACATGTTGGGTTCAAGCCCTTGTCGGTGTCGTCTATCGTGGAAATATGTCCTATGGTATGCAGGCAATATTATTTACGAGTGAAGTCTAGCATGCACTTTGCATGGGAAGGTTGTCTCCTCAAGTTTATATATATGTAAACCTTTCAAATAATTAAATATAGAGTTGTTCCTTTTTGCATTGAGTCAAATCTCTCTCTCTCTCTCTCTCTCTCTCTCTCTCTCTCTCTCTCTCTCTCTCTCTCTCTCTCTCTCTCTCTCTCTCTCTCTCTCTCTCTCTCTCTCTCACGTTCTCTGCACCTGCACGCTTCTAAGATTTCCATGAATCTTCGGCTCCACCCACCATAGCTGCCTCACCCCCAACAACTGGTACCAGAGCCCAGGTTGGGCAAAGCTACAGATTGAAGGCTTGTGTTGGACAAGCATGGCGAGAACCGCTGCTTGTAGAGGAGATCTGGCCTTTGTTGACCTGCACGATTTTGATCATGACCGCTAGTAGAAGGTTCGCCATGGCTTGAGAGAAAACTTACATATTGTGTCCTCCTTACCTACAGCTCGCTGTGAGTAAATTCTGTCATCGACAATGCTCGTCTGACCTTCAGACCTGCAAACTTTATTTTTTAAATATATATATTTTCACACTATTTTAAAATTGTCCACTTTGAGCCCTTGACCTTCATCAAGAGCCCACTCACACCCAGCACTGCCTTCTTTTTTGTGTTGATAAGCAAAGCGGCAGGTAGCCAGTAGGCGTTCTTTGGTGGCCCTTATGGTGCATTTCAAAACGCTTCCGCCAGGCTCACAAAGGGTTGGCGAACAAGATGTAGCCTCTCAAAATGCCATTTAAAGGTAAGAGCCCAAAAAGTGGTCCAAAAAATCGACGAAGGTATTTAGCATTGTGATGGTGCTAACAAGCAGTCAAGACAACAAGTCAAAGGACGGAAGATCTTGGACGATGTTCAAAGTATTTGCGTGCAAGCACTTGGCCATGAAAACTTTGAAGTTGAAGACTCAAATATGGCTTCCAAGCCTCCCAAAGCTTTTGACATTCTGACGGAATTCCGATCGCTACAAATACAGAGAAGATTTGCTTTGAGAATGTGGCACAAGACTTCGGAAATTGTTTTTACTAGTCAAGTGCCATAGGTCTGTTATAGTTTTATTAGTTGTCAGTTATTGTCGTGAAAAACTTTTGTACAAGAAAGTGCCACGAAAAAAGTGGTAAGACCTCCATTTTTGTTTTTGTGTCAGTTATGTTGTCTCACTTTGATATTTGTTTGAGGGAAGTGCACACACACACACCTATGTTGTTCTCGGGGGGGGGGGGGGAGGCGTCTACTCATAGTTTCAAGTGATTGAACTCTGCCATAGTTGGTATCAAGTCTGTTTTCAATGGTTTGGGCTTGAGGGGGGATTGTTGGGTTCAAGCCCTTGTCGATGTCATCTAGCTGTGGGAATATGCCCGATGGCATCCAGGCAAGACTAGTTACAAGTGAAGTCTAGCATGCAGTTTGCATGGGAAGGTTGCCTCCTCAAGTTTATATATACATGTAAACCTTTCAAATAATTAAATTTAGCGTTATTCCTTTTTGCATTAAGTCGAATCTCTCTCTCTCTCTCTCTCTCTCTCTCTCTCTCTCTCTCTCTCTCTCTCTCTCTCTCTCTCTCTCTCTCTCTCTCTCTCGTTCTCTGCACCTGCACGTTTCTAAGCTTGCCAAGGATCTTCGATTCCACCCACCGTAGCTGCCTTGCCCCTAGTAACAACACTCTAATTGATAGGGGGGAGCAGTAGTCAGGCTTTGAGATGATCGATTAGATATATCCACCTGAGCGGTTTAGGTTTGGTTATGTTGATTGACTGTAGTGAGCCATCTTGTTACAAAGAATCCATGTAAATGGATGACAAGGTCAATTGCAAGCATGCCATCCAATCTGATTATAATTTGATTGTGAAAAATGAAACATGGGACTTGGTTGAGTTTCTAGAAGGTCAATTGCAAGCATGCCATCCAATCTGATTATAATTTGATTGTGAACAATGAGACATGGGACTTGGTTGAGTTTCTAGAAGGCAAGATGGCCTTACTTTGCAAATAGGTTTACAAGAAGAAGTTTACATCCAATCATCCTAAGCCTAAGTACAAGGCTAGATTGGTTACTAAGGGATTCAAGCAGCGGACGGGTATTGATTTTGACAAAATCTTATTGCCCATGGTCAAGATGACTACGCTATGTACAATTCTTGGTCTAGTATCCATTTAGCTTGATTTTGACAAAATCTTATTGCCCATGGTCAAGATGACTACGGTATGTACAATGCTTGGTCTAGTATCCATTGAAGACATTTAGCTTGTCCAAATGGATGTGCAGACAACCTTTCTTCACAAGGATCTTGAAGATGATTTTTAGATGAAGCAACCTAAATGTTTTGAACAACATAGCAGGGATGAGCTTGTATACAAACTCAAGAAAGTGTTTCAAACATTTAATGCTTTTATGCAATCCCGGGGATTTGAAAGAAGTAAAGAGGATTGTTGCTTGTATACAAAGAAACTTAGTGATGGTTATTAGGTCATTTTCATTTTATATGTAGATGACAGAATTATGCAATACATCCTACATTATCAACAAGGACTACGTCAATAAGGTAGGGTATTTGAAGGTAAACATGTTATTGCATCCATCAAAGATTCCAAATGGAAAGTGGGAAAGTATATCTGTGAATTTCATCATAAATCTTCCCATCACAAATTGTAGGCATGATTCTATTTGCTTTGTGGTAGACCCATGATAAAATTGTGTAGGCTTATTCTACCAAGAAATTAGTAAAAACTCCAAAGTTAGCACGACTATGTGTGAAAAATATAAGGCAGGCCATGTTCTAAAGGTTGGGTACAATGTTCAGCTTAAGTGTCGTGGATCATACAAAAATTGATGGTCAAACAAAGTGGGTAAACCAAGGGCTTGAAGATAAGCTTTGAGCATACATAAGCAAGAAACAAACTAATTAGAAAGAATACCTCCCATGGATAGGACTTTCTTACATCAGTACCAAGCATGTAACAATAGTCGTCAATGCTTATTCATGGATGTCAATTGGTGGTGTTAATTATAAAGAAAATTTAGAAGTGAAGGATTTTCCTTCACGATCATATGGATATGTTGTGTATTGTTCTTCATAATGATTGGTAAGCACAAGAGTTGGATAGTGCATTGGGGTAAATGTGTGCATATATTCATCTTGTAGGGTAAATAATGACATTTGGGGATCGCATTGGGGTAACTAATATAGATTGGATCCAGGTCCTAGGCAGGGATTAGGTTTTATGTCTGAGGATACATGGTGGAGCTAGGGGTTCATTGGTGAAGACATAAATCTCCAATGTGTCAACCACAATGACTACAACACTGAGCTATCTTGCTAAATGACTCACATGGAACACTACATGAACATGCAAATCAGCAAAGGCAACTTTACCTACATTCTTGAGTATAAAGAAAGGTTGAAAATATCTAAAAGAACTTTGATACTTATTCAAGTCTCTAAACCTTCTAAATGCTCCTTATTAAGGCTTCCATTCAACCTCATCAGCAGAGTGAGAAC
The DNA here is from genome assembly GCF_014529385.1 of Adiantum capillus-veneris. Taxonomy (NCBI): domain Eukaryota; kingdom Viridiplantae; phylum Streptophyta; class Polypodiopsida; order Polypodiales; family Pteridaceae; genus Adiantum; species Adiantum capillus-veneris. The sequence continues at coordinate 48,315,332 of NC_140934.1, read as the reverse complement.
ATATTATAGATTATCATGAGCTATGTACACAATACAGTGTATGAAAACAAGTACTCATTAAGTGGAATTATTGGCCTAAGGAAGGTTCCACTTCGGAAAACATTTGTGTTCTTAAGAAGAGATTTCTCACTTTTGTTTGGAAGCCTATTCCATGAGGGAAGGATAGTGTCAAGACAAGTGTCTTATAGAAGCAACAATTATGATAGAATTCTCCTAAGTATTTTGCATACAATTATCCTCAATCACATGAGTACAAGACACAAGATTTCTAAAAGGTTGCAGATCAATTCTTCAATAGTAGCCTCCGTCATGGTGGACCACCTACATCAGCTCAATCGAAATGCTCAAGGCCAAAATGGTGATCTACTAGTAGCTACAAATTGGACTTTATTGATTAGGAGCTATAAATTTCAAGCAGAATACAACACCGGAGCAAAAATCTGAAACCATACCCTTGTGCTTTATGGTTTGGTTGTGGAGGGTACCTCGAACAAGTGTGCAAAAAAATTCATAAGCTTCGATAAAATTTGATAGGTACTTACCAATGATAAATATCAAAGAGGACAAGCTTGATCTTCTTGATGTGTTGTGGATGAAAGAAATGTTGCTCAATAACCATGATAAGATAGGCTTCCCTCAATCATTGCTTCATCATCACTTGGGAACATATTGGCCCAAGGAATCCCTAACATTACTGTTGCATCTTTGTTGATGTCTGAACTTCTACAACACAACAAAATGACAAACTCCCCTTACTCAACGTGCAACTATTCTCCCAAAAGAAACTCAATACTTGGTTTTTAAATCTTAATGTTGGAAAATCCTCTTTTTATTGGATTTGGGGTGGCATGCACGGGCACGGGGGTGGGGGGGGGGGGGGGGATAAACACCCTCTCATTTAAGGTTTGTAGTAGCTTCAATATCTCGCAATGCCTCGCATGAGAACAAGTATGCATCGCTTGAATAATCTCCAATTTTAGAAGTAACACAAAGCCTTGAAGACTAGAAAATCTATGTTGAGGTCTAGGGTGGGGTAGTACTCCTTAGAGAATCCTAAACCATGTTCGCAAGGAAGCTAAAACCTTGGGGGGTTCACCTCCAAAAATGTAAGGGCACCACATAAGTTCAAAATAAGGGGTATTTTATTTGATAATTTTTTATAAAATTACAATATTACATTCACAAGAGAGAGTTTTTGCTCCAATCTAGAAAATACGTGTAAATCTCTTTTCAAAAAGGGTCATTTGCTTACCTCATACAATATAAGTATAGAGGTTTGAAAAATACCCTTTGAAATGTTATGTAGATGATTTCTTATAGGTGAACTCCCCGAGTCTAAATCATCATAACACATGTATTGTGGACAACACAGGCTGATGTTCAACTTGCAAGATGCATAGAATAAGATAGGTATCAATGATGTCAGTTTTCATTAGAAGATATTTTAATATAACTGGTATGAGTGGCAAATGAGCAACTTTAGAGCACTCCTTGTTTTGGATAGAAAAACTATGGGAGTCATGTAAGTGAGGATTTGGCATTTCAAAGGTATGATCATCTTATCTAGAAATGTGTCAATGTGATGGAAAATCCTTGCACAATAGAAATTGTTTTCTCTCGTAGTTCAACTCTTTGAAGATGTTTGGACGAGAATGGCCAAATGTGGAAACGAAAGGCTCCGTCTATCAATCAACTGATTATAGGTTATTTTTCCTAAGTTTCTTCAAGAAAACACAAAGAAAATTTGATCAATATAGGGAGTGCTTGAAATTTGTTTCTCCTATAAATACTATATTCTCTATACTAACCTTTGTTGAAAACTAATAATTCAAAGGGCTAAATGAGATTCATTCCATGCATTGGCAAAAATACAAATGCACTTAATTCACATTTCCATCTCCAAAGAAGCATTAATGACATGACAGCAAAGTCGAGGCGATTCACTTTTGCTTTTTTCAATGAAAAGCTACATCAAAAATTGTTAGTTCTACATTGTTATTTTTGGCTTCTAAAAGAAGTCGTAGTGTTGTGTTGGGTTAGGCAGACTTTCATTGTTTTCAGTGCCATGATGGAGACTTACCTTAAATGTTATTTCCATTTTAAAATATTAAATGAATCTTCCTTTTTTAGCTTTCATTTCACATCCTTACCTTTACTTTTTTTTTAAAGCTCCACAACTTAAGGCTTCAAGGCCATTCTACTTTATTGCCAAATATTATAACATGATAGGAATAGAGATGACATTTAGATTAAAGTATGATGATGTTTCACTATGGTGAAGAGGGCCTTCACACATGAGTAACGAGGTGGTCAATGTGGGTTGTTCGACAACCTGAAGGGAATTTTGTTGGTAGCAAGTGGTGCATCTTGCTTCTACCTTAGTCAAAAAATGTCGATACTTCAATTTTTGTTGATAAATCCAGGAGATGTAAATACGTCAAATCCATGGGGATGTCAAATGATTAAGGGGAAATTTGTTCATAGCATTTGTGGATTTTTTCATCACATCTGATACAAAAACGAGGGGCTTGTCTTGATTTTGCATTGCATCCATCACCAAAAAGAAGTGGAGGCCTTGTTTCTACAAGGCCTCTGTCTAAATATCAAAACACATCACTGTTAAACCAAAGTTGGATATTCAAGGGTGACTATGCAATGGATGAAGGTAGAGAGAATATGATTAATCAAGTATTGTTACCATGAGATGGTAGTGTTATATATAAACACACTTAGCACTCCAAGGGCATAGTTTCTAGCTCTTGGAGGATCTTATCTTAGCACACTAAAGAATCCTATGTTCTATTGTCTCCTTTAATCTTCTTCTCACTATTTTTGTGCATTAATGTAGCCCTATTTCAAATGGATAACAATAGAACATCATAAATAAGCATATTACTAGTGCAATTGTACACAATACATTTGATTAGAAAAGGGCTAAAAGAAAGCTTCATTTTAAAAGGTTGCAAAGCCCTTCCAAAGCCTTTTCACCTGCAAGAGAAGGGTGATAAGAAGCTATTCTTGTTTGTTACCTTCAAAGAACAATGCCCTTCTCACAAAAGAATAAAGATTAATACACTTTGCACTTAAAGGCAATTTGGAGGGAAAAACTGCTTCAATAAAGCTCAAAGTAAAAATACTTTTCGATTTTTGATAAGATATTGCATAATTTTCAATCCAAAAACTAGAAGTTATAGATAGAAAAGTCACAGTGCCACCATAAGAAGGGCAAAAAATAAAATTTTGACCTTCTTGGAGTAGTTGGGTACATTTCCTATGAAAGAAAGGGACCAGCCTTAAAAATGAATTGTGGCTAAAAATGAGCAGTTATACATAAGTCAACACCAAAAAATACATGTGTGCAAGCAAGCGCGTGCGGATTCAAGAAGACAATGTCACTTTGTTTACCATTTTTAAGATTTCCCTCTGACAATAGCATCATTACATATTTTTGAGATAAATGATATATCATTTCATATTTTTGAGCTTTACCTCGACTCCTCCAAAGCTCTCTCCTTTCGATAGCGTTTTGAATCTTGTGGTTACTTGTCATAATTACTAATATCTAATTCTCCTAAATGATTTTCTCATGTTAAGCTAGGGGAGTCTTTTGGACATTACTCTAATTCTAGCCTTTAAGGTTCCAAAATTCAAAGGTAATGTCCAATGGTCAAAACCTTAACAAAGGAGGAGAGTCCTACAATTAATAATGGAGCCTTAATAATGGACTCCTACAAGGCTTGCCTACGTTTTAACCACTATTGAGCTATTAGAAGCTTGACAAGAGCCGGTACTGTCTTGGTGGTGAAAGATCCTCTCTTCTATTCCTTGCAATTAGTGATATTCGAGCCACGGGTATAGGAGCTTGAGTGCTTTTCTAAAGGGGTTAAGAGGAGTATCAACTAGGGCTTGAAGTGCCAAAGTACACCTAAAACATTTTACACCTAAAAGTTGTTAGAATGACTGACAATAGTAAAGAGAGTGAACCTAATGTTGATAGCTTTGATTTTGCTAATGAGCAGGAGCAGGCCACTAATGATGCCCCTATGCTTGTTAAGTACCTTGTTTCTAGGCTTCAACAAGCCATGGGAAATCCATCCCTCCAAAGTGAAGTGCAACGGCAACTATATGCTCATGGGATTCTCCAAACTCTCCACCAAGAAGAGAGAGTACCTAGGAATCCTCCTTGCGAGACTTCCAAAAGAGGCCTCTCTCCGATAAGGGAAGAAGAAGAGGATCCGTACGAAGCGCTCAAAAATCTACTACTTGACGACGCATCTCCTTCCCAAAGGAGAACTCAAGTTTCAATGATAGAACCCCCACCGAAAGAACTCCTGCCACCTCGGTAGAGATGGCTCCACGAAGACGGTGGGTAAAACACTCTCCTAAATGAAGAAGACCATCGCACACATCTCCACACCATGATTCAAAGAGGGATGATAGAAAACAAGAGAAGAAAAAGGCCAGAAAGAGGTCACCCTCTTCTCCATCTTCTTCATCCTCTTCCTATTATGAAGAAAGTGATGGTGTAGACAAGGAGGAACAAGGGAAGAAAAAGGCGAGAAAGAGGTCACCTTCTTCTCCATCCTCCTCAAATTCTCTTCCTCCTTTGAAGAAAGTGATGGTGCAACTTTTGAACCACCAAAAAGAAGAGGCCATAGGAAATCCTATGTCGCATGGAAGAGGTCGTCCAAGCTCAAAAAGTTCAAAGAGGGAGGAAAGAACATCTCTTTCCTTACCTACGATGGAACCTTTGGTGCTACGGACAAAGCTTTGGCCTTCATCCAACAATTCGATGCAGCGTTTGGAGATGAGGGCTTCATGGAGTCCTCTAAGCTACACCATGTAGCCATGCATTTTCAAAATTCCGCCAGGCAATGGTGGTCTAATCTACGGGCAAACAGTGAAGCTCACCGAACATGGAAAGCTTTAAGAGCTCCCATCATGAAGCAGTTTTTGGTTACCGATGCCAAACACAAAGTACTCACCGAATGGCGAATCTTGAAGCTCTCTCTCTACGAATCTATCCACAAATATGTAGACAAATTTTGGGACTTACATCTCAAAGCCACTATCTTTAAAAAGAAGGATTCTGGAGAGAAAAAACAACAATTTTGTGCGGGTCGAACTGAAGATATGGTGGAGTATATTAACTCCCAAAGGTCACACACCATATATGCGGTCATACACCATACCACGGTGGCTTCACGAATCAATTTCCAACAAGGGGCTAAGAGAAATCTTAAGCCCACAGAGAACAAGGACCGTAATAATGAGCCTAAGGAGGACGTTGTCCAAAAGTCTTCTAAAGGCAACGCCAACAACAACAAAGCTAAGGAGAAGGGAGTTTATAAAGGCAAAAATAAATTCTCTCCTGAAGAGCTTGAGAGTTACCGTAAAGATAACCACTGTTTCAAGTGCGGGGAGCAAGGGCATGTCTATCGTGCTTGTCCCCACAAGAATACACAAAATGAGACTCCTAGAGCTACCTTGGTCAAAATCCAAGAAGAGGATGCTCACCACAAAGGATCTCCTCTATGCCATGCTTGGGGAAAGGTAAGAGAACATGATGCTTTTATTCTCTTTGACCCTGGTTCTACTCACAATTTCATATCCACAGTGTTGGCCACCAAGCTAGGCATCCAAGCCTATGAGATGGGAGATGTCCTACCCGTCGATGGTGCTATCAAGGGGCAAGAAGCTTCAGTCACTCCCTTAATTGAGAAATTGAGGCTCCATGTCCAAAGCTATGTGAACAAGGAGGACTTCTTTATCTCTCGTCTCAAGCACGAGGATGTAATCCTAGGGACACTATGGTTTGATCGCATGGCTGCCAATGTTCAATTCCGTGAAAGGAAAATCTACTTTAGGTTCAGGGAAAAAGATATGTACATAGATGCTAAGGAGTTGGGTAACACCATATCCATTGTACATTCGCAAGCTTTCAATTAGTCAATAAAGAGCTGTATTTTTGTGTACATGATTTTTGTTAAAGATTTTCAAAATGAACCTAGTGCTTTAGCAAAAGAAACTATAAACAATCACAAGGAATTAGAGTTATCCAATTTTCTCAAGGTATTTCAAGGTGTTTTTATTGATGACATGCCTTGTGAACTACCTCCTAAACAAGGCAATAATGACCATGCAATTGAACTTCTTCCAGGAAGTTCATCGCCTACTAATAAACCTCCTTATAGAGTTTCTCAAGCTCAACAAGAGGAGATTATGCGGCAAGTGCATGAGTTAGTTGAAAACGGCATGGCTAGGCCTAGCTCATTTCCATTTTGTTCATCCGTGTTATTAGTGCAAAAGAAAGACGACACATATCGTATGTCTGTCGACTATAGAGCACTAAATAAGACCACTATCAAGAATAGGTTTCCCGTTCCACGGGTAGAAGACCTATTTGATAAGCTGCAAAGGTCGACCTACTTCAGTAGGATTGACCTAAAACGTGGATACCATCAAATAAGGATCGCGGATCAAGACATTGTAAAGACCGCATTTTGCACTACGTTTGGTCTTTTCGAATACATTGTCATGCCTTGTGGCTTGACCAATGCACCAGCCACCTTTAACCGCTTGATGGAGAAGCTTTTCAGCCCTCACCAAACCTTTACTGGAGTGTTCTTTGATGATATAATCATCTACTCTAACTCACTAGACGAACACAAACAACACCTCCAGGTAATATTTCGAGTCTTACGAGAGAATAAACTTTATATTAATCGAAAGAAAAGTGAGTTTTTCTTATAAGAGATTCAGTATTTAGGTCGCATCATCTCTCAAGATGGCATCCAAATGGATCCATCGAAGCTAGAGGTAATAAAAGGATGGCATAATCCAAGGAATCTACATGAATTAAGAAGCGTTATAGGTATGTGTGCATACTATAGACGCCTCATAGAAAAGTTCTCACAAATTGCGAGACCATTACATGACCTAACAAAGAAAAATGATACGTATACAATGGTCTGCCAAGGAGAACAATGCTTTCGAGAAGCTTAAAGAATAGCTTATCTCTCAACACGTGCTTACACTGCCTGATCTCTCAAAGCCATTTGAGGTCCAATGTGATGCTTGTGGTGATTGCCTTGGAGCTGTTTTGCTCCAAGAAGGGCACGTCATAGCCTATGAAAGTCAATGGCTCGACCCTGTTGAGCAAGCTCTACGCATATATGAAAAGGAACTCCTTACGGTCCTACATACCTTAGACTCGTGGAAACGCTATTTATTGGGGACTCCTTTCATTCTATGGACGGATCACCAAAGCCTTGAGTACTTCATGACGCAAACCACGCTCTCCGACAAACAAATGAGGTGGGCAAATTTCCTTTCGCAATTTTATTTTCATATTACTCACGTTGCTGGCAAGCATAATCAAGTAGCCGATGCACTCTCAAGACGGTCGAGAGTGAATGCGGTTTCCGTAGCAACTCACAATGATCTATCTTCTATGATAGATGAGTATGCAATTGATCCCGATTTTAGAGATGTTATTTTAGCCCTTGCACTAGGGAAGAAAGAGGAATTGCTTACCTAACAAGATGGTTATCTTCTCTATGGCAATAGACTATGCGTTATTAACTCACTACGTGAGAAAGTAATGTATGAATCTCATGCTCCTCCTTATGCAGGGCATATAGGGATTCAGTCTACCCTAAAACGGATAGAAACATATTTCTATTGGCCTACCATGAAAGCAAATATACAAGAGTGTGTTTCTAAATGTGTGGTATGCCAAAAGACAAAGTTTGATAGAGGGAAGCAACCTGGATTGCTTCAATCTTTGCCAATCCCTAATTCACCATGGGAGAGCATATCCATGGATTTTATCTTTGGATTGCCTAAGTCTATCCATGGGAATACGAGAATATGGAGGATAGTAGAGAGGTCAGGAAACAGGCTCATTTTATGCCTGTCAAAAAGACTATCAAATCCCATCAAATGGCAATCCTCGTCATATCACAAATCTTCAAGTACCATGGCTTGCCAATGTCCATAGTGTCAGATAGAGATCCTAGAATGACAAATAATTTTTGGAAGGGTCTCTTTGAGAATTTAGGGACAAGGCTAAACTTCTCTTCGGCCTATCGCCCGCAAACGGATGGCCAAAGTGAAACAGCTAACCTAACAATCCTTGATCTACTAAAAGCCTACGTAATGGAAGTAGATCAAAGGTCCCAATGGGAGAAGTACTTACCCTTAGTGGAGTATGCCTACAATAATACTGTACATACCTCCACAAGAAAAGCACCTTTCGAGGTGATTGAGGGAAGATCCAAAACTCCCCTGCTACTTAAGATACATGGGAAGATATTCGCTACAGATGAGTATAGCCGAGACCTACAAGAATCTTTCCAAAAGATTAAGGATGCTATCTTTATCTCACAGCAAAGGCAAAAGGCTGCTGCTGATAAGCACAAAAGAGCCCAAGCCTTTAAAGAAATTATTGGGTCTTGCATAAAATTTCCCAAGCCTCAATTAAGGCATACCACGGGCAAGAATCCTACGGGACACCAAAAGTACTATTCTAAGTTAGCAAAATGCTACTATGGTCCCTTCCAATTTTTTAGACAAATCAATGAGATGGCCTATCAACTCAAGTTGCCTAGTCATTGGCTCATACACAATGCTTTCCATGTGAGCCTATTAAAGCCTTACAAAGGAGAGCCACCTCAAGAACCAACTATTGAAGACCCACCGTAGATCGAAGACCAAGAAGAGGTGCTGCATCCCGGGTCCATTCTCTCCTAAATGATTTTTTGATGTTTCACTGATCATTTAATATGGGGAAGTAGCAGGGGAGAAAAAACTAGAATATTGGTTAGGCTGGTAGCCGGTCACAGTAGGGATCCAAAGGAGGGAAAATAGGGATCCAAAGAGGGGGCCATCTGCAAAAGAGCAATGTGCATCAATGGGCTTCAAAGACCCTAAGGTTCAGCCCATTATGACTTCCAAATTGTTAAGGTTCCAAAATTCAAAGGTAATGTCCAATGGTCAAAACCTAGGGAATATCGGATGCTTGTGGGAAGACTCAAAAGTCTTTCCACATCCCTATCCTTGAGGGGGCAAGCCCTTTTAGTAGGGGATGAGAGAGAAACACACACACACACACACACACACTCTCTCTCTAGCAAGCTCCCTTTACACAAAGGGCATAGTGGACACATTTCAGCTCCCTAGCCCAGTTGCCCCCAAGGTGCATTCAAATCCTATCGGATGGTCATAGAGGTGGACCAATGAGAATTAGGCTAGAGTCAATCTAGTTTAATTCATTTAAAAACACTTGATAAAAGAACCAATAGAAATTAAGCTCTCTAGAAGACTATTGGACAGTCTCCCAAGGGGTCCATGAGCATTCAACAGCCCAATGGCTTGCCTGATTCCTTTTGGCCAGAAGACTAAGGGGTCCAATTTAATTGTATTATTTAAATACATAAAGCTCTGACAAAAGGGGAAAGGCGGACACATGTCAGAAGGCTATCACTTATGCTTTTTAATTGTCATTGGCTAAGCTTTACAAGGGCCAATAGGATGTCAGCAGGAGCAAATAGCAAGAGGGGTCAATCAAGAGAGAGAGGGGGAATGATTTTTGCAAGGCATTATCACACACACACTCACACAAGCTTGTGCGCTCCTTGCCGCACTGTCGAATCAAGGGACTTGCCGATACACCGTGTGCGAGCCGCAAATGGCTCCAAGCACACAACAAGACTAATCTAGCAAGCTCAAAAGAGGGCAATGGTGTGTCACTCACCGCTCTATGCTCCTGCCGTGGAGGATTCCTTGCCGCGATGAAGAAGAAGCTGCAGCCGTGCCGCGCTCAACCGCTTCGCCGCCGTCGTGCCTTCGTAATGCTCGATCGCACACACACTCTCCCTCTCTCTCTCTCTCTCTCTCTCTCACACACACACACACACACACACACACACACACACACACACACACACACACATGCACACACACACGAGGAGGTGAAGAAGAAGAAGATGGAGATGGAGATGGAGCAAGAGCACTCTTCTATTGCACAAATGAGAGAATGAGTGAATTTTAGGTTTAGTTGGGTTTTATATGAGCTCACCCCATTCACACTTGGGCGCCCATGCTTAGCCAACTAATCCCTTGAATGTCCCAGTTAGAGTGCGCCTCTCATCGGCGATCACTCTTACCCTTTTCCTATTGGTTCGACAAGCCCGGTACCTGACTCTACCAAATACATAATACACGTCCGTCGTAGGTGATGGGGTGTCCGTGAGCCGTGAGGGTTAACATGCCCCCCTTCCTGATGTAGATTCCGTCCTCGGAAGCTATTGAGTTGAAGCTCGTTCGTCGAGGTGGAAGAGCATTTGAGACGAATGTCCTTAGCCTTCTTCAGTCACTGCAAAATCAAACAACATTGGCACAGTAATTGCATTCTCATAAGTGATTAAAAAGCATATGCAGTTTTAGGTAGACAAATTGATTGGTAAAAGAATTTCAAACAATTTGTCAGCAATGAACATTAAATTGCAATGTAATCAAGTGCATAAATAGATGTAAAGGTAAAAAATTAAACAAGTCTGGGGTCGCTAATTTGACGGTGGAAAGGCACTAGAGATCGAATATTAATACCATGGGTAAGCTTCTTAATTTTCTGTGGTCAATTAAGTTGTTTAATCGCGAGAGCCAAGTATTCATGTTCGAGGGCTGACTAGAGGCTATATCTAGAAGACCTTGTAGTTAAGCTACCATAAAAGGAATTTCTCATGAAATCATCGCCTGACTGATTACTTTTTCTTTGACCCCCCAAAGTCTTTTCACAGTGATTCAATTTTGATGTGTGTGCTTATTTTGTATGCCTTGGGTTTTTTGCTTTTCAAGTAAAAGCGCCCATACCGGGAACCTCTAGGGCTCTAGTACCATAGGCAATACATGTGAGTGAAGTACCAAATCAAGCTGAGATTTCTCTTCCAGCTTAAGATTTTACAGTGTGGCACTTTGATTTTTTGTTTGTTCATTTTCAGCATTTTAATTTTGTAACTTTGGGGGGTCATACAACACTGATACACCTCCCCAGGCTCATCACACTAGTAAACTCCCTTTATAATACTTAAGCTAAAGGTCAATAGGGTCAAGCCCACTAGAAAGCCCTAGTACATTTCACACAACGCTGCCTAAATCGGATTAAGAACCTAAGTAACCATTGATTATTAGGAAGCCATTCCCCATGGTATTAAGAGAAGATCTCTAACACCTAACTTGGTCAAACTAGCTTAGTCGGACTGCTTGATTTTTAAACCTAGACAAGTGATTATGACAAAAAATTACATTGAATTAAATGTTTGATACTAAGCAAATGCGGTGAATATTAGGCTACCAATCACAATTAAAGCAGACAATCATAGATGAAAAAAAGATAAGGGGCAATGCTAATGGACAAGAAACACCTGTTTGTGTCGATGGTCGCGCTTGATTTGAAGAGTGAGTCGAGATAAAGATTCCATGAAGGTCCAAATCCTATCAATAGCAACACGCTCCTGTACACGCGAGGAAACAAAAGGAATACCTCCAAGAGGCACATTAGTGGGAAAAGGTACCAACACTTATTGAACACAACAAAAAACATAAGGAACCCTAACCTAATTATTTGCACTCCCCCTAGAGAGTCAAGGGAATAGGATATTGTAGAGGTTGGGGGGAAACCTTAAGGCTAAACCCCTATCCTCGTCGTCGAGATAAACAAAGTCATCATCCATGAGACCATATGTGCCATCCGTGTAGTCCTGTAAATTTTCTTCTTCATCATAGGTGCCCATGTTTACTAAGAAGGTCACTAGACGCCTATAGTCATCTTGGTCAAAAGGGTAGGCTTGTGAAATGGGAGAAACGCTCTCTACTAAGTATGGATCAGACGTGGTCAAGAGACGTATCAGCCATTCTAACTCCTCAAAATTCCTCTCACATGCTAGCGTACCTATCAAATCCCATTCACATGCAAGCACTGGAAAGACCGTGTGAAATATTTGTGAAAAGTAACGAGGGTACCTCTCACCCAAGGCAGGAGTGGATGACTCTAGTGTACTAGCCATATCTGTACACGCAAATTGATGATGGTTAGAGTGCAAATATTACAAGGGTCGTGTTCTTGTGCATAATTTGTTTTTATGATTTTGTGTTATGGCTCTTGCTCTTTTACTTTTTTATCTTGTTTTTGTGAGTATAAGGCTTTATATATACATTCCCTAAGATTGGAGATTAAGAGGTCAGGGAGAAAGGTTGAGAGGGAAGCAAGTGAATGATGGATGTCCACAAACACTCCCCCCTTCCTTGGGTAGATCATACCGTTTGAAATGATGTCGTCACCCTTTGAAACCAATTGTTCCAGTTGGTAATAGGTGAGGATTTTTGCCAGTAGTTTTCTATTACCCTAGGTGCCTCGTCAAGTTGCAAGGGTGGTAAGGTACTCTCCCACGATCGAACTTGAAGTGGTTCATCAGGTGATTCTTGAACACAGGGAGGTGTGGATTCTTTTGTAGCTTCATGGAGGTCCACTACTATAGATTGAGGCTGTGTAGAAGCTTTTACCTCTATGGATGTATTACATGAGGAGCTAGAAGCTTCATGGAACTCCCCCCTTCCTGAGCTAGGTGGAATAAATTGGTTTTGCCTTGGAGCCCAAACTAGCTCTGGACTAGGTGTGTAGCATTCTGTGATCTTTCCCTTCCCACGGTCTGCCATTGGCTTTAGCGTTACACTGTTTGACTCATATGGGTTTGTTGTCGATAGGGAAGGACACATTTTACGTTTAGGTACCCAAATTTGCTCATTTCTATCATAGTAGCCTTGGGCTTCTAATAGTTGTTTTGGAATCCATCGTGATTTGGTCTTGACTCTCCAAGGGCGCGCTCTTGGTTTTCCCGGGAAATTTTTCTTGGAATGGATGGGAGGGTTGAGGTAGTTGGAAGTAAGGCCTTGGGGACCCATTGATATGTACTCTTAGGTCGTGCAGGTTGAGTACTTGCAATATTACTGCTTGCTGCAACTACAAGTGTTGAAGTGCTAGATTCATGGGTAGCCGGCAAAGACGCGTTAACCACCTTGGCTTGTGAATGTTGGCTATCCTTCAACTTTGCTAGAGTTTGCAACGTAGGTGACTTTGCTTGAATGCTGGGGGTAAGAGTCGGTGGTCGTGTCGTGACACTACCAGTATCCCAATCAATAGTGCATTTGGTTGCCAACATCCACGTGCGTCCCAGGTTTACGTTGCCTTCCATAGCTCCCGCGGGCATGACTAGAAACCTTTGCACTACGCTTCCATTGTCATAGACAACAGGGGTTTGAAGGACTCCAAGAATAGCAGTTTTCTTTTTATTAATGCCCTTGACTTGCATCGTACTCGGGGATAGGGTCGGTTTCCCTAATTGACACCAAACTCCATAGGATAACAAATTGTGTTTAGCTCCCGTATCTAATAAGGCATTGTATAGTACTTTCCCATAGGGGCTATTTAGCTCAATTGGGTATCGTAGGGGTGGCTCAGATTCTAATGAGTCGTCATCTGTGTCCTCGAAAAATGCTTGCGTGATTCCCAGATTAGCCTCTCGGTGGCGTCTAAGACGTTGTTGTCGTTCTCGAGCCTCAACTCTTGCTTGGATTTTTTTAAGCTCTGCTTGTTCCTTGGCAGCCTTCTTTTGATGGATGGCTTGCAACTCTTCCTAGCTTAGAGGATCATAATATCTTTTGAATTTACTCCCATTAAGGAATCCAATGGTTTCAACTCCATCTAGAGTCTCCACACGAATGGTACCTTGCGGGGTAATTTCACACACTCGATATGGTCCCTTACCAGCGTATTTCAATTTCTTCTTTTCATTACGTACCCCGTATATAAGAACTTTATCACCAACCTTGATGTCTTTATCCTTTAAATGGCTATCAAACCACTTCTTTCTCCTATCCTTCTCCACTAGAGCATTTCGCACAGCTAATTGCCTTTCTTCATCTAGTCTTTCCCGGATATATAATCGCTCCACTAAGGGGTTACCATCCCAACCTTCTTGAGAAGCTACTCGAAGACTAGGAATGACAAACTCCCATGGCATAACTGCTTCTTGGACATACACCATCTTAAACGGTGTGCAATTAATAGCAACTTTATACTCAGTACGATAAGCCCTTAAAGCTGATGTAAGCTTTAGGTCCCAATCAGTGCGATGAGCCTCGACTGTCTTTGTCAAAATGGAGATGAGAGTTTTGGTGGTACTCTCAGCTTGGCCATTTGCTTGGGGATAATAGGGTGTAGACTTGTGGTGTGATATCATGAAGTTTGATGTGAGTTCGTTTATTACTTCATTTATAAAATGAGTTCCATTGTCACTCACAAGTTCAAAGGGGCATCCAAAACGTGTGATAATGTTCTCAAAGAGCAACTTAGCTGTTGTTTTTGCATCCGCCTTCCGTGTTGCTTTTGCTTCAGCCCATTTGGTTACATAGTCGGTAGCGACAATGATATATCGTGATTGCGTGTTACGTGCAGCCGGACTAATCGGTCCTACAAAGTCTAAGCCCCACTTTTCAAATGGTTGGGTTACCTTGATGGGATGTAGAGGCATCCTATCCCTTCTTTGTGGCTTGCTGAAGCGTTGGCATTCATCACATCCCCTTGCAAAAAGTGATGCATCCTTAAACAGAGTGGGCCACCAATAGCCTGACTGTAAGATCTTTCGGGCAGTCAACTTTCCTGAAAAGTGACCACCAGCTACGCCCATGTGTGCCTCTTGTAGAATATATAAATACTCATCCTGGCGGGCACAGCGTCTAAGAACATCATCTTTTCCTCTCTTATAGAGAGTTCCAGCCAGTAAGCAATAGGGTAGGCATTCCTTGATTAATTTTCGAGCTATATCTTTTCGCAGTTCTTTGGGTGGAAAACCATTAACTAAGAAGTTAACAATCTTTTCACTCCATTCAGGCATTGTCTCAACAATGAACAAAGGAGTATCAGGCAATTCATCATCAACCCCCGTAGGAGCTTCGCCATTAGGGATACGAGATAAATGATCTACCATGACATGTTTCCTCCCAGGCCTCACAACAACGGTGAAGTCAAACTCAAGAAGAATTAACAACCATTGTGTAATTCGACCTGTGGAACACGGCTTGTTTACCAAATATAGCAATGCTTGATGATCAACATAAAACACAAACTTGGTAGCAAGAAGGTAATAGCGAAATTTCTTTACTGTGTAAATCATAGCTAGACCTTCGTGCTCTATAGTAGTGTAGTTCATCTCGGCATCATTTAATTGGCGACTTGCAAAGCTAATAGGGTAGTCCAATTTATGTTCTCCTTGTTGAGTTAGAACACACCCAATAGCAAAATTTGATGCATCAATATGCACATGAAAAGGTACATTCCAATCAGGTGTTCGCAGGATTGAAGCACTTGTTAAGGCCTTCTTTAATAACTCATAAGATTGATGACATTCTTCCGTCCAGTGAAACTCGATAAGAAGCTTGTACAATGGACGCGCTATCTCGTCAAAGTTTAAAATAAATCTTCGATAATAACCAACATGACCCATAAATCTTTGAACTCCTTTATAGTTCGTAGGTGGTGGCAAATCGGCAATGGCTTTAATCTTACTCTCATCTGTGGATATCCCGTTCTTGGACACTATATGCCCTAGAATGACTCCATGCTTAACCCAAAATTGGCATTTGAAAGGGTTCAATGAGATGCGATAAAATCTGCACCTTTCAAATATTTTTCGTAGATATAACAAATGCTTCTCCCAAGAAGAATAAACACAAAGGTCGTCTAGGAAAGCTTCACAAAACTCCCTTAGAAATTCTTTAAACGCAGTGTTTATTAATCGTTGGAATGTAGCAGGGGCATTTGTTTAGCCAAAAGCCATAACACGAAATGCAAACACTCCAAACTCTGTGATAAAAGCAGTTTTAGCTTGGTCCTCTAATGCAATTGTGATTTGATTGTAACCAGAGTACCCATCTAAAAAGCTATAAGCTTCCTTGCCCGCAACTCTTTCAAGCACATGTTCTGAATATGGCAAGGGATAATGATCTCTCCTAGTGGCTGCATTAACTTTCTTGAGGTCCACGCACACTCTTAGTTTCCCATTCTTTTTTGGCACAATGACTATTGGAGAAACCCATTCTGAGTGCTCAATAGGGTATATGAATCCACATTGGATAAGTTTTTCAATCTCCTCTTGTACAATTTTGGCGTACTTAGGATTCATTGGATAGGGTCGTTGCTGGACGAGTTTAGCAGTGTTGATCATGGGAATTGTATGTTGCACCACAGAAGGTGGAACGCCCTTCATGTCATGATATGTCCAAGCAAAGATATCCTTGTATTCCTTGAGGAGCTCCTTAAGTACAGCCTCTTCAGTTTCGGTAAGGTCTTGAGCAATAAAGACTGGTTTAGACTCCTCACCTGGTTCTGCTAATTCTATCTCTTTAACTACCGCTGGACCATCATAGACTCCACTACTTTCATTGGTTGGTATTCGTTGGGCCTTGGCATACACAACCTTTCGCTCCCCCGTGGTATAAGATTTAAAATGTTCAGGAGCCGTATGTAAGTCAGCAGGCTCTTGTCCTGACGGAGACCTTTCTTTTAGTTCTGCCTCCTTTTGTTGTTGTGCTAACTCTCAGTTTTGACGTCTTCTTATAGTTCGACTCAATTTCGGCTCTGTAACCTCCAATTGACCGAGGTCAATGGGTCGCGGGCTGCACCACACGACACTCTGGAGATGTTCACCCTAATTGTCTACTAGCTTTCGATGAGCATCACATGCCCCTAGATAGCTAAGCCATTCTGCAGTAGATCTTTCCTTGTTTATCCTAGCTCTCACATTTGCTCGATATCTTCGTCTCTTATATGACCTTTGTTTCTTGTTAAGGTTTTGATTTTGGTAAATGTTTGAACTCGACTCACTTGATAGGTCTTCGCTTGTATCTTCTTCACTCTCATATAAATTACCATAGATGGTCGTACTAGACCTTGAGTGTTCAGTTTCTATACTTGGCTCACTCGATGTTTCCTCAGGTTCTGAATCCATTTCTCCCTGAGATTCCGTTTCTGATGTGTATTGGCCTTAAGCCTTTGAGGAATCATCGGTTTCACTCTCAGGTAGGTGTGCCTCTTTCTTATCATCGGATGTTACATGCGCTACACCTAACATGTTTACTGGTGCAATGTGTGGTATCTCTTCCCCATCTGGTGTTACCCAGGTTGTTCCTCTAGCTCCCCATGTATCTATAGTTGCCGCTAGGTGTACCCAATCGACATTGTCTGACTCAGCCATTCCGGGTAGGATATCCATATAAGGAGAGTTCTCCCCAATATTCGTGTCTTCGTTACACGTGTAACAATACTGTAATGGAGCTGAGTGAATTGTTGTGTCTGATCGATTATCAATGATGAATTTATTTCCTAGAGGATGCGTTCGACCACTTAAAAGATCAACTCGAATGATAGAGTCTTGGAACTGTAAATAGACGTGGTTTTTGGACCAGTCATGCACCATTTTTGCTTCCCTCATGAATGGACGCCCTAAGATCATCTCAAATGACATAGGATGCTTCGAAAAATCCATAACAATGAAAGTTTGCCTTACCTTGTGTCCCAAGACCTTGATTCTGAGATCCTTTAGCATTCCAATAGGCATAACAATAGATCCATTAGCCATTTTTACCACTACACTTGTGGCTTCAAGGTGAGGTCGCCCCATAGACTCCCAACAACTCTTTGTCACCATGCTGACTCCCGCACCACCGTCAAGGACTCCCTTTACAGTTAATCCTTTAGTAGTGATCGGCAGAGTAGCATTAGATTCATCACCTTCAAAGTATTGCCCCAACTTGTTAACGGGTACTTCAATTACAGATTCATGTCCCGCTAGGTCAGATGGTGGTGCTAAACGTTCCTCATCATTCATTACCGAGTCAAGTTTGTTCATATGTGCAAACTGTGGTAATCCGGCCTGTAATTCTCCATTGAGGAAGGCTCGAAGAGCTGAGACTAGCTCGGGGTCTTTATATAGTTTGGACATGATGGTGGTTCTAACTTCTGAAGACATGAAATCCATCAATTTGGCAACATTTAATGGCATTGTGGGACGTAGGACCCTGACAAGAGAATGGTGAAGATGGAATATCCACTTCCTCTAGGGGGTCGGATATTCCCTCACCAAACATTCTCTCTAGTAGGAAAGGTGTGTGTCCACTTTCAGACGTCCTACCCTCACTCTCTTCCCGAATGATACTGGGTATAGCTAACGGCCTGTAGTTCTTGTGAGGTTGAACTTGTGTGGGAAACATTGTGTCTGACATCTGGATGTGTTTGGGTTCAGGTTCTAATGTTCATTGAGTTTCTTCCACCAAACCCCTCAGTTGTTGGACTCATTCAATTTCCACTGTTGGGTTTGGATAGGTTCCAATATTTCTCTTGCAATCCTCATTTTTCGTCTCTCGTGGCTTATCTTGGGGGTTCGCAACTGGGTGGTTTAACTTTGAATACTCTTTTGGTGCTCGTCGTAATTCCCTCTCGTGATCCTCCTCACTACCTTTTTCCTTTGTAGTAATAGTTTTGGTCTCCGTGGTCTCTATCGAATCTGAGTCATCCTCAGGGTCATTCATATACACGGGATCCTCTCCTGTCCCTATGTTAGTCTTTGAACTAGGTTTTGAGCTAGAAGCATTAAGGGATTTCTTTCTTCGTGTTTTCTTCTTTCTCGCTCGGCCAATGGATGCAGCATCTCTCTCTTCGAGGATATAATTTTGCTTTTGGAGCATCGACCGTGTGAGTGCATTCACTGGTGCTATGTTTATAGTTGGTGGTGTCCCATCAACAATCTCTATTATGTTCAATGGTGTGATTTTCGGTGCGTTTGGATTGTTAGGACACTGTGCGATCAAATGATCTATGCCACAACGATTACAAGTGAGTATTGGCATTGCCAATGCACTCCCTTGACTTGTTTGCATTAGTGCAGCATTCTTTTGCATTCTAATGGGGCACTCAGCTACTCGATGTGGTCCACCACATTCGTAGCACTGAAGAGGTGGTCTCCTGGCAAAACTATTAATGTTTTGGCCTCTTGCTGCTAGCGCAGTAGCTTGATATACCGGTTTGATTTGTCCCCAATGGTCTTCCATATAGTACATGGGACACTCTTCAAGCATGTCGACTCCATAGGTGATACTAGAGTCTATGTCCTCTTCGCAATCTACATAAGTATTAGATGACTCGCAACCTATTTGGTTCATAGGTGTAACTCTTGGATGAGGGGGTTGCGGTCCTAGCACTGGAGGTGGCAACGGTGTGGTTTGAACCACATTTTGGGTTCTAGGGACCATGTGTTGTAATGGCAATTGTTGCTCCATGGGTGGGGTAGGCATCAATGCAGGAACTCGAGGTGAGTCTGCCCAAGCTATAGGCGGTCTATTTTCCATGATGCGTTTAAGCATTAGGCAATCCTTTGCTTGATGGCCATACCTACCACATGCGTTACAAGTCCCGTTAAACTTTACTCTGAAAGTAGGGCATTCACTCGTAGTATGTGGGCCCAAGCAAATTGAGCACCATTGTTGCTCCCTTCTTGGATACATATGAGTGTTTTGTGTAGCACGATTACCCCTAAGGCTTTCTTGGATGGCCTTGGTGAGATCTGCCAAAGTCATCTCAGATATCGTTTGCTCTTTCACGATTGGCTTTATCTTCATTGGCTCATGCCCTGATGCTTGCGAGCTACTTGACTTCGGCTCGGCAGACACTCTTTCTCCTGCAATCATTAAATTATCCTCCAATTGGATTGCATTCATGGTGACTGCTTCCCAAGTAGTGATACCTCTAATGACTAGGCCATTATAGATACTTTCATGTCGTAGTCCCCTAATGAATCTATCGAGCAATTGGTTGTTGTTGAATCGATCGTTTGGATTGCATCGAGAATTCAAATTCTTTAGGCGACTAATGAAGTCTCTCACGGATTCACCTTCTTCTCGTTGGGCTTTCTGGAGCTGAGAGGCTACACCCCAAAGTACTCCCTCTCGTATGTATTCTTTTAAGAACAGTCTCCTAAGAGTAGAGTAGATCGTTTTCTCTTCTACTCTTAAGGTTCTATACCAATCTCCAGCCTTTCCGCTTAGGGTCAAACTCAAAGCCTTACACTTATGTAGCTCATTGTGCTCTTCCAAGGAATCGCACACATGTTCAAAGACTTCCATATGCCTTCTAGCATCTCCGTCTCCATTGAATTTCTGTGTGAGCTTAGCTACTTGAACTGCCTTGCTCCTAGGCTCTCTATCAGGTGCACTACGCATGTTTTCCGCAATAGAGCGACCGATAGTTTGAGCAAATGCTGCCAAATCTCCTATTTGAGCAGGTATAATGGGTGTATGTGCTTCTGGAACCACATGTGAGATGGGAGTTGGCCTTGGCCTTGGAATACGCGCGGCTCTTGGGTCCCAAATTTCGTATGGTGGTGTACCAGACGGTGGTCCAAAGTTTACAGGCGTGGCCCTAGGCATAGGGGGTGCCTGATATGGCATGTTATTATTAAATGGCATGGCTCCACCTGTATAAGAGCTTGGATAATTCCATTGTGGATTGTAAGCTCTTGGAATAATCGGAGGTGTAGGAGCTACATGAGGCTGAGGTACGGCAGGTGCACATGATTGATACATACATGTAGGTATAGTTGGGGGCACTGTGCTACTAGGCATCGGCGCTTTGTTAACAAATGAACTCTATGGTGTACTTCTTGTCATGCTCACCATTGGGATATGCATGGTAGCCGTAGTGTCATTAAGAGAAAGATGAGCTAGATCTGGGAAGGTAAAGCTGCCACTTGTGGGCTCAGATTGTACTGAGGCTCCTGGCGAAACAACATATGGAGGATCAATGGGGCTCACTGAGGGAGTCTCCATTTGTGATAGGGTTGGTTGGTTGGCCTTTCCCGTATCCAAGAATCTCATTAGGCCTGTTGAAGGCATGTTGATCCGTGTGTTCTGTCTTTCTAACTCGACAATCCTATGGAGGACATCACAGACTTTCTGTTGTTGCTCATCTATGCTAGTAGCACCCGATGTGGATTGTAGAACATCTAACCAACCCACATGATAGGTGTGTCCTGTGTACCGATCAGTTAAAGCTTCTGCTTGTAGGTCATACTGCCAATTTTTGTTTAGGAATATCCCATCTAGGCCCGGCATGCTGGAGGTTTCCCTTGAAGTGGAAGCATTATTGCTCCCCATAGCTTGCCCCTCCGTGACTGCTACCTTGGGAGCACTCGGTTGCTCGGCTGTCATGATTGTTGTCATAGGAGCCTTTGCTTTCAGGGCTCGACTTTGTTCTAACCTTCGTAGGTTCTCAATTTCCCTCTCCCTTGTTGCTTGCATATAGCGTTCGATCTCTTGTACTTCGGCAAGACTCCTACCATCGGGTAGTAAAACCTCAGAGGGAGATAGTCCTAAAGGATCAGGAGATGCAGTGGATGGAACATTCACATGCACACTCTCAAGAAGCATAGGGTCCATTTTAGGCATGAATGACGAATTTACTTCCCCACTCCCTTCATTTATTTCATTAACCGCATGTTCGGAGCGAGTAGCTCTACTAAGGGTCTCTTTTAAGCGGCTAAACACGCTGGACCCGGGCTGTGGGCCCATGGCATGCATGTCTTGACTTGAACTATCAAGGTTTGGTGTAGGATACCCCTCCATGACTTCGTAGTCAGAGGAAGAATCACTAGACGCGATATGAGGATCTTGGGTCGCGCTACCTTGAGTCCCGGCCGAAGGTCCAGAACCTAGGGTAGAGGAATAATGGGTGCCCGTGTAAATGGAGGCACTACCAATATGCTCGTGCTCTAACACTCGTCCAGAGCATAGGTTCATATGACTTGGATCCCCTAGAAGTGTCAGTGAGGGCCCGTGAAGGCTGCTCACCTAGTAATTTTGGGTGTTTTGCAACCCAAGTCTTTTCTTATTTTTTGATTTTTTGGTCCTTTTTTTCTGACCCAGCTATAGAATAGAACGTATGATAGCTCAAAACGAGCGTCTCGGTTAGAGAGACGTGTCGTGCTTTACAGCCCTCTGTTTGGTCACTTTATGTCATCGGAATCCCTAAAATCGTCAATATCTAGTAGGGAACTAGGCCCGAATTAGAAAGTCTAAGGGTGCAAGTGGGAAGAGAAGGGAGGAGAGTGGAGGACTTGCCCCACATGCTCTCATTCCCTCTTGAGGGGGTAGGGTATATATATAAGAGTGAGTCTAGTATATATCATAAGACTGAGGACTAAGGCCTAGGCCTAGGCCTGGGCCTGGGCCTGGGGAAATGATCCCGATCCCGATCAAAATTTTAGTGTAGCCCCCCAGTCACTCACGCTTAAATATTTTTCGGTTTTTTTTTTTTTTATTTTTTTATTTTTTTTTATTTTTGGGCGACGACCACGCGCGGTTTTGGTGACCCTTTCTTGGCCACACACACTATCACCTACCTAACCTCCCAGTCAACAGCTCACTACCTTATCTACTTACTAACAATGCTGCTAACCACTAACTAATCTACTAACTAATCTGTTAACTGCTTACTGACAGTGAGCTAACTGTCCACCTACTTCCTCTCTCACTACCTTATTGTGCAAAGACTGTGTGCATGCAAACCTTGACAGAAAACTGTGTGTAGACTGTGTGCAAGCAGAAATTGCTAACTGCCTTCCTCCTCATTCATTCACTGCAAACAAGCTAACGACTACTAATTGTGCAAAGACTGTGTGCAAACAGAAAACACAACATTATGCAGAAATCACAGAACTTGCAGACAATATAAAAATTAACAGCTTGTAGAAAAACAACTCATTCCTCTTCCTCTTCCTCTTCTTTCCTACTACAAACAACTCATAGGAGAAGCACAAAGTGCCTCTTGGGCTTAGTGCAGGGCGATTCCCCGGCAGCGGTGCCAAAAATGTGCGCTCCTTGTCGCACTGTCGAAGCAAGGGACTTGCCGATACACCGTGTGCGAGCCGCAAATGGCTCCAAGCACACAACAAGACTAATCTAGCAAGCTCAAAAGAGGGCAATGGTGTGTCACTCACCGCTCTATGCTCCTGCCGTGGAGGATTCCTCGCCGCGATGAAGAAGAAGCTGCAGTCGTGCCGCGCTCAATCGCTTCGTCGCCGTCGTGCCTTCGTAATGCTCGATCGCACACACACTCTCCCTCTCTCTCTCTCTCACATGCACACACACACACGAGGAGGTGAAGAAGAAGAAGATGGAGATGGAGCAAGAGCACTCTTCTATTGCACAAATGAGAGAATGAGTGAATTTTAGGTTTAGTTGGCTTTTATATGAGCTCACCCCATTCACACTTGGGCGCCCATGCTTAGCCAACTAATCCCTTGAATGTCCCAGTTAGAGTGTGCCTCTCATCGGCGATCACTCTTACCCTTTTCCTATTGGTCCGACAAGCCCGGTACCTGACCCTACCAAATACATAATACACGTCCGTCGTAGGTGATGGGGTGTCCGTGAGCCGTGAGGGTTAACAAAGCTCATGTGTGAAGTAAAGAATACCATCTCTCCTTCTCAAGCTTTAATGGAAAGCTCATCATCTACTCCAAGCTTGTGAGAAGTGAGGCCTACACCAACAACTCTTGGCTTTGTGATGAAAATCCAACCAAGAGCCAAGCTCCAATGCATGCTCATATCCTCTACCATGCTAATTACTAAGCTATGCTAAGCTATTATGAGTGATTATGTGAGGAGACATACTTCTTTCTCGTAAGAATACTACTTCTTCCTCTCGATCTACTCTCATACCCCGCTAGCTCTCACCATCTTCGAAGGTGTGTGAGGTCTCGGGTCTGAGACCGTGAGGGAATTGATGTTGTCTTTTACAAGTGTGAGCTTGGTTCTTGAAGCTTCCATCTTCATTGCACCAACAAGCTATTGAAGGAACACAAAGTATTGTCTTGTAAAATCTCTCCCTTGATGGGGGAAACCTATAATACAAAGCCTTTAGGAGGCCGGACCGGCTTCATGTAAATTTGGTCCTCAACTGTTGTCGATAGCTTAATTTCTCTCTCTTTTTGAAGTATTGTTCATGCCTATCTAACTAGGTGTTATGCTTTTGTTTCTCTCTCCATCCAAGCACTCTTGGCCATTAGGAATCTATTCTAACGAAATGCTCACTATGTCTATGTTACTTTCCGCTACACACAAGATATTAGACCATTAAATGTTACATTGGTATCAAAGCACAAGGTTTCTCTTTTCTTGCTCAAGAAGAGAGGTCCTCAAGCTAACTATAAATGGTTTGTATTATTAATTGCAATTGAGTAAGTAGAACATGGATTTTTCAGCCTTGTAGTGCGCCTGCTTTGTGCAGATAACTGGGCATCAATGCCGAGAGCTATGGTCTTAATAGTGGAGTCCTACAAGGCTTTCCTATGGCTTAACCACTATTGAGCTATTAGAAGCTTGACAGAAACCGGTATTGTATCGGTGGTGAAAGACCCTCTCTTCTATTCCTTGCAATTTAAGATATTTGAGCCACAGATACAAGAGCTTGAGTTCTTTTCTAAAGGGGTTAAGAGGAGTATCAACTAGGGCTTGAAGTGCCAAAGTACACCTAAAAACTTTTACAACTTTTACACATAAAAGTTGTTAGAATGGATGACAATAGTAAAGAGAGTGAAATTAATGTTGATAGCTTTGATTTTGCTAATGAGCACACTACTAATGATGCCCCTATGCTTGTTAACTACCTTGTTTCTAGGCCTCAACAAGCCATGGGCAATCCATCCCTCCAAAGTGAAGTGCAACGACAACTACGTGCTCATGGGATTCTCCAAACTCCCCACCAAGAAGAGAGAATACCTAGGAATCCTCCTTGTGAAACTTCAAAACGAGGTCTCTCTCCGATAAGGGTAGAAGAAGAGGATCCGTACAAAGGGCTCAAAAATCTACTACTTGACGACGCATCTCCTTCCCCCACCGAAAGAGCGAGAAAGAAGTGAGTCTCCTGCCACCTTGGCGGAGATGGCTCCACAAAGACGGTGGGCAAAACGCTCTCCAACACCCCCTAAACGGAGAAGACCATCGTACACTTCTCCACACCATAATTCAAAGAGGACGATAGAAAACAAGAGAAGAAAAAGGCGAGAAAGAGGTCACCCTCTTCTCCATCTTCTTCATCCTCTTCCTCTTATGAAGAAAGTGATGGTGCAGACAAGGAGAAACAAGGGAAGAAAAAGGAGAGAAAGAGGTCACCCTCTTCTTTATCCTCCTCAAATTCTTCCTCCTCTGAAGAAAGTGATGGTGAAACTTTTGAACCACCAAAAAGAAGAGGCCATAGGAAATCCTATGCCGCGTGCAAGAGGTCGTCCAAGCTCAAAAAGTTCAAAGAGGGAGGAAAGAACATCTCTTTCCTCACCTACGATGGAACCTTTGGTGCTACGGACAAAGCTTTGGCCTTCATCCAACAATTCATGCAGCATTTTTGAGTAAGTTTGACTTAAGATACTTCCAAAAAGTTCATTGCTAGTGGAGGTTTTTGGTGAAAGGTTAATTTTAGACAGCCAAAGGCATATATCCATCATTTTATAACCATCAAACAAGTTATTCCATGTCTTGTACACATTTCTACTCAAAATAAACAGCAGGACCTTATCAAGAATCCCCAAAGTTTTTAGACAATTTAATAGATGTAATCCCTTGTATGAACAAACTATCTAATAATCTGATACTGATCATTATATTTGGTTAAAATCTGCAAAACAGGAAAACACCAGGAAATAGACCAAAAATTGGATCACCATACGACATCCCCTTATCAAGAAGGTAATCCAGATCAACAAATCATAAGAGCGATATGAAAGTATTATCCATAGATAAAACTAGCCAGTCATCCAGGTAAGGACAACTCTCTCAGAAAAGACATGAATTTGGAAACATGCTTCATTGCGGTTTAACAGAGGGGCAATCTATATTAATTATGTTTAAGTAAGCAGAGCACATATCATCAAAACCTCATTATGTGGATGTGACCTTGGGCAAGTCTCTTATTACGGCAAAGTAGAAAGCCAGAGCATCAGACAAAAAAAGCCAGATAATATGCCTAGTTTTGCTAGCCAATAAATCATAAAGGGAGGACAATTAGCATAATATTTTCAGTATTCAATATAAAACAGAAAAAATCGTAATGCCAAACCCATCAAAGCAAAAAACCCTTAAACTCAAAGACTTGGTCTTTATGCCAAAGAACCAGTCGAGACTCCCAGGAAATGTAGACATCCTAGACTACTCCCAGTCTCTTGAAACTCATAACCAAATAGTCAAGCCTTGTAAGCTCAAGTCATATACCCAGCCAACTCTAAAACACCATTAGCGAGTGTTTATAAAAAAAGCCTAAGTATGCCATCAACAATAGACCCAAAGTCAAGTACCAAAAAGTACAAGACCTAAATAATGCAATCATAAAGAACAAGCCAATTTTTGAATTCAAAGACCACTTTATACGAACCCGACCCCATTTTTCAGTAGACCCCGTATGAAAGTTCTCAAGTTGCAAACATATAACTGTCCGTGTGTATTTTATGAACAGACAACCCAAAAAGAACCATCCGGATAGATTGCCTTACTTCGCCTAATTGAAATTCCTTTTTATCCCATTTGCACTAGTCTGAGCAAGTCAGGAATGTCAGCTAGATCAATTAGTATCATAAGAGTCTGCTAAGATTCATCAAAAGCCATAGTCTAAAAGAACCAGTTCGGAACAAGTAGTATTTCAGCAAGCCAAAATATAGGTCAACATTATATTTCAAAAATACATAAAGCCTGAGTTAGTAGGGTTTTATCACAACCCAAAACTTCCACAAAAGCTCCGCATATACCCCCTTGTAAGATTTAAAAAGAACCTAATGCGATTTTCTAACCTCAGTAAGGAGTCACAACCCTTCGAGGTATTTCAATTAAGTGATTTAGGCAGACAAAAGTCTTAGTATAAGAAATAAAAAAAAATGAAAGTTCAAACGACGTGTGATGTGAGGTTTTTTCCACTAGCTCCATTACGCCAGCCCATCCAACAGAAACACTTCACGAACACACTCCCTTTTCTTTTAAAACACTCCCAATAACTTAAGCCAACTCTAAGTGAGGGGAGTAGAACACCCTCACCTTTTTATACTAGGTTTGAAGCAACAAGGAGAGTCATGTACTGCTTGCATTAAGGTGAAAGCCACCCGGATCAGAATCCAATGTACCCCCTGCAGACCAGTTGTGCATCCCAATAGAAGCATAGAATACAGATCTTAAATGAGGAAATAGACCTCCTACGGCTCATATATAATCACCATAACATTCGCTCACCACCCAAATGAGACCACACGATTGTTTGTACAGCTACATAGCGCATCCATAGGCACATCTCAGCCCATTAGAATGCCAGGGGCAGAGCAGGAGTTAGAGACATCAATGAGGGAAGCCAATCATGCTCGAATGCCAGAGGTGATAGTGGAAACGATCATTTATAGGCAGGTAGGTAAGGAGCACCTTAACCCCAACCCAAGATAATGACCACACTTTAAATAAACCAAGAGCCGATTCCCATTAGATAAGAACAATGAGACCAAGTGTTCCAAGCCTAAGGATACTATCTGCAAGCCTATCAACTTCCAAGATAGGATATGAGCTTGAGTACCAACTAAAAGTGTAGAGGTCGGCCACAAAAAGTAGCTTAATGTGCAAAGGCCGGTCAAATTTAAAAGGTATCCCAAAAAAACACCCAAATAAGTAAGCAGCCCAAATACTATCATAGTCGGTTGTTTCCTCCTGCTAAGCTCAATTCAGTAGAGACAATATTTTCACAACAAATTCTAACTAGAATAGGTACAAGTTTAAGTGAGGTACCAAACCATCTTGGTAAACCATGCTAGGGATAGCATTAAGTGAAGTGCATCTTCTTAGTGAGGTGATGTCTGGCCATAAGTCAATCAGGAGTATGTTTGCCCACCAAGCCCAGATAGATTAGGGATAGATGAAAATCCAAAGATTTTTCAGGAAACAAGAGTTCAAGATGGTTCAATATAAACCAGATAGCATGGTCAAACCACATGATACTAGACTCACATGTTGCCCTTGGATTCAAATTTAGAAGCACACTTTAAGTAAGATCTGTAAACATTCCAAATGGATTCAATGTAGTAATCTGGGTTACTTTTGTTAAACTCCATGACTCCTTTTGTACAAATATAGAGCCCAACATTAGAAGAGCATTTACCGTGATCAACGAAATTGAGGTTAAAGGGCGCCTTGATGAGTTCACCTTTGTCCAAGAACTGTCCTCCTTTTAAGATTTTGAGGCGACAGTCTTTGATAGTAGCAGTCGGAAGGTTAGCAAGGTAGACCCAGGCCTCACTTAGGATAGGTACAGAAAATGCTTTATTGGTCAAGATCCACAATTGTTATCCACTCCAAAGGACTCTACCTCCACTTGTCTCACAGGGAGGAAGGGAAACACCTTAGAAACTTTAGGGACCATTTCTAAAAGTGCGGATTCACTATGGGTACAGAGATTGTTTTGGAAATCCTTAACAGCTTCCAAAGTAGCTTCATCATGACAAAATAGGCCACCAGTCTGCGGGACAATGGGGGTAGCAGGGGTAGAGACAAAGAATGGGTTTAGACTGCAAAGTTTCTTCAAAAAATTAGCAAGCTCAGCACCCGATGAAGAAACTCAGAGATCATTGTACAACCATCCTCATGATCTTTATCAATGGCAACAAGAATTTTCATTGAAAGAAAGCATGTGGAGAATAGATGATTTTTTATCCATTGTAAGAGAAAAGTTATATATAAGCTGAGACGCTTCCAAATTGTTAATACATCACAAAACCAATGAACTAGCCACTGAAAGGGGTTTGGAGGCTAGCTCAAGACCTTGGGAAAGAGCTAAAGCCTGCTCTCAAAAAAAGTGATGATTAGTAAAAGGTAACTAACAAGAGTACACAATCTTTTTATTTTTGGCTTTCCTACAAGGAAGGGCCTTGTCCTACGGGGAGAGGAATGTTGTAAGGGGTGATCTTTTAAATATTGACAAATGTTTTCCATAATTCTAGCATGTTTCTCAGGGTTGTGTATAACCCTCATAGAGCAACCCGTTTAAAAGTAGTATGATGCTGTAAGCAAAACACATATTTAGCAAAGTATGTATAGTAAGGGAAAATAGATTAGGATTAACTTGCAACCTAGAACCGGCTAAGCCATGGGACCATAATAGCCGTGTGCAAGAATCCAGTCGATAGTTATAGACAGACCGCCTAACACCTGTCAACCCCTCAAGGAATTATCGACAGTGGGCCTAA
Organism: Adiantum capillus-veneris; assembly: GCF_014529385.1. Lineage (NCBI taxonomy): Eukaryota > Viridiplantae > Streptophyta > Polypodiopsida > Polypodiales > Pteridaceae > Adiantum > Adiantum capillus-veneris. The sequence goes on along the minus strand of NC_140934.1, from coordinate 48,285,960 downwards.
CTATGCCTAAGGACATAAGTAGTACTAAGGCCAACATCCCGGACAACCCGCATCAACTGGTGGTCCTTGTGTTTAGGATGTGTGTGTTGTTGTATCAAGATAAATACATATACAACAAAATAACTACAAGTTCAAAGGACAGCTGACCCTACGCATTTGGAAGGTGATTTGCACAAAAAATCACTCACTATTAGATTCATCTTTGTAAAATATAATAAGGATGCAGACATCATCCCAATGAAATAATACAAGGGTAACAGTGTAATAAAAGATTAGAGTCCTCTATAATCATCAAAGTTGGACAACAACTACCCTAAGCCACTTAAGGCGAGTCAAGAATTCTCACGTGCATCCACGTAGAAAAGACAACACATGTTAGACTTGGCTACGAATGGTAGGTGTCAATGAAGCTATCAGTTTTTATCCATGTCGCACTTAAATTAGAATTAGAGTAGCCAACTTTTCATAATGTAAGTACCAAAAATACTCCCCAGTTTAAAGTTTCCTTATATGCTAAAAAAACTTTAAGTAAGTTTGACTTAAGATACTTCCAAAAAGTTCATTGCTAGTGGAGGTTTTTTTCAAAAGTTAATTTTAGACAGCCAAAGGCGTATATCCATCAGTTTATAACCATCAGAAAAGTTATTCCATGTTTTGTATACATTTGTACTCAAAATAAACAGCAGGACCTTATCAAGAATCCCCAAAGTTTTTAAACAATTCAATAGATGTAATCCCTTGTATGAACAAACTATCCACTAATCTATTACTAATCAATTATATTTGGTTAAAATCTGCAAAAGAGGAAAACACCAGGAAATAGACCAAAAATTGGATCACCATACAGCATCCCCTTATCAAGAAGGAACCCGGATCAGCAAATCATAAGAGCGATATGAAAACTTCATCCGTAAATAAAACTAGCCAGTCAGCCAGGTAAGGACAACTCTCCCAGAAAAAACATGAATTTGGAAACATGCTTCATGGCGGTTTAATAGAGGGGCAATATTTATTAATTATGTTTAAGTAAGTAGAGCACATATCATCAAAACCTCATTATGTGGATGTGACCTTGGGGCAAGTCTCTTATTACGGCAAAGTAGAAAGCCAGAGCATCATATAAAAAAATCTAGATAATATGTCTAGTTTTGCTAGCCAAGAAATCATAAAGGGGGACAATTAGCATAATATTTTCAATATTCAATATAGAACAGAAAAAATCATAATGCCAAACCCATCAAAGCAAAAAACCTTAAACTCAAAGACCTAGTCTTTATGCCAAAGAGCCAATCGAGACTCCCAGGGAATGCAGAAATCCTAGACTATTCCCAGTCTCTTGAAACTCATAACCAAATAGTCAAGCCTCGTTAGCTAAAGTCATATACCCAGCCAGCTCTAAAACACCATCAGCCAATGTTTATCAAAAAAGCGTCAGTATGCCATCAACAATAGACCCAAAGTCAAGTACCAAAAAGTACAAGACCTAAATAATGCAATCATCATTTTTTGAGAAATATCAAGCCAATTTTTTAATTCAAAGACCACTTTATAAGAACCCAACCCCATTTTTTAGTGGACCCCGTATAAAAGTTCTCAAGTTGCAAACATATAACTGTCCGTGTGTATTTTATGAACAAACCACCCAAAAAGAACCATGCGGACAGATTGCCTTACTTCACCTAATCAATATTTCTTTTTATCCCATTTGCACCAGTCTGAGCAAGTCAGGAATGTCAGCTAGATCAATAAGTATCATAAGAGTCTGCTTAGATTGATCAAAAGCCATAGTCTAAAAGAACCAGTTAGAAACCAGTAGTATTTAAGCAAGCCAAAATATAGGTCAACAATATATTTCAGAAATCTATAAAGCCTCACGGTCAGCAGGGTTTTATCACAACCCAAAACTTCCACAGAAGCTCCGGATATACCCCCTTGTAAGATTTAAAAAGAACCTAATGCAATTTTCTAACCTCAGCGAGGAGTCACAACCCTTCGAGCTATTTCAATTAAGTGATTTAGGCATACAAAAATCTTTATCTTCCTCTTCTTGCACACCTTGGTCGAGGTCGAGGTCGAGGACGAGAGAGAGAGAGAGATAGATAGAGAGAGAGAGAGAGCCGCTTTCCTTCTTCGCCTTCGCTCCTTTCTTGCCGAGCTTCCCTTCCCAAAGTTTCGTTTCCCCTTCCTCGCCTTATCTTCGCTCAATACCCTTCTCCCCCGCTTCGACGCCTCATGCCCCCTTTTTTAAATCCCCCCTCTTCCCCCTAAGCAACAACAGCGCCGTCCTTGCTAGGTGGGAAGGTCTCTTGCTGATGTGGCAGCGACGGATTTTGACCTCCGCCAAATGCGCCGCAAATGGCCCCAAACAGAATCGCTCTGCCTGCTGTGAACTTATCGCTTCTTGCGTGTCGTCAACGGAGCAACACGATGCCCAGTGCGAGCTCTTCCTCCCCTTCCACGCTGCCTGCTGCTCTGATCACACCATCTCCCTCTCTTTTCTTCTTTTGTCCACACTTACTTAATAATTTAGGGTGGCCTTTGAGCCTTTAATTTGGGCGGCCATTAAGCCTATTGGGCGGGCGGCCACTGGCCCCATGGGCTTTAACTCGGGCGGTCATTGCCATTGGCTTTACTCGGGCGGCCTAACCACTTCGTAAGGGCACCACATTTGGTATACATATCGGCCAAAGCAGTGCCTAGCACAACATTTGGTTTTTAATGACAATATCATCAGGAATTTTACTGCCCATACTAGCACCTCATATAATGCCACATGCCTTTAAAATGCAAGTATAGGCGATTGTTTTTTCCGGAAGGCATTCCCTTTGCATTAGATTAAATTGTTTTTGAGTTTATTTGCCACAACCATATCGGAACCTGGTAGAACAATATCATCTCAAATTCCAAAATTCATCCTGCTCAGCCGTGCCGGCAATCAACAGTTGCCTCAAGCCATATTATCTCCTCAACCCGAACTCGATCTGACGAGCCGTAAATTCCTTCAGACTTCTCAAGCAACACATACAAACCTTACTGAGGCTATAAAATTTCCAATGGCACACCGACCGAGGCGATCGAGCTAGCAGGGAACTGGCCCCCTAGGAAACTTAAACTGCCAATATCTTGGCAACCAAAGCTCCGATTGCCGATAAAAAAAAATCGACACGCTCCACAAAGTTAGAACTTCAAGCCCATGAATTCATGCCAGCTTAAACCCTTCATCAGTAGCTGTCCAATCCGGTACAGATCTGCATCAACTCAAACTTCAAGCTGACATAACTTCTTCACCGTAGCTCCAATTGACAAGCCGTAAACACAGGCTCGTAGAGCACCTTGAGCACTACAGTTCTAGAACATAAACGTCCATTTTTAGCCACCTCAAACATATTCACTTCTGCATAAAAAAACATAATTTTTGGCCCCTTAAAGCCGCATCTGGCATACATTTTGCATTAAACTTGTCCAGTTAACAAGCCTTGATCGCTGCTCAATAAGTGTGTAAGCCTCAAAGAAACTTAACTTACATTTCTTTGCCCTTTTTCCCATCATGGAAGCTGAGCAACACGAAAACGTTTGCCATCAGCCATCAGGAATCTCATGTACGACCTCTTAGTGTCGAGACCCGATATAACAGCTACATTGGGAGCGTTTGCAGTTGGGATTGTTATTTGTGCGAGGATTGACACTAAGATGATGCATCATGGAGTAGTGAAAGTCATTACAGGGTACTACCTGCAAGGTATGCATGCTGATTCTAGCACGGATATACGCTTCTACACACTACTAGAGCTTATATGGTGGCATGGATCGACTTCAAGAGAGCCAATGGGTATATGTTGAGATGAGATTCCTCCCTATACCTCATGTACATACTGCTAGGTCCTATAGTAGTACCACTTATCAACACATTCCTCTTTATGTGGGAGATTGTTGGGGTAAAGGAGGTGTGCCTCTTATCCTGGTTGGACACGTCAGAGGCATCCTACTGCCAATTCTACACACCTTACTATTCTTTACTAATGATCTCTCTCCTTATTCCTCTCTACACACGCACCACATTCACACACTCATAGGTTTGAGTGTTTCCTTTTGATTTAGAATAGTTTTTTCTATTTTGCGAAGGCGATAGGTGCTATGTGCTCAAAATGAAGTTCAAACCGAGTGGATTAAAAAAATTTGGAAGCATACTCAACATGGTTGTATGGTATTGGGTCCAATGCATGATGTTCTATTGTGTGAAGCTTACAGAATCTGCACACATTATGGGTTTTTGCAACCGCATATGTCTAAAGGGTTTTATATTGCTCTAGTATTTGGGTAGTCATTTCTTATTCCGTTTGATCCAAGGGGGACCAGATGATGTCTATGGTCCTGATCAGAGCATGTCTATGTGCCATGACAGATGAGATTCGTTGGGTATAGGGTACTTATGTTCTAATGATTACATTTTTCTACATATTTATGAATAGATTCGTAGGGAGAGAGCTTCAAGCTTCGCCATTCGGTGAGTACTTTGTCTTTGGCATCAGTAGCCAAAAACTGCTTCATAATGGAAGCTCTTAAAGCTTTCCATGTTTGTGGAGCTTCACCGTTTGCTCGTAGGCTAGACCACCATTGCCTGGCGGACTTTTGAAAATGCATAGCTACATGACGTAGCTTAGAGGACTCCGTGAAGCCCTCATCTCCAAACGCCGCATCGAATTGCTGGATAAAGGCCAAGACTTTGTTCGTAGAACCAAAGTGCCATCGTAGGTAAGGAAAGAGATGTTTTTTCCTCCCTCTTTGAAATTTTTGAGCTTGGACGATCTCTTCCAGGTGGCATAAGATTTCCTATGGCCTCTTCTTTTAGGTGGTTCAAGAGCTACACCATCGCTTTCTTCAGAAGAGGAAGAGTATGAGGAGCATGGAGAAGAGGGTGACCTCTTTCTCGCCTTCTTCTCCCTTGTTCCACCTTGTCTGCACCATCACTTTCTTCAGAAGAGGAAGAGGATGAAGAAGATGGAGAAGAGGGTGACTTCTTTCTCGCCTTTTTCTTCTCTTCTTTTCTCTCGTCCCTCTTTGAATTATGGTGTACCTAAGTATGCGATGGTCTTCTCCGTTTAGGGGGTGTTGGAGAGCGTTTTGCATGCCGTCTTTGTGGAGCCATCTCCGCCAAGGTGGCAAGAGACTCACTTCTTTCTCGTTCTTTCGGTGGGGGCTCTACCATTGAAACTTGGGTTCTCCTTTGAGAGGGAGATACATCATCCAAGTAGTAAATTTTTGAGCCCTTCGTACAGATCCTCCTCTTCTTCCCTTATCGAAGAGAGTGCTCTTTTGAAAGTCTCACAAGGAGGCTTCCTAGGTACTCTCTCTTCTTGGTGGGGAGTTTGGAGAATACCATGGGTGCACAATTGTTGTAGCACTTCACCTTGGAGGGATGGGTTGCCCAGGGCTTGTTGAATCCTAGAAACAAGATAGTTTACAAGCATAGGGGCATCATTAGTTGCTCTTTCATTAGCAAAATCAAAGCTATCAACATTCATTTCAATCTCTTTTCCTTTGTCAGTCATACTAGCAAATTTTAGGTGTAAACTTTTACTTGTACTTTGGCACTTCAAGCCCTAGTTGCTACTCCTCTTTACCTTCAAAGATAAGCACTCAAGCATCTATACCCATGGCTCGAATACTATTGATTGCAAGGAATAGAAGAGAGGGTTCAACAAAGCCAAGATAGCCCTGTTTCCTGTCAAGATTCTAATAGCTCAATAATGGTTAAGCCATAAGCAAGCCCCGTAGGACTCCATTATTTAGACCATAGCTCTCGACGGTGTCCCCGTTAATTGCATAAAGCAAGCATGCTTCAAGGATGAAAATCCCTATTCTACTTACTCTTCTGCAATTAATAACACCAACCATTTGTAGCAAGCTTCACGACCTCTCTTCTTGAGCAAGAAAAGAGAAACCAATAGCTCTGATACCAATGTAACATTTAATGCACTAGTAACTTGTGTGTAGCGAAAATTGATAACATAGTGAGCATCTCATTAAGAACAAGTTCTAATGAGCATAGAGAGAGTACTTAATTGAGAAAGCAACATAGCAATTTACACCTAGCTAATTTGGCATTGACAATACTTGAAAAGAGAGAGAAATAGAACAATTGACAACAGTTGAGGACCGGATTTACATGGAGCCGGTCGCCCCTCCATAAGGGCTTTGTATTATAGCTTCTCCCATCAAAGGAGACTTTTGTACAATACAATTCTTGTGTTCCTTGACAAAACTCGTTGGTGCAATGAAAATGGAAGCTTCATGCACCAAATTATGCTTGAAAGACACACCTAGAGTCCCTAGCCTCAATCCCAAAACCTCACACACCTTCAAAATGGTGAGAGCTAGCAAGGAATGATGATAGATTGAGAGGAAGAAGAGGTATCTTACGAGAAAGAAGAATTCTCCTCACATAATTACTCTAATAGGATAGTTTAGCTTAGTAATTAGCATGGTAGAGAAGATGAGCATGCCATTGAAGCTTGGCTCTTGGTAGGATTTGCATTCCATAGCCAAGAGTTGTTGGTGGAGGCCTCTACTTCTCAATGCTTGGAGAAGGAGATGGAGTTCTTCTTGCACACATCAGTTGTGTGTGTGTGTGTGTGTGTGTGTGTGTGTGTAGCATTGTGTTAGAGTAAAATGCAACCCTCTCTCCCATCTTGGTCGACCCCTCTTGCTATATGCTCATGCTGGCCTCCCATTGGCTCCTGTAAAGCTTAGCCAATCACAAATTAGAAGCATAGTTAAATGCCTTTTAACAAGTGTCTCCCTTTCCCCTTTTGTGAGAGTTTTAGGTAATTAATTAATTCAATTAAACTCTCATTAAACCTTTTAGTCTTCTGGCCAATAGGAATCAGGCAAGCCATTGGGCTGCTGAATGCTCATTGGACCCCTTGGTAGACTATTCAATAGTCTTCTAGGGAGATTAATTTCTATGGTTCTTTTATCAAGCATTTTTAAATTGATTAGACTAAATTTACTCTAGCCTAATTCTCATTGGTCCACCTCTATGGCCATCCAATAGGATTTGAGGGGAGATTGGGGGCAATTGGCCTAGGAGCCTGACATGTGTCCAATATTCCCTTTGTGTAAAGGGGGAGCCTTGGAGTGTGCGTGCGTGTTTCTCTCTCATTTCCTACTAAAAGGGCTCGCCCCCTCCTTGCTAGGGATGTGGGAAGACTTTTTAGTCTTCCCATGACCATCCAAATTTTCCCCTTGCTTTGGCCATTGGATAATTGAGTTAATTTTTGGAACCTTAGCCTATGGACGTCTTAATGGAGTTGAACCTTAAGTCTTTTAAGCCCCATTAAAGCACATTGCTCTTTTGCAGACTGTCCCGCTTTGGATTCCTATTTTCCCTCCTTTGGATCCCTGACAGAGATCAGTCTGGTAGTCTTACCAATATTCTAGCTTTTACTCCCCTGGTACTTCCCCATATTAAATGATCAGTTTAACATGAGAAAATCATTTGGAAGTATTAGATATTAGTTTTTATGACACTTAAGCTTCCATAGCTCTAAGCTCTATCTCTCTCTAATTTAAAGCTTTCATAACTCCCGAACTCTCCATTATCGTATGCTCTTGATATATCTCTTTCTCTCTTCATATGCCTAAGCTTCCATAGCTCTGCTCTCTCTCTCTCTCTCTCTCTCTCTCTCTCCCCCCCCCCCCCCCTCCCCCCCAAATGTCTAAGCTTCCGTAGCTCTAAGCTCTATCTCTCTCTAACCATATTTCTTAAGCTTTCATAGCTCCCGAACTCTCCATTATCCTAAGCTCTTTATATATATATATATGTCTCTCTTGTAAAGGTTAAATGGCCATAGCCATGTTAATCTAGCCATATCTCCCTCATAATCAAGCTTCATGAGCTCTAATATCTTTGATATCTCTAATATTTCTAATATCTTGCTCACTTTCACATGTTGAAAGGTATTTAATTTCCTCGATATTAGAATTGAAAGGAAACAAGGGGTTTTAATGTACTAATAAGATTTGGGGGAAAAAAAGGGGAGCTCAACAACACATGAATAACCGATGTTTGAAGTACGAACACCAATCTACGTTCTCTAAGGGGCTTGAGTGCATTCGGCTATGAGGAGACTCCAATACCGTGATTGATTGTCTTTAAATACTAGAGCTATTGATTAAACTTTACCCAATTGTTTTTAAAACCATTGTGGTGATTGTTAGAGGTTGATTAGACCAAGTTTATTCCAGTTTTAATGATATAGTGCTCATTTTGAATTTGTGGTAGCATTCATCTATTTGTGTCTGCTCTTTTCTCTCCCATGCATCTCTCATAGCCAGTTGTCTCAATTCACTTCTCGAACCCATTTCCCTCGACAATTCTCTCACGAATTGGAAAGAGAGAAGAATCTAATCTCAAGTGTTACTCGAGTAGTATCTCCGACCATTTAAAATGTGGGCAACTAACCAAATCCTCAAGGCAGTGCTGCTAGCACAACCAGTTGACATTCGATTCATTGTACTCATATTTTGCGCACAACCCATACAAAAAAATGAAATTGCTGATCGGACATAACTGGGGGAGATGGCACTCCGCAGTCCGGGGCTTCCGTTGCCATTGAAGCCAACGAGCAAGTGCCCGTGGCAGTTCTTTGCTGCCGCCTCGAGCATCGTTTCTTCTGCTTTTTTGCCAGCTCGAAAAGCCTTTCTTTTGCAAAAACGTACAGAGACCCCTGTCATCAGCAGGCCATCCGGGTCATTAATTGTTGCAGCGATGGCAGATGCAAGCTCTCGCGGAGAGGATCATCAGATTGGAGTGCTCTTTGTTTGCTTGGGTAAGGTTTTATAAGGTGCGTGCATGTGTGTGTGTGTGTGTGTGTGAGAGAGAGAGAGAGAGAGAGAGAGAGAGAGAGAGAGAGAGAGAGAGAGAGAGAGAGCTTTGTCACGAGTCAGTCAGAATGTAAAGGGGAGTCGATCATTTATTATCAGCAATAGAGAATTGACTGCGAAGGAGAGTGTACCGGCTTTTACAAATAAAATTTCAAGTGTCTTAGCGGTGTTCTTGAACCATTTTTCAATTTTTGTAGTGTTCAAACTTCATCCTGCGGGAGTATTAAGCGTGATGGTGATGTAGTAGCTACTCTTGGAGTTGATTGCCATTCTTCAATGGCAAAGTTCTTGTATTTTTCTACTAGCCTTTACCCTCAATAATTGATTGAATCAAACCGGATTAGAAAACTATGAGAAACTTTTACTGTTACTGATTCGGCACCACTCAAGAGAGTTGGGCTAGGTCAAGCTTACCTGGGTGACCCCTACATGTTCGTACTGGGCAACTTACCGTGGCAGTTGGTGCTATTAAAATTTTAAAGGCTAGACACCCACGTGTTACACCTTGTGTGGCTGTGCATAATGGTTCTACCTGGGTGACCAGGCTAGCCCCTGTCAACCCTTGGCCAGATTAGTTGGGCTTTGTTGGGTGGCTATTATTTTCATGACTCTAGATGATTTAACCAAGCTCAGGCAGCGAGGGTGTTTGAGCCTCTAGGGCGTGCCCATTTTCACGACTGCTTGATTTATTGTAGGGGAGTGGAATTGCAGAGGTGGTTCCACTCCCACCTTTCTTCTTGGAGTGTAAAGAACTCCTTGACACACCTATTATTTGGCCAAGATTAGGTTGTTTATGCAGCTTCTCTGTGCATACTCCAAGCCCATGGCATCACACGATGCTTTTCCGCACAGAGAAGATAGCACTGGTGGTTGATATCAGCCTCTTGTGGACGCCATATGCCAGACTCCACAGATACACTGTGTTTACATGAGTAGATTCTTCTTCCTTGCCCCCAGGGCATGGTTTTTGCTTGCGTAGCTATGCTTATTGCATAGTTACAAGAGATGCAGATGCACCTGCACCCATCGAAGGTGTGACAAGTAGTTAATGCGTGCCTCTTCCACCCATACTATGCTAGAATGCATGCGCTTTAAGTCCTACTTGTGTGGACATATCGTGCACTTAACAAGATCACAATTAAGAACCGGTTTCCCGTGCCATGACTATCTGAAAGATTTGGTAGATGCAAACCTCAACCCTCTCCTCCAATGAAAATTGTGGATAGTGAAATACAATGCTGTAATCCCCATGATTTGCGCCTCCGAGAAGCCAATCTTGTGCATAGCCCCTTGAAGAAAGCTGTAATCAACCCTATCATAAGCCTTTTAGGAAGTCGAGCAACAAAATCATAAGCTCCTCATGATGTATAATGGGCCCTAGTTGTGGCCTCCAAAAGAGTGAAGATGTTTTCAAGGGTGTTTTGTTCCTTGACAAACCTAGTCTGAATGGCATAAAACAAATTCCCAAGGAGTGGCTTGACCCTCAAACTTAGAGCCTTTACTAGAATCTTGTAGACCGAGATGAGGATCCTGATAGGTCGCCACTAGCTGATATCATCCAGAGACTTTTCCTCTTTACAAACTCAATTTTTGTGGCATAAGTCAAATTCCAAAGGAGTGGCATGACTCTCAACCTAGAGCCTTTGGTACAATTTTCTAGGTTGAGTTCAAGATTGTGATAGGTCTCCACTTGCTCTTATCATCCACTAGTGTTCGTGTGTTTCATCATTTCATCTTTTCGAGGCATTTGGTTTTGTTTTATTTTGAAAATACCAAGACAAAACTTTAAACACAGTACAAAATACACATGTTTCTAGAAGTTAGAGTAAATGTAATATTGAGGAGTGTAGTAGGTTTTTACACGGTCACACACGTTGTAAAATATGTTGCACATCACATGTTATATGGCTAATTTTGAATTTTGAAACTTTATACCAAGAGGACCTTAAACCCTAAAGTTATACTAAGTTTAAGTGCAAAGATGTGCTAGAGAGAGAGATAATGCAAGAATGCTAAGTAGGTGTGACAAGAAAACTTGATGTAGCAAGGAGAGAGAGAGAGAGAGAGGACACGGAACTGTGAGACTTCACAAGGAAAACACAAATAAATGTGTGAGGGTATGTGAGAGAGAGTGCTACAGTAACTGTGAGCATAAACACAACAAGAGTTTATGTGAGGGTATGAGAGAGAAAGTGCTACAGTAACTTCTTGGTGAAGAAGATGAACAGTGATAGCTTAAGAGACACGCTACTCGTTAAACGCATAGGTTAAGTCTTAATTAACAAAAGAGGAGAGAAAGAGTGAGAGAGTTGCACAAGAGTTTAGGAAAACAAGATCTTTTGTATTTGAGTAAGCTCAAAATACAGGGCATAAGAGCTTACAAGGTATTAGAAAGCCTAAAAGCTTGACGGCTTAAGGCTTTATGGAAATGCTAAGATAAAGGCTTAAGAGGAAGGGGATTTCTCTCTTAGGAGGAGGAGGCTTTATATAGCTTTTGTCCTACTAAGGAGGAGGAGGCACCAAGGAGGAGGAGGCTTTATATAGCTTTTGTCCTACTAATATTTTATTACAAGGAATCTATGAGGTGTCTTATGATAATATTATAATATTGTGGGTGTTTATATAAAATATTATAATATTGCAGGTGATTATAATGTTGTCGGTAGTTGTACAAAATATTGTGGGTAATTGCACAAAACATTATAATATGATAGTGGTTTTTATCAAAGGAATTTATTTGGTAAATCCTTCTTGTGAGAGAAGTTGTTCTTTTTGTTGAAAAGTCTCCACCTCATTAAGAAAGTTGTTTTTGTCTTACCTTTACTTTCCTCCTTTCTTCATGCGCATCCATTTCTTCTTTTGTGAAGCTTACACTTTCACTTGGATATGAAAGTGTAGAGTTTGTTCCCACCTTTATAAAAAGTCAACAATGTTGTTTTTAATTCCTGGCACATGGTCAAATTGTATCGTCAAGTTGTCGAACCAGAGGGACCAGCTCAGAAGCCTTTTATTGCCGATTTCATACAGATTTTTGGAAGTTAAGAATCCCATGAGATTCTTTAAATCTGTTTTTGCAGTAAAAGGAACATTCTCAATAAATATCCGAAATCTTTTTAGGCGCTTTTTGAGAGCTAGAATTTCCCTGTGACTAGATGGATAATTCTTTTCCGGTGGTGTAAAAGACCCTGAAGCAAACCAGCATATACTTTCTTCCTTTTCCTGTAGTTGAGTTAGGATTCCTCCCCATCCTGTGTTTGACGCATCAGAGTAAACAGTGATATGTGCCTTGGATGCTGGTATTCGGAGAGGTGGCATTCTTTCAAGGATATTTTTGATAGAATTGAGTGCCATAGTATGAACATCTGTCCACTTAAATGGGGTATCCTTTCTAAGCAAAGGATAAAAGTAGCATGTGAATCTCTCTAGGATAGGGAAGTTTGGTTCTATCCAATTTAGGCATCCTAACATTTGCTTCAGTTCCTGCTGGGTGGTAACAGGTGCCTCAAAATTTTGGACAATCTTTTTTATAACATGTTCCTGCATTTCAATAGTGCCATTGCATATAGTGCTTTCCAAAAATTCTGTTCTTGCTTCTCCAAAAGAGCATTTTGTGGGAGATAATGTTAATCTTTCCTTCTCTAAGAGCTGATAAAATTTATTAAGATGTTTGATATGCTCTTCAAATGTCTTTGAGAAAATTAGAATGTCATCTATGTATGCTATGCAGCAGTGAAGAAGTGGTTTGAATATAGTGTCTACTCTTTCTTGGCATAGTGAAGGAGCAGTTTTTATCCCAAAAGGAAGCACAATCCATTGATAGTATCCCTGGGGCACAGTAAAGGCTGTGTTATACCTGTCTTGTGGCCTGAGCTTGAACTGCCAAAATCCAGATTTTACATCAAACTTGGAGAAAACTTGTGCTCCATCCAGTCTAGCTATCAGAACATCTTTAATAGGCAAAGGATGTTTGTTATCCATTAAATACTGGTTTAGTGGCTTATAGTTGATGACCATCCTTTTCTTTTCTCTTTTTTTGTTCTAAGTGCTTGTTGACGTAGAAGGCTTGACACGCCCATGGGCTATCACTTGGTTCAATTAACCTTGCTATTAAGAGCTGCTGGATTTCCTCTCTGCATATGACTGTATCTACTGGAGACATGTCTGGGTGTGATGCTTTGGTAGGGTTGCATGAGGTACTTCAGGCAAAGCCACATAATATATTTTATTTTTTCAAATTTGCAGAGGATTTTCTAGAATTGTATGTCATGATCTTTTATGCTATTTCTCCTAGTTCCTTAGCATGCTTTTTTTTTTCTTTGGCAAACCAAGCTAGAAATTTTTCTGAGCAAGTGGTTGAGCATTGTAATACTGAAAGTGTTCTAGAGAAATACTTGGGAAGTCGCACCAAGTAGCGGACTCTTTTGTAGGCAAAGCTAAAATATTCTTTATCAAATTTGATAGGTTTGAGATGTTCCATAATATCCATTCTTATGATTAGCTCAAACCCAACATCCTTCATTAAGTAAACAACTACAGGTATTTAAGCTTCATCCATGCAAAGGTAAAGATCAATTTTTTGGTTGATCATTATCCTTTTGTTAGAGGCGATGGTTATTGTCATAGGTTTGCTCAAAGAGTTAATCTTTTGCTTACCCATGCTTCTTATCATTCTTTCATCTGCCACAGTGATGGTGGATCCCGTGTCTAGCAATGCATCAACTTGCCATTTCTTGATTTGGGGTATTTGGAGAATTATCGGGACTATGGGTAGGTTTCCTGTTGTTCAAGAAATGCTCTGATGTTGTAGCTATGTCCTCATTGAGTGGTTTTAGCTCTTCTTTGGCTTGTTTTCCTTTGTCAAAGTTAACCTTTTGAGAAATCATCATTTTCAGCAAGTAATTGGTTTTGCTTTTCTAGTTGTTGGATAAGGTGTTGTTTTTGAAGCAAGAGCCTTCCCATTGTAGAGGTTTCCTTTGGGTTTTCACTTTCCTTCTTGAACTCTTTAAGCATTTGGTTGACACTCCGTGGATTTTTAATGACCTCAAAGAGACTGGTGTGTATAAAAGTGTCATCATTAGTTTCTTTGCCAATCCTCTTAGAGCTTTCTGAGTTGAAGCCAAAGGTTCTAGTACTTTTGCTGAATTCTTGGCTAAACTCATCGTCTGATTTTTTGCTTTGCTGTTCATCTTCTGAGGAGTCATCTCCGATTATGAGGTCTTCTGGAGCATTGCAAGATGGTTTTGGAAGGGGAGGAAAGGGTTGCTTGTTTTAGATTCAGACTTTTGAGAATCATACCTGTTTGTTTGTCTGCTTCTTCCTCCTCTGAAGCCTCCTCTTTTCATCATGTTAATGGTGTTCACAACATTCTCTTTATCATCTGTTGGTTCCTGTTGTGATGAAGGAGAGTCTTATTCTGGAAGAAATTCTCCTTCCTTCTCTTCACTATTAAAAGAGGAAGTTCATTGCATGTCTGAACCGGATGCTAGGTCTTGCTCAAAATATTCATAGCCTTCTTCAATTGGAAAACCTGCAGAATATAGTAAGTTAAGCGTCCTTGGATGATTAGCTTTGTCAGGACAATTGTTTGCTCAATGTCCAGATTTACCACAAGCAAAGCATTTTGTGGGTTTGGCTGAAGGTTTTCTGAAAATTCGTTGAAACCTTCTCCTTCTTCTTTTTGGAGCGGTGAAGTACTTTTTCTTTGTGCATTTGCATGGCACAGGGTTTTTTCCACATCCAAAATCCTTTGTGTATTTGTTCTGCTTGCAAAACTTCTTGGTTGGTTGCACCTGTTTAGCTAATTTCTTAGCTTTGAGTTGAATGCACATGTCATCTACCACTTTTCTGATGGTTTGTGTAATCATATCAAATGATGCATTAAAATCAATTTCCATTAAAAATATTTTTTCTGTGACCAACCTGGGGACTGGTTCTGGGAGAGAATGCACAAATACCTTTGTGTTAGTTCATCATGCTCTCCATGTGCTCTGTAGAGGAGATGGCGCATGTAGACAATATATCCTTCGATCTGGTTGATGTACATAACTTAGCTCTGTGAAAAGCGGCTAATACATCTTTTGTTTCATCACTTCTATTTCCTATCCATTTAGTAAGCAGTATTTCAAAGAATAATGATCCTAGACTAGGACTGAGTAAGATTGCTCTTTTTAGTTCTGGACTTATAGCTTCCCACCAATATCTGAGATTACCAGTGAATCCATGTGTAATATGGTTTATGGCTTGAATTTTTGGAACATTTTGATTTCGTGTGAGTGTTAAGAAATAGCCATATACTTCATGAAATACCTCTTCTATAGCTTGAGCATTGCACTGGTCAATATTCTACAAAGGTAGGTTGCCAATCTTTGTTCTTCGATTTTCTGTATTGGAAGAACTTGCACCATTTGCAAAGACTTTATGGTTGATGTCATCTCCATTAGAGTTGATAGGAATAATTTCTTCATCCAACTCTGGGTCTGGGTCTTCTGATCCAAGCCAATCATCAAGGTAGTTGTCAGCAAGACTCCATTTGTCTTCTTCCAACTTTTGTTCCTCAAGGGGAGGAATATCTTCTCAGTGAAGAGAACTGCTGGATCTTCATAACACAATCCTCTTAGGTCATTTCTAAGAACCAGCTGAGAAGTATACATTTTGGGGTTGACACAGCTTCGCCATGTTGCCGTTGGTTTTGTTTGTTCAAGGCATTCTTGGTGTGTTTCTGAGTAGGCAATGTGGCAGCCTCTTCTTTTTACATTTTGAAGATATTCTGCATATGAGGGTTCTGCTTCCAGATTTGTTGCAGAAGGAATAGATATGTGTATATCATTTAGATGATAGTGCTCTATTTTAGGAACATAGTCTTTTAGATTTTGGGGTTTACTCCCAGTGATGAAGGGTTGTGGATAGGCAGCTGTTGGGATAGGCGTGCATCATAAGGACCATTTGTGATCATAACCTGTCACAAAGTGATGACGTGGCGGACAGCAGAAACCCTAATTTCTGCCAGAAACCCTAAAATTCCTGCAAACCCTAATTTTTGCCAAAAACCCTAAATTCCGGAAATCGCGGAGGCGGATTATTATTATTATTATTATTTTTTTTTTTGAAAATGATGAGCAATGCGAATTTTGCTTTTGCTTTTTTTTTATAAAAAAAAAGAAAAGAGTCTCTAAGAGAGAGAGAGAACTGATGCTTTTGATTTTAAAAGCTTTTGGGGCTCTGCTTTTGGGCATCCCTTGTAACCTTTAAATTAGTGGTGAGGGCCTCACTTCTCAGGCATCTGGACGCAGAGTCTGAGAGTGAAACCCTAACCGCTCTCTTGTACTTTGATGATTGATTAATACAAAAAGAAATACCGAAAGGGGCGCCAGTCTTTGGGGCCAATATCTCTAGGCACGGAACTCCGCCGGGCCAGTGCAAATCTATTGTGATCTGTGAATTGTTTTGAAGTGGTTATTTGGTGCTGTTGCGGTTGATTCTTGACTTGGAGTGTCCAAGTTTGTTACAGTGGTATCAGAGCACGGCCGATTTCTCTTTTACGGGAAATCCGATCCCCGAATTTTTTTTTCCGCGGCACCTATGGCTTCAGGCAATGATCAGTCGACTCCCTCTGCATCTGGAGATGCGGGTTGGGATCACAACGAAGATTCAGACAGAGAGTATGGCCCGCCTCGGCCTACTCAGGCGGAGCAAAGAGAGATGGAGCGTCGTCAATTGATTGGCGATGCAACAAAGATGATGCTCAATTTTGCCAAGAACCCGAAGATGGCAAAATATATGAACCAGACCTCTTTGAAAGAGGTACAGATGGAGTTGCAGAGAACCACAACACCACTCCCGAAACCCGCTCTCAAGAAACCTTCTGCCTCCAAGAAATATACGGAGAAGGAACTGGAGAACGTGGTTGATGCACGGATTGCTCAGCTTTTCGACGTGCAAAAGAAAGGTAAAAAGCACGGCAAAAAGCAGAACAAAGGTACTGACTTCCCGGGATATTTGGGTCGTCAGCCGACATTCGACAAAGCAAAGAAACGGAAGAAGCGTGTTCGATTTGAAGGAGTACCCAGTTCTTCTTCTTCTTCTTCTGACAGTTCTTCTAGCTCCTCGGATTAGAGCGAAGAAGACAGAAAAAAAGCAAAAAGCGAAGCAAGACACAAAGCTTCGGAACGGGCAAGAAAAAGGCAAAGAAGGCTACATCTCGCCCAGAGACTGACAGTTCTACTGAGGACTCGTCTACAGACAGCTCAGATTCCGATGACGGAAAGTTTTATGCGAACAAGAAGAATTTTTACAAAGCCAACCAGTATGACTTTCTCGAAGATAACAGCAAGAAAGTCCGAGAGTTTAAGGAAGGTGGCCACTCGATCAAGTTTGATACTTTTCAGGATACTCAGATGCTTCGAAGGCTTTGTCTTTTATACAGCAGTTTGACATCGCTTTCGCGGGAGGATGCTATTCAGAGCACTCCAAGATTCGGAGAGCTGCCTCTTACTCTGAGGGGAATGCTCGTACTTGGTGGTCCACGCTTCTATTAAGCAAGACTGTGCCAGTTACATGGCTGAAATTCAAGAGGCTTTTTATTTCTTCTTGGTTGACTCAAGAGTTTGAGCGAGATATACGAGCTGCTTGGAACCATCTCCGGATGACCAAGAGCGATACAGTGAATTCTTATTGTGAAAGATTCTGGAGCTCTTTTCTACCCGCCTCTTCATTCAAGAAGATCTCGTTCAGAGAACAGATTGAGCGGTTTACCTTGGGTCTACCTATAGAGATCTGAGATCACTGCTTGGAACAGAAGTCAGCTTCTATTCAGGAGTTGATGAGTCATGCGAAGCGGGGCTTTGCCATTCACTCTTGCAGTCTGACCTACCCCACAGATGAGGCCATGACACAACGAGCCGAACAGACTTCTGGGAATGAAAGTAGAATGAAAAAGAGCAATCCAGAGAAAAAAAAAAGGATGCACGACCCAAGCTTACTCCTGAGGAGAGAGCTCGCTTCATCAGAGAGGGGAAGTGCTTTGGATGCGGGGAACATGGACATATTTCCGCAAAGTGCCTTGATAAGGCACAGAAAGAACAGAATGATAAAGACGACGACAGGTCTGAGAGTTCGAGAGCAGCTGAGGAATGTGGCAGAAAAGGCAGATAGAAAAGCAGAACTGGTACCACATGGCGTGGGACCTGCACCGAATCTAATGAATGAAAGTACAAACTTTGCAGCTTTCGGGGCAAAGCGAAGGATCGGGAAGCTCTTTTGAAGGAGCCAAGGCCAACTTCTTTTCACTTGGAATTGGCGGCTCGATTTGGAACTACGCCCGACAGACTGACGCCACAGGCGGAGGTAGTTCGACTGGCACCCGAATGGGATGTTGCCATTACACCAAGCATTGGCAAACTTCGTTTGCAATGACAGGGGTGTTTAGGGCACGTGAGTGACGTTCTACTCGGGATCCCTTGGTACCACAAGAACTACGCCGTGGTTGACTACCGGGCCGAGAAAGCGACTTTGATAAATGAAGGGCTTAGAGATTGTACTTGAAGAACTTCAGTTTTCTTACTCATTCTTTTGGGAGAACTGAACGATGGATAAAAGTTGAATATGTTTTGACCTGAAGAAAAGAACGCCAAGATTTTTTTTTTCTCCACGCTCATGCCGATTGCTTTTGAGAGGGCCTGAAGATCATACCATTGATCTGATATCTGGAAGCACGCCACCGAATCGGCCACCTTATCGTGTGAGCCGAGTACAGAATGAAAAGATTATGAACTCAGTGAAAGACCTCTTAGAAAAGGGTCTTGTCCAGCCTAGTACTTCACCGTATTGCTCTCCAGTGTTGTTGGTTTTGAAGAAAGATGGATCTTGGAGAATGTGTATCGATTATAGCACTCTCAACGAAATCACCATCAAGAACAGATTTTCGATTCCTAGGATCGATGATATACTCGACAGGTTACAGGGATCCTCGTGCTTTAGCAGGATTGACTTGAAGAGTGGATATCATCAGATCAGGATAGCACCAGGAGATGTCTACAAGACAGCTTTTCGGACGACTTTTGGGTTATTTGAGTTTTTGGTGATGCCTTTTGGCTTAACCAATGCTCCTGCGACATTTAACCGGATGATGGATAGGATTTTTCGAGAGTACAGGCTATTTGTTGGCACTTTCTTTGACGACATCATTGTTTTCTCCAAGAATGAGGCAGAACACAGAGATCATCTGCTTCAAGTCTTTTAGGCATTACGAGATCACAAGTTAGTAATTAATGCAAAGAAAAGTGAATTTTTCCTACCAGAGATACACTTTTTGGGACACATTGTGTCAGCAGCAGGAGTGCAAATGGATCCGGCCAAGATAGAGACTATCCGTGATTGGCCCGACTTGAGGAATGTCCATGAAGTTAGAAGCTTCTTAGGACTATGTTCGTACTACAGGCGGTTCATACGAAAGTTTGCAGAGGTTGCTTCCCCTTTGCATATCTTGACACAGAAAGGAGTACCTTTTTCGTGGGGACCCACAGAGGTGACTGCCTTTCAGACATTGAAAGAGAAATTGACTACGGGACCTATTTTGACTTTGCCGGACTTGCAGAAGTCATTCGAAGTATATTGTGATGCTTGTGGTCGTAGTCTGGGTGCGGTCTTAATGCAAGAAGGCCATGTCATAGCTTACGAGAGCCGTTTGTTCTCTAGGCCGGAGATGACAGCACAGATTTATGAGAAAGAGCTTTTGGCGGTTATCCATGCTCTTACTCAGTGGCGGCATTACCTACTCGGAGCGGATTTTACTGTCTTTACAGACCATCAGAGTTTGCGCTACTTCTTGTCACAGAAGCAGCTTTCGGAAAAGCAGATGCGGTGGGCGAACATCTTGTCAGAGTTTCACTTCCAGATTGTCCATGTGCAGGGACAGAAGAATGTGGTGGCAGATGCTTTGTCTCGGAAACCGTTGGTTCTGGCTATTTCCGCGATACATCATAGGAGCTTCGAGGATATGGTCGATCAGTATGCCACAGATACAGATTTTGCAGATATTTTTACACGGATACGGGATGGGGAGACAGTAGCGGGATACTCCCTTCGGGAAGGCTACTTGATGAAAAAGACTATGTTGTGCGTTACACAGCCGTTGAGGGAAAAGGTTATGACTGAATGCCACTGTCCACCTTTTACGGGTCACCGCGGCATTGCTACCACCATGAAAGGGGTAGAGAGATATTTCTTTTGGCCGAGACTCAAGAAAGATGTGGAAGAGTTTGTGCGCAGTTGCTTGGTATGCCAGAAGGTCAAGTTTGACAGGTATAAAGCACAGGGATTGTTACAGCCTTTACCCATACCCACCCGCCCCTGGGAAAGTATAGCGATGGATTTCATTTTTGATCTCCCGAGAACACAGAGTGGTCACGATGGTATCTGGACTGTTATTGACAGATTTAGCAAACAGGCTCATTTCATTCCAGTGAAGAAAACAGTCAAGCCGGATCACTTAGCGAGACTGTTTGTGGCCCAGATTTTCAGATTACATGGCATGCCTGAGACAATTGTCTCCGACAGAGACCCCAGATTTACGAGTTTGTTTTGGAAGGCAATTTGGGAGAACATTGGCACGCGGTTGCAGTTCTCGTCATCGTTCCACCCGCAGACTGATGGGCAATCCGAGATTGCCAATTCAGTGGTTCTAGATTTATTGAAGTCTTATATCTCAGATCAGAAGACTCAATGGGAAAGATATTTACCTTTGGTGGAATTTGCCTACAATAACACGATACACTCGTCGACAGGGAAGGCGCCATTTGAGATTGTTGAAGGTGCTGCAAAGGTTCCACCCTTCCTGAGCACGAAAGATAAGATCTTTGAAGCGGATGAATATACGCGAGATCTGGATACGGCTTTTACCAAGGTTCGCGAGACTTTGCAGAAGTCTCAAGAACGACAGAAAAAGGCTGCGGATCGCCATCGTCGCGACATGAAATTGAAGGAGGATGATTGGGTGCTCTTACGTTTTGAGAAGGCACGCCTACGAAAGAACAAGGGAAAGGAGAGGCTTTTTCCAAAGCTTAGTATGCGATACTACGGCCCTTTCCAGATTACTGACAAGATAAATGATGTCTCCTTCCGATTGGAACTGCCAGATACTTGGAGGATTCATAATGCATTGCATGTGAGTCTCTTGAACCCTGTTAAGGGTGATGTGCCTGATGATGGGGAGCCTGATGAGCAACCCAAAGTGGAAGAAAACGAGGAGATCCTTGTTCCTGAACAGATTTTGGCACATAATGATACGAAGAATAAGGGTAAAGTCCGAAGGCGGTTCTTGGTTTAGTTCAAGAACTTTCCTGCATTTGATGCGAAGTGGATGGAGGAGGAGGACCTAGCAGATACTCCTCGGATTGTGAAACTTTACCTCGATGTTTTGGTTTAGCATAGTCTACTCCAAACGGAACCCAGAACTCAGCTTGGCCGAAGATCTGGTGCAGTGGGATGCACAAGAGGGGAGTCACTCCACTCCTTTGTCAACAGATGCCTCGATTTTGATACTAAAGTCACTGATGTCTCTTTGAGCTTCAGGGATACTGAGAGCTGACAGTATTCTGCTGGATGACTTTATGAAATGGAATTCCTGATTATGATACTGATTTGTTCTTGACTTCTTGTGAGTGCAGGAATTGATAGCCGAAATGACTGCAGCATTTTGGTCTGATTGATCTCGAATAGACATGGTTGCAATAGGGGTTAGTCAATCGGACATCGATGAGGTCCCGATTGGACCTAGATGTGATTGCTAGCTACATTGCCGATAAATCATAGTCTAAGATCCGAATGAATGTTGAATGTCATGTGATGTCCTGTGATGTCGTGTGATGTGACTGTCGATTTTGTACTTGTGCTAGATGTGTGTTCCTAGTACGTAGGTACTAACAGTCAGTGTCTGCTAAGACGGTTTATGGCTTTTGTCGGTTTTGCAGGCGTAATCGCGGTCGATTACAATGCTTTCAAGAGGGGGGTATGTCACAAATTGATGACGTGGCGGACAACAGAAACCCTAATTTCTGCCAGAAACCCTAAAATTCCTGCAAACCCTAATTTTTGCCAAAAACCCTAAATTCCGAAAATCGTGGAGGCGGATTATTAATTTTTTTTTTTTTTTTTGGAAAATGATGAGCGACGCGAATTTTGCTTTTGTTTTTTTTTTTATAAAAAAAAAGAAAAGAGTCTCTAAGAGAGAGAGAGAGAACTGATGCTTTTGATTTTAAAAGCTTTTGGGGCTCTGCTTTTGGGCATCCCTTGTAACCTTTAAATTAGTGGTGAGGGCCTCACTTCTCAGGGCATCTGGACGCAGAGTCTGAGAGTGAAACCCTAACCGCTCTCTTGTACTTTGATGATTGATTAATACAAAAAGAAATACCGAAAGGGGCGCCAGTCTTTGGGGCCACTATCTCTAGGCACGGAACTCCGCCGGGCCAGTGCAAATCTATTGTGATCTGTGAATTGTTTTGAAGTGGTTATTTGGTGCTGTCGCGGTTGATTCTTGACTTGGAGTGTCCAAGTTTGTTACATAACCTCTATAGCCTATTACTGTAGGTTCAACTTTTAGAACATTAATTGTAGGAGAATTAGAAGAATCTAGAATCTTTTGGTAATGTGCTGTTAGGTGCAGCGGAATGATTATTTGCGCTTTGCTCAAGATGAGTGCTCCGAACTGTGCTCAAGGTTTCTTTTGTTCTTATGGAAGGTAGAGCCTTCCGTTCTTAATGAGAGAATGCTATGATCACAAACAAAGTGAATGGACATTGTGCGTGCAAGTGTATGAGATTGAGAGATAGAGAGAGAAGAGAGATACGACACCAGAGACGTTGTAAAACCCTCCTCCGAAGGCCCCACTCTTGTTGGCGAGAATGGTCTACTTATGATTGCACAATCTGGTACAATGATGATGCAATGGACTGACGCAACCTTGGACTATGCCGACGACGACGACGGTGATGACGACGACGACTTTAGGGCTGAAATCTGTGGCCTTCTATCTGCTGAATTTCGGGGCTGTTTCGGTGGCTGAAAATGACTGTTTTGGCTGCGTTTTCGAGGGCTGAATCTGCTGCTGTCCAATAGGGCTGAAAACGCTGACCATCTGATGCGGCAATGGCTGAAAACCAAAAACGCTGATTTGCCTGTTGAGCGTCAGTGAAAACGCTGAATTTCTGGTACTGCTGGCGATGGTTTGCAAAACACTAGGGCTGAGTGCTGATGGCGATCCAACAAATCTGCAAACGCTAGGTATTGGGGAGGTGCTGAGGGAATCCAAAAACGCTAAGGGTATCTGTGGCGATGAGGGAACACCAAAATGTCAAGGGTTCTGATGGGTTCTTGCTGAGAAGGTGCCTGTTGAGCGGGAGCTCCTGTTGCCTGTTCTGCCATTTAGTGCTAACTTGGGTTTGCTTATATATTAACTTAGCAAAATTGCCCTACGTTCTTTTGTTGGAAAGTCACTTAAAAATAATAAGTGAAAATAGGCTAAATGTACTGGAAAATTCCCTTGACTGAATTTGATGGATTCTGAAGGGAATACTAATGATCATGCTGTGTACAACCAGAGGATATGCATCTACACTAAGTGACTGGGCATGCACGGTCTACGAATAGACTCACAAAAGTGTCAGATCACTCCTAAACTAGACTTGACTGGACTGACTGAACCCTGATCATGCTGTAGCTTGTCCACGGACACATAGGGTTGGATGTGTCACGTGACATCCCCTCCTTTTCAAAGTGAGGTACTGGTACCGAACTATATGGCGTCGAGGGAGATCGCCAATAGCATCCAGAATCCTGGAAGGGACTCTTCGCCGGCCCACTCTGATGTGTGGGTCGTGCGGTACTTGAACTTCATAAAGGTCTGCAAAGCTTGCTTCTTTGGGCCGCGCCGAAAGCGACACAAAGTCTTCTGTGGCTCCTTCGATGCTTCAACTTCGCCAAAACCATGAACATACCCATTCCATGTAAAGTGAAGGGAAAAAATCTTATCTTCTCTAAAGACTGTGTATGCAATGTAGATGAACATAGAGACGGAGTGACAACCCGTTCATCAAACACATGCAAACAATGAGATCGAATCTTTCTCTTATGATCTAGAGCAATCAACTGTGGCAATTCACAATGGAAATGCCCATGCTGGGTGCTCATACTTTCATATGCTCTTTCTACGAATGTGTCATGCCAAGGAAGAGACATGGAATGTGACTTTCTTGAATGTATACTTTTCAGGTTTTCATGAACAATCCGCATACATTCGTGCTCATTCATGAGTGAAACGTGCTCAACGTACAATATGTCATGCCTAGGAAAAGGGATCACATAAAGACGCTGACTAAAATACAGGAAACGATCACGAATGAAACACTCGAACAATGCGTGCGTATCAATCATGCGAACATATAATACTTCCTGTGAGGGTTCTTTGGCCCCAGGCTCGAGAGCCAAGATCTCTTCTTCCTGAATGATCGAATTGTCCTGTGGGGGTTCTTTGGACCTCGACTCGAAAGCCAAGATCGGTTCTTCGTGATTGATCGAATCTACAACGAGGTTAGCTTTGCTAGAAAAAGCATCCACTAACTCATCATCCTTGTGAACAATCACATCATCTTCATGCAACTCATCATGCTCGTGAGAAATCACATTTTGATCATGCAAATCATCATACTTGTCATTGGCATCCAAATCATCATGCTTAGCAATATCATTCAAATCATCATGCTTATCTTTGTCATCCAAATCATCATGCTTGTCATTCAAAGCATCATGCTTATCATCATGCAAATCATTGTCAATCAAAACATCATGCAAGTCATTGTCAATCAAACCATCACCATGCTTCTCACAATCATGCAAATCCTGTGTATCATGCGTTCGAGAAGAAGAGACTGAGAGAGTTTCCTTTTCTCGAATCTCTTGCATCGGTGTCGGCACTTGAGAAAAGAGTCGCAACATCTCTTGCATTCGTGCTTTGGTTTCGCTATAAAATTCTGCTTGTATTTCTTTGTTCTCTGCTTGTTTGCGTTCCATTTCTGCTTTTCTTTCTTTGAATTCACGATCCAATTTGGCTTGTCGTTCTTTGGCTTCCAAGCGTGCTTGCTCACGCTCATGCGCTATGGCTGCCATTCTTGCGGCATTTCTTGCTTTGCGTTGTAAATTCTGTTCCATAAACAACAGTTCCAACTCCTCCATCGGAGTTAGTGCAATCGGTGTCATAGATGGGGAAGGGTCAGAAAAACCTCCTGGTGGGGAAAATTCTTCTTCGCCTCTCTCATGCTCATCACCTCCAAGTGAAGTATCCATTCCGCTTCGAGTGATGACCGTTCTGCAATTGTGGGTTCTTGTGGTCTTGAGGTTCTTAAGTTCACGAGGAACTTGGGTTCTTGTGGGTCTTGGATTCTTGAGTTCTCGAGGGTCTTGAGGTCCTTGAGGTTCTTGAAGTTCTTGAGGGTCTTGAGGGTCTTGAGGTTCTTCTTTCGCTTGCAAACCGTGTTTGAGAAGGATCTTCTCTTCACTCGAGTTCTAC